>NC_053028.1:612963270-613296859 GCF_003073215.2 Triticum urartu
TGACACCGATCTGGATGACTCTAAGTCTCGATCTAGATACATATCAAAAGTGGGAGCAATTACCTAGAGTAGCTCCGTGCAAAGCATTGTAGACATAGAAAATTTGCAAAATACATACGGCTCTGGATATGGTAGACCCGTTGACTAAATTTCTCTCACAAGCAAAATATGATCACTCTTTGGGTGTTTATCACAAAGCTATGTGAACTAGATTATCGACTCTAGTAAACCCTTTGGGTGTTAGTCACATGGAGATGTGTAACATCCCAAATTTTCAATTTGGAATGTTATACATTAGGTCATCACTGCATATCATATTTTATTTGCTTTTGGCCTGATCCAGAAATTCTACGCAACTCAAGGACCCACGAAGAGAGTTGGGGATTTCTTTATTTTCATATTTGGGTTTTCTCAAATTTTGAAAATAGGATCATTGATTTTATTTATTTTATCTTCAATTATTTCTATAACAAAAATATGAGAGAGAGAATAAAATGACTTTCCCAAAATAAAGAAATATCGAAGGTTTAATAAAAAAAATCAAGTAAGATTTTATTTCGGAGTTTTCTCGCTATTTTATTTGAATTTAGGAAAAATTTCATGTTTTTCAAAACTGCATTTTAGCGCCAAGAAAATGTTCATCTTGTTCTAAATACTTTATTTAGACGGTCAAAATTTGTTTTGGCATTTTTAGATTTTTATTTTTTTCTAGGATTTTTCTTAGTTCGGCGTGGTTATTTAAAAAAAAATCTCCGCGCCCGCCTGGGCCGAAGGCCAGCCGAGCCAGGCCGGTCCGTGCCGCCGCCGCTTCCCCGCACCGCCGCCGACCCGGACTCCTCCATGCCGGCGCCGCCTTGCCCCTTCCCCAAGCCGCCACCCCCTCCCTCTTAAATACCGCCACCGCCCTCCCCACCCCGCCACCCGACCTGCCCCGCCGCCGATAGCAGCAGCAGCCGCTGCCTTGCGCCGCCGCCAGGAGCCGCCGCCGCCGCCTCCCGCCGCCGCCGCAGCCTCACCGGAACCCTGCCGGAGCCCCGCCAGAGCCGAGCCTAGGTAGCCGCCCCGTCGCCCCGGTTTTCTAAAGAAACCGATCCATTTTTTTTAAAAAAAACCTAGATTCGTTTTTTAGAATTAGATCGGTTTTATTTTTGTTTTCCGGTTTATTTATTTAGCGAGCGTTCACCCATTCATTCGTTTTAACGGACGAATTCGCTGTTTAGTTTCAGTTAATGAACGTTCGTTCATTAATCTGTTAATCAGTTTTTCTTTTTCTCGGATTTTTCCGCGGTTATTTTCTGATCGCGATTTCTTATCCGATTTTCATTCTAGTATAACTTTTCGCTCGTTTATCGGAATCAGACGATTCAAGCGCCCAAAGTTTCATCTCGAAACCCTCTTTCCGTTTAACCTAATCAAACAAGTTTTTGCTTCTGTAAAAGTTGACTTAGATCCAGATTAGTAAACGAAGTTTGTTTCTTTCGCCGTTTGCCTTTCGTTGCTTCGTTCTTTTTGTTTCTTTTTGCAAACCGGAGTTCTTAAGTTGAACTTTCTGGTTAGATCTCTTATTTGAGTTTTACCCGTGCATTAGATGAGTACTTATTGTATGTTTGTTTGCGATAGAGTACCCAGAGTGCGCCGCTTGCTACTTCGAATGTCTAGGTTTTGCGGATCATCAGCAAGGCAAGTAACACTTTGATCATACCTCTTTACTACCCAGTTTTATTGCATTAGATCAACCCTCAAACAATTGCATGATTAGGATCTGATTGATATGTGGGTTTTGGGGAGTAGATGTGGTAGTACCTATTACCTGTTTTATTATCAAACCCTTGGGAGTTACTTCTACGTTTGCTTATATTGCCATGCTATGCTAGTAGACGTGGATTGGGCGAGTGTATCCATGACAGATGTGAGATTGTTAATTAACGATTTATTTAAGATGGCAACTTTAATACACATCTGGGTGGATTGAGGCACCTGGGTATTCCAGTGATTGCCTGTTTTTCTTTATGGACCGCCACCCAGGCTCAAAGGGATCATGAGATTATTCATACTATAAACTTCCGTGTGCAGCCACAAGCTACTATGGGCTCTAGCATAGTTGACTAAGTCATGCGAACTCTTACAGTGGTAGACTAGCAGATGTAGGGGATGTAGGTTGGTACTGTCTACCTGATCGTAAGGTGCTAGCGCTTCTGAAAGACTATGTCCCGGTCATCCGTTTCTCAAACATCATGCAGTGCAAGAAAATACAACGGAGGAGATCGAGTCTTGTGGGTAAAAGTGCGCAAACCTCTGCAGAGTGTATAAACTAATTATGGTTAGCCGTGTCCCCGGTTATGGACGTCTTGAGTATCTAGTACTTGGATTATCATGTGAATCTCATCATGTTACTCTAATTAATTTTGTTGGGATTTAATGATGATGTTTAATTGGGATTGAGAGGATGTCTATCTTCTCAATGTTTAACAACTACCATGATAGTTAAATAGAAATTTATTCCTTTGCAGTAGGGAAAAATTGGCTTTATGCAAAAACTTTAACCATAGAGCTTTCCACCAGCCATATATGCATGTAGTATAGCTTTATTCTTTCATTACTCTCTATGTGTTACATTGCCAGCATATTCCATGCGCTGACCCGTTTTGGGCTGCAACGTTGATGTTGCAGACTTTTCAGACGACGAGTAAGGTGCCTTTAGGTCGTGGTTCTATACTCAGTGATGCCGTTGGAGTTAATGGACTCACTTATCTTCCAAGCCTTCTGCTGTTATCGTTATTAGATGGCCTTAAGCCATATTATTTGTAATAAGTTCTCTTTTGAGACACTCGTTGTAATAAGTGTGTGATTGCTACTCTGTTATAAATCCTTCAAGTACTGTGCATGTCAGCATTACTGATCCAGGGATGACACTGAAGCACAGAGATCGGACCGTTTGAGGTCTGGTCTCTACAAGATGTGAACTAATCACATAAAGATGTGAACTATTGGTGTTAAATCACATGATGATGTGAACTAGATTATTGACTCTAGTGCAAGTGGGAGACTGAAAATATGCCCTAGAGGCAATAATAAAGTTGTTATTTATATTTCCTTATATCATGATAAATGTTTATTATTCATGCTAGAATTGTATTAACCGGAAACTTAGTACATGTGTGAATACATAGACAAACAGAGTGTCACTAGTATGCCTCTACTTGACTAGCTCGTTAATCAAAGATGGTTAAGTTTCCTAGCCATGGACAAAGAGTTATCATTTGATAAGCAGGATCACATCATTAGAGAATGATGTGATTGACTTGACCCATCCGTTAGCTTAGCACGATGATCGTTATAGTTCCATTGCTACTGCTTTCTTCATGACTTATACATGTTCCTCAGACTATGAGATTATGCAACTCCTGAATACTGGAGGAACACCCTGTGTGCTATTGATACGTCCATTTTGCATCATGCTTTTATATCGATATTTATTGCATTATGGGCTGTTATTTCACATTATGTCACAATACTTATGGCTATTCTCTCTTATTTTACAAGGTTTACATAAGGAGGGAGAATGCTGGCAGCTGGAATTCTGGGCTGGAAAAGGAGCAAATATTAGAGACCTATTCTGCACAAATCCAAAAGTCCTGAAACTCCACGGAACACCTTATAATAAATAATGAAAAATCCTCGGCAAAGATGAAGACCAGGAGGCCCACACCGTTCTCACGAGGGTGGGGGGCGCCCCCCCTAGGGTGCGCCCCCTGCCTCGTGGCCCCCCTGGTGGCTCTCCAATGACCATCTTCTCCTATATGAAGTCTTTCGTCGAGAAAAAATAAGAAGAAACCTTTCGGGACGAAACTCCGCCGCCACGAGGCGGAACCTTGGCGGATCCAATCTAGAGCTCCAGCAGAGCTATTCTGCCGGGGAAACTTCCCTCCCGGAGGGGGAAATCATCGCCATCGTCATCACTAACGCTCCTCTCATCGGGAGAGGGCAATATCCATAAACATCTTCATCAGCGCCATCTCATCTCAAAACCCTAGTTCATCTCTTGTATCCGATTCTTGTCTTCAAGTCCGGGATTGGTGGTAGTAGGTTTCTAGTAGTGTTAATTACTCCTTGTAGTTGATGCTAGTTGGTTTAATTGGTGGAAGATCATATGTTCAGATCCTTTATGCATATTAATACCCCTCTGATTATGAACATGTTTATGCTTTGTGAGTAGTTACGTTTGTTCCTGAGGACAAGGGAGAAGTCTTTGCTATTAGTAGTCATGTGAATTTCATATTCATTCGATATTTTGATGAGATGTATATTGTCTAGCCTATAGTGGTGTTATGTGAATGTCGACTACATAACACTTCACCATTATTTGGGCCTAGAGGAAGGCATTAGGAAGTAATAAGTAGATAATGGGTTGCTAGAGTGACAGAAGCTTAAACCCTAGTTTATGTGTTGCTTCGTAAGGGGCTGATTTGGATCCATATGTTTCATGCTATGGTTAGGTTTACCTTAATACTTTTGTTGTAGTTGCGGATGCTTGCAATAGAGGTTAATCATAAGTGGGATGCTTGTTCAAGTAAGAACAGCACCCAAGCACCGGTCCACCCACATATCAAATTATCAAAGTACCGAACGCAAATCATATGAGCGTGATGAAAACTAGCTTGACGATATTCCCATGTGTCCTCGGGAGCGCTTTTCCTTATATAAGAGTTTGTCCATGCTTGTCCGTTGCTACAAAAAGGATTGGGCTACCTTGCTGCACTTTATTTACTTTTGTTACTTGTTGCTCGTTACAAATTATCTCATTACAAAACTATCTGTTACCACTTATTTCAGTATTTGCAGAGAATACCTTGCTGAAAACCGTTTATCATTTCCTTCTGCTCCTCGTTGGGTTCGACACTCTTACTTATCGAAAGGACTACGATAGATCCCCTATACTTGTGGGTCATCAAGACTCTTTTCGGGTGCCATTGCCGGGGAGTGAAGCGCCTTTGGTAGGTGGAATTTGGTAAGGAAAAATTTATATAGTGTGCTGAAATTTACTGTCACTTGTTACTATGGGAAGTAATCCTCTGAGGGGCTTGTTCGGGGTATCTTCACCCCAACCAGTAGAGCAAAGAGTTGCTCCTAAACCTATTGAAAATGAATATGAAAATGAAATTCCTTATGAGTATCCTTCGAGTATAATAGAAAAACTGCTAGCTAATCCTTTTACAGGAGATGGAACAAAGCATCCTAATGAACACCTAATATATGTGGATGAAGTTTGTGGATTATTTAAGCTTGCAGGTATTCCCGATGATGTTGCTAAGAAGAAGGTCTTCCCTTTATCTTTGAAGGGAGACGCATTGACATGGTATAGGCTATGTGATGATATGGGATCATGGAACTATAGAAGATTGAAATTGGAATTTCATCAAAAGTATTACCCTATGCATCTTGTTCATCGTGATCGCAATTATATATATAATTTTTGGCCTCATGAAGGAGAAAGCATCGCTCAAGCTTGGGGGAGGCTTAAATCAATGTTATATTCATGACCCAATCATGAGCTTCCCAGAGAAACAATTATTCAAAAATTTTATGCTCGACTTTCTGATAACAATCGCACCATGCTTGATACTTCTTGTGCTGGCTCTTTTATGATGAAGACTATTGAATTCAAATGGATTTATTGGATAGAATTAAACACAACTCTGAAGATTGGGACCTCGACAATGGTAAGGAGTCAGGTATGACACCTAAGTTTGATTGTGTTAAATCTTTTATGGATACCGATATTTTCCGTAAGTTAGCACTAAATATCACTACAAAAAAGACACATCCGTGACATTTTGGGCCAAACAATTTTTTTCTATCATAGATATGACACTTCTATGACGATAATTGTGACAAAACCCGGTATCATCATAGATGTGGTGGGGTCCTACTTCTATGCCAAAAAATCATGACAGAAAATGGGCTTTTTGTCCTGGGCGGGCCGGAGACGCAGCTGCATGACATTCTTTGGGCCGTCCATGATGGAAAAAACCGTGGTAGAAGCGAGGGCGAGGAAAATTTCGGGGAGTTCCTGGTTACGGTGGGAGGTCGGGGGCCGAGCGATGCGTGTTTCTCTCGTACACATACGCGCGTGTGTGCGAGGCATTGGCTCTAACTGAACCCGAGCGAGGCATTGGGCTCTAACTGAACCCGAGCGATTGCACTGCAGGCTACGCGTTACTGAACCCGAGCGATCGATCGATGGCTGTTAACTGAACCCGATCGAGTGATTCCTTCGCTACTGCTGCTAACTAAAGCCGATCGATGCTGCCTCTGGATGAATAGTGAGTGTTGCGGGAGTGCTTGGATGAACAGTTCTCGGTGGGGGTGGATGAACAGGACCCCGTGGTGTTGCCTCTGGATGAACAGGACCCCGATCGATCGAGCCGGTTGGGGCTGGATGAACAGGACCCCGTGGAGGGCTAGATGAACAGGACCACCCCATGGAGGGCAGGATGAACAGTAGACGGTGGAGGGCAGACAGGACCCCGTGGTGTTGCCTCTGGATGAACAGGACCCCGATCGATCGAGCCGGTTGGGGCTGGATGAACAGGACCCCGTGGAGGGCTAGATGAACAGGACCACCCCATGGAGGGCAGGATGAACAGTAGACGGTGGAGGGCAGATGAACAGTAGCCCGTGGAGGGGTGGTTTAACAGGAGCCCGTGGAGAGGGCTGGTTGAACAGTAGCCGGTGGAGTAGCGCGCGGTGGAGGCTGGATGAACAGGAGCCCGTGGATGAACAGTCACAGGTGGAGGCTGGAGGAGGTCGACAGTGGATGAACAGTAGCTCGTGGAGGCTGGAGGGGGTCGACGGTGGAGACGAACAATATCCCATGGAGTCCCGTTTCGAGGTACGCCACACCCCTCTCGATGAACAAGACCCCCGTTTCGACCGTAGCGCTCCAACATAAGTCCATTTCGTCCGTTTTGCAGTACGCCACACCCCTCCCGATCAACAGGACCCCTGTTTCGACCGTAGGAGGTCCGTTTCCTCCGTTTTGCGGTACGCCAGACCCCTCCCGATGAACAGGATCCCGTTTCGAACGTGGCCGGTCAAACACAAGGCCGTTTCCAATGTTCTGCGGTACGCCAGGCCTCGTTTCCATCGCCTGTTCCGTCCAAGCTCTCCTGATGAACACGACGCATTCCATTGCCTCCCTAAGAACACGACGCATTCCGTTGCCTCCCCATGAACACGACACATTCCATTGCCTCCCCATGAACACGACGCATTCCGTTGCCTCCCCATGAACACGACGACGCTGTTTCTCCGTTCCGACCCAGCATGTACACGAGCCCTGGCCGTACGTATGCGCGAGTAGGCGTTCGAGACCTCGCCCGTATGTACACATACGTGGCCGTATTTTCTTTCTCACCCTGGCCGCTGTACGTACGTGTACATGCTATGTGCGCGCCTCTACTACGACACATGCGCGCCTCTACATCGACTAGTATATATGTACGTACACGTTCGCGACCAGAGTGACAACGCTACGTATGTTTCAACCAGGTGGGTCCCAACTGTCAGGCACTTCCTTGCGTGCGAAGATGTAGCTGATGGGTCCCAGCAGTCAGGGGCAAACGTTTTTTTGCGAAATACGGTGGCCCGTCCGGTGGGTCCTCGCTGTTAGGTGGAGCGAATAATTATTTTGCATGTAATAAGGAGCACTTCCTTGCTGCGGCCGTGGACTCAGCTGTCAGCGTCTCCACGCCATAGTACTCTTCTGATGGAAGTCGGTCGTTGACCACATTGACCACGCCGCGCCGAGAGCACCACGGCGGTGGACGACGGCGAGGCCTAGGAAGGGGACGACGTGGAGCCAGGGAAGACGCGGCAGTGGAATCCCGCGCGGAGAGGAGTACGAGGGTTCACTGGTTCGGCTGCGGTGTGAGGCTGCCGTCGCCGCAGGGCCTGGCCAGCGGTGGGAATAGTAGGGGGCGGTGAGGCCTCCGTGGCAGCATAGCCGGCCACAGGAGGCAGGAGCATGCGGCACGACCGGCGCTGCTTTGGGCGGCTGGAGCAAGAAGACCAGAGGTTGAAGAAGCACTACGGCCGTTGGATGGACATCGTACGGTCACTAGAGCTAGAATCGTTCATATTGACTAAGTTGACAAAGCCCTTCGTCCCCGTCAACTTAGTGGGCCCACAAGTCAGCCTCGCACCAAGGTGGGTCCCAGCTAGCCGGGGGAGTATTCATTTTTTTGTGCGCAATAAGGAGGCCACTTCCGGTGGGTCCGAGCTGACAGCGGGGGGGGAATGTTTTTTTCACGAAATACGGTGGCCCATCCGGTGGGTCCCAGCAGTCAGGGGGAAACGATTTTTTTTGCAAAATACTGGTGGCCCGTCCGGTGGGTCCCCGCTGTCAGGTGGAGGAATAATTATTTTGCGCGTAATAAGAAGGCACTTCCTTGCGGCTGTCATGGACCCAGCTGTCAGCCTCTCCACGTATAGTAGTCTTCCGATGGAAGTCGGTCATTGACCACATTGAACATGCCGCGCCGAGAGCACCACGGTGGTGGACGACGGCGAGGCATAGGAAGGGGACGACGCGGAGCCGGGGAAGATGCGGCAGTGGATGCCCATGCGGAGAGGAGTACGAGCGTTCACCGGTTCGGCTGCGTTGTGAGGCTGCCGTCACCACAGAATAACAGGGGGTGTGGGTGAGTAGAGGGATGCCCTGGCTAGCGGTGGGAGTAGTAGGGGGCGTTGAGGCCTGCGCGGCAGCACAGCCGGCCATGGGAGGCGGGAGTAGGCGGTCCCGTCGGCACTGCTTTGGCGGCTGGAGCAAGAAGATCAGAGATTGAAGAAACACGACGGCCATTGGATTGACATCCAACGGTTACGTCTGCTAGAATCATTTGTTAACGTATATAATAACTAAAAAAAATCTTGCATACGCGTCAACTAAACTAGCCCACAAGTCAGACCACTCCCTCTTTTTTTAATAATTTATATATAGCTCATGGAAACTTCTTATGCAATTTATTGCAGTCGTTTTTTTGGTTGGCCAGGGCCAATTTCGCATATTTCTGTGGGTTCCAAATTATTTTTAATACCGAAATGTCTAGCCAGATTTAAAGTACTTTGAAGATATATTTAAATTAGGTTAATGCCCAGTGAAATAGGAATCTGAAAATGTAATAAAATTTAGAAATTATAAAGTAATTGCCAATTTGTCATCTGTTTTTATATTTACTACCCATTTCATATCACTTTCAAGATTTGCAGGCATCTTGAAAGAGTTGCAGCCCACCAGGGCGTAGAAAAATAAGTAGGCCTGGATTGGGTATTCTTCAGAAAAAATAAACTGGGCTCATTTTCACAAAGAAAAAATAGCTGGGCTGGTCACATGGTGAACATAAAATATAAGCCTGGGCTAGACGGGCCACAGCCCAGTTCAAACCCTGCTCCATCTCAACAATACCAAACAAAAAAAATACTGCTCGAGTAGCTATGTCCCAGGTGTTAGCCGATCTTATGCTGTTCTCTTATCTATTGATTATATACGGTCCCAATGTCGTGGGTCCCAGATGTCAGGAAAACAGTAGGAGGAAGCATTTTTTTCCATACGCTGACGTGGTGGGCCCCTACTGTCATCCTCTCCACATACTTCTGCCGATTCCTGTTGTTTGTTGACCATGTTGACAACGCAAGAGGGCGGCGCCGCGGCGAGCGGACCAAAGCGCGCGGAGGACGCCGGCGTTAATGATTTAGGAGACGGTGGGGCAGCGATGCGTGCGCTGAGGCGCAGCCAGCAGTGGCAGGCAGAAGCAGGCGGCCCCGCCGGCGCTGGTTTGGTTTTGGCGGCTGGAGGAAGACATGACCG
The DNA here is from genome assembly GCF_003073215.2 of Triticum urartu. Lineage (NCBI taxonomy): Eukaryota > Viridiplantae > Streptophyta > Magnoliopsida > Poales > Poaceae > Triticum > Triticum urartu. The sequence goes on from NC_053028.1 coordinate 612,973,139, forward strand.
AAGAAACACGACAGACTGTAGTACTTAACAACCTTAACTGAAACCAGTAGGGGCACTTAACAACCAAAGCTGAAAGCAGTATGAGTACTTATATAGGTTCAACTGTACAAAGCACGCCTCAAACAGTGCTACTTTGCCTACAGTTAAGCAAGGGTGAGGCCGCCAAGCCCCAGGACAAGGCCCAGGCGCCACCCCGCGCATCCACAACCTTCTGAAAGCGGATTCAACTCACAACATGGTTAATAAATAGGATATTCGCTTTAGAGCCATGGAAAAGCATGAACATAATCTTCTGTCCTATTCTCCAAGATGGACGGGCCTTCATTATTTGAGACCACCCATGAATAAGTATCTTTTCACCTCCAAGGTGAATTGAGTAGGTCGACATAAACATCATGTTGTGACCAAGCGCAAGTCTGACCCGACCATGGTCAGGCATCTGTATAGGAACAATAGAACTCGGGAGTTCCTGCTTCAAGAAGATCACAGCTGTAAAACTGTGTATAAGCAATAGTTTATGAACAACATATATAACAGAAAACAGCTCGTACCATAAGTTTCTCGACACAGTTGGACCTGTTCAACAAGTGCGGCAGTGGCACACATATCCCATGTGGCCTTCCACCATTGAAACGCCCCACAAGGACCTCAAGACGATCAATAAAGTGTAGGAACTTTTGGATGTCGATCTAGTCAACTTTAGTGCCATTAGTAACAGCCGAGTTATTACAGAGTAACAAATGAGCAGACTGCTTTACTCTGAAAAAACCTACATGTGCCACCAATTATAAGAAAATATTAGTTAGAAGCAGCATCTTCGTGAGAGATTCGTTGCTACTTCTAAAGTTAAATTGTGATTAGTTAGACAGAATAGGTGGATTAAGAAGTAATCGAGGCAACAAGCAAGAACCAGATACAAAACTAACATGGATGAACAATTGGAACGACGTCGGGGTGGAAGATCGCAGTGAAGATGAGACCAGGTTCTGCTATTTCCATCAACATTCATGCGCCAACTTTCAGTCCGTAACACTTGAGAAAGTTTATCCAAGTTCGGCCATAAAAAAAGCAGCGATCTTCTTGGTTCGTGAACCCAAATCGGAACTTATATCCATGGCTTGTCTTCACTGTGACCATTAAACTAGTGTATTCAGTTATGGCAAGGCTGAGCATCTTGAGTACTACATGTGTTCTGGCAGAGCAAATAATACACTGCAGGAAAAATAATATGAGAACACAACATGTTCAAAAAACCCCCACCCTCCTGGATAGAAAAGAGGATTTTAGGAACATACTGTGCGCGTTTCAAAATGCTATGTTAGGATGAGAAGGAACAAGTGTGGCGTCTCGCCGAGGGCGCAGAAACCTGTAGGGTACTCGCACTTTGGGCACTGCAAATGAAACACACTAGATTCAGTACGAAGAAAAATGCATCAACGGCGGCGGCTGCCATCCTAGCATTACCTCTGACCAAGGGACTTGGGTTTATCGGGGATGGATGAAGAATTCGTACCTGGTTCTCCATGAGAAAACCCTATGCAATCGCCGAGAGGGGGTTTTCTCTGAACAAGCAGACGAGGGAGAAAGGGATTCATGCCCAGTGAAATATTGCCGCTTCGTCCGTCCAGCTTACTGCTAAAGATGGAAAGGGGGGGTTGTGATTTGATGGCTCATTGGGCATTACTGCGGCGCTACGACCGGGGTGTGTCTACCGTGAAGTTGTGCACTCTAATTTGTGCATATGGCACATGGACCCCGTTGCCGGTTGCCCCACATATCAGCGAAAGGAAGTAGAAAGACAGGAGTAACTAGTTACACATAAATATTTTTTTTGACAGAGAGATACTCCCTCTGTAAAGAAATATACAAATCTTTTATATAACAGGCTCACCTTGCCAAGAAAAATACTCCCTCTGCAACGCACGGGCATTATGGGGGTTCAGCTAAGAATATAATACTCAGATGTTTTTTTGAGGGATAAAAGCTGCTTTATTGAAGATTAACAGTCATAGGTATACAAATAATTTCGGGGGTTCCTGTGAGCCAAAGATGGCGTCCACAGGGCATACAAGTAGCAGCTTTTGCGAGCACATGCACTTCAACATTACACTTGAGTTTTTCATGTATGATCTCCATGGTGTGGAACATATTCTTCTTCATCTTGATCTCGTCCATAATAACTTTGCTGGGCCCCAAGTATGCCTCTCCGATATGCTTGACTGTTGCTGAACAATCGGTGCTAATCTGAACTTGTTGCAGGTTTAAGTCAAGAGCCAAAGATAGCCCCTCGCAACATGCCATTGCCTCTAGGATCTCTGGATCAGTAAGACTTTCACACACCAGTGCCGATGCTCCAAGGAAGAAGCCTGTATGATCCCGGCTCACAACTGCCAGGGCTCCCCTTTCACCATTGCGAGATAACGCATCATCAACATTCATCTTCGCCCAACCCACAGCAGGAGGAGGACGCCACTTCTGCACTGAGCTAATGCTTCTCGAAACCAGGTTCTGGACTTTGGGCCGCAGGCCGACCCTGCATGTTTGGGGGCCCATGTGTTCTACCTCGGCACTTTTCATATTGCAAGCGATCGGTACGGCGCTGGTTTTAGATGCTGTCGCAAGGCGAATACACAAAATTGAATAAAGCACGACATCTGTTGGAATGAAATCGAACGACAGTTCCTAACCAGCAATCAGAGTTGCAATTCTATCAAGGATATACCATGTGATAAATAATACTATCGTACTACTTATACACACAGGACACTTGTTTCACCATGCCAGATTATTACATCAAAATCTCTCGGAGGATAGATCCGTTAGGCAGTTGCGTGCTGCTACTGAAGAATTTCAAAGTTGATTTGGACCAGCTCTCCTTGCCGAGAAAGTTCGATTTTGACGTCATCCCCTACCGCAAGATATGATTTAGATTTGAACCTTGACCATCCTTTAGCATCAATCATCATGCGACCATCCTTTGTACTTACGATATATTGAGCAGGTTCATTCACACCAAGGCTGCACATGGTAAGAGAAACTTGGCCGCGGTCGCCGGGATTGTTGAACGCCTCCCTCGTTGCTCTAGGAATGCTCTATTTGCAAACAAGAAGACATACCCAAACAGTTAGATCAACACAGTGAATCATGTGAAACAACATGGAAAGAAAAAAGAACGAAGCACTTGGGCGGCCAATGCTTACCAAGAAGGTGGACATGTCGGTTTTTGTAAGGACTTTGGTATATTAAGTGCGAACTGCAGCCCTGTCTGTTGCCGGTGCAACTGCACGGGCCGGAGCAGATGCAAGTGCAAGTGTTGGTGCAGGTGCCGAAGCCGCCGCTGTTGCCGGAGATGGTGCTCGTTGTAGAGCTGGTGCCGGTGTCGGAGCAGGTGCCGGTGTCGATGCCCGATCCTCTGGTAGATCAGACTGATCCGCTGATGCGGTCGGTGCCCAATCCTCAGCTGGATCAGACTGAGCTTCTACCGCTGTCAGTGCTAGAGCAACTGTCGGTGCTCGATCTGTGCGAGAGAGCGGCGATCGTGTCTGGTCTACTATGATCAGCTTTCTAACTTGACTAGGATCCGTGACCGTGATCCATTCTTTTTCTTCATTTCTTTTAAACGCGAGAAGGACTAATTGTGGCGTTTTTGTTAAACCAAACTGTAGGTCATCATAGGGATTCAGCTTGTACTCAGACAACAAACTGATCCAATTTTTTCCAGTAATATAAGTGATGGACAGTGCCTTCGTTACTGACACGACATAAGAAGTGAAACCTGCAAAAATAGCCATCGTAGAGCAAACCAAACGGTTTATTCTGTGATGAATGTCACATGGCAAAACCTGCATCGTAAAATTGCAGTAAAAGAAAGAAAACATGACATTAAATCAATAAGATTTAGACAGTAAATCAATAAGATTTACTTGATGTGACACGAGTGAATCCTTACCAGGAAATCACTATGTTGAAGTACTAAACAGAAGATTGATCGTTCAACTATGCGTGGCATGCAGGGGCCCCACCTACTCCCACAAGCAGGACAGTCCAAAGGTCGTGACAAATCGTATGGACCGAACATCCATGGGGCTGGAAATCCTGGTGGGTGCGATAAACCCTGCAATGCATACATATATTGGAGTGTAACCATAATTGATAGACCCTCCTCACAAAAAATATGATATGGATACTTCAAAATATACAGACTGAATTGAGTGGACAGACATTAACATAGACCGTTCTCAGGACTGACCACACACCAAAAGCGGCAGTACTAATAAACAATACAGGGTTCACAAACACAAATCAAGTACTGAACAATAGTACTTACTACAGACAAGCAAAGTTGCACTAACTAAACTCTGCAGACTATTTTTTGCCACCGACCTACGGGATAAACCCCGCATAACTGACTAGGCCATGGACTTCGTGTGAGATGTCTACATGCACCATCACCATCTTGTCAACCTTGGAGAACCTAACAAAGTGGTCTTTCCACTCATAAACATGATGAAGAAGACATGCCGCATCAGATTTGTTGGGAAGCTTTACAAGAACCACACCCTTCGTAATCAAAGGCACAACCAGGAAATTGTTGTGGTCAAGTACAGCCTCGAGAACACGCCTGACAACAATGCTACAGGAAAACACTAGTTTAGGACACATGGCGACAAGGACACATCAGCTGGATAGTTCAACAGTAGAACTCATCATCAGGTCTTCCAGTTCACACGACATGACTTTGAGAACTTCATCTCCACCGCGGACCTGGTTCTAATTCAAACAGAAACCATATTTTATTACTACCTCTGTTCAGAAATATAAGATGATTTTCGATATTATACTCCATATATGACTACATATACGCACAGAAATGAGTGAACAAAGACACTAGAACATGTATTCAAAGGCATGAGAGTAGAGGGATTACATGCAGTATCCATAACACAAGTTACTGAGGCAAATATACCCTCTTAAAAGGTAGCATTAATGTTCATAAAGTACTAGTTGAAAGTAATCTATAAGAAATCAGTGTCAACCTCTCGCATGTTTTGGTCAAAAGAGGAATTTAGAACCATCATTTGGCACACAAAAATCACATGCAAGATCACCCAAAAAGTTGTACTACTAGTACTGCGTGTTAGATGAAAAAACACGATCAGGATCGAGAAAAAGATCGTCAAGAAGAGATGTTACCTGGACTTGCTTAATGAGGGATCCCGGAGAGGGGGGCTTGGACAGGGTGATGGCTTTGAGCTTGTCTGCGGTAGTCTCGGCGGGGTGCTTGCGCTTCTTCGTACCATGAGCCTCGACGGTTTTGGCCGGAGCCATAGACATCACTTCGGCCGGTGCTCTAGCGTCCATCAAGAAACTGTCAAATAGAAATAAAAGAAAAGAAACCATAATCACAAACCCAAAAGAAGAAAAGAGAGGGAGTTATAGGATCAGTCTCGGGGTTGCAAGACCGGCCGTTGGCCAGAATCAACACCATTGATGCGCTCACTTTTCCTTCTTTGGGAGAGAAGAACAATGGCAGAAGCAGGTTGGGGTTTTCTTGAAGAAATGAGGAAAAAGATGAGGCATAAGCGAGGGTTGGGTAGATACGAAGCTGAGAGAGAAGAGTGAAATGATGGTTGCTTCGTCCGTCCAACTTACTGCTGGAAAGGAGGGGGTTTTGTGATTTGACGGCTCATTGGGCATTACTGCGGCGCTTCGATCGGGGTAGTCTACCGTCACTCTACTACGGAGTAATTTAGTGCATGGCTAGTGGACCCCGATGCTGGCTGTCCCACACATCGGCGAAAGTGAGTAATTTAGTGCATGTCTGGAGGAGGATCCACACGGTAGAGCGTGTCCACTGTTTTTTAGAAGAAAAAAATGATTACATCAAGCGTTTCCACTCTTACGACGAAGGAGTGCGAAACACGGCAGCCACTTGAACATACACAGTGCTCCTACTACTAGGCATGTGCAGTGGTTCATACGTCAGAACTACACAATCTTGTTGCTAGTGTAGTAAGATATGACGATAACAAATGATGTTGTGCGCATGTCAACTACTCCTATATGTAACATAGTACCGCTTTTTCGACTGTCCGGTCGAGAATGGACGGTGAGATCAATGTTAACAGAACTAGGTCCACAGCGCACGGAGAGTACAGTGCTACAGTATTCCACGAAACATGAACCACATGAAGCACGAATAGTGTTAGGCAGGGTGTATGAAGGGTGCAGGGGATGGGAGCAAAAGTTCCCTTCTCGACCCACTTTTGGGTGTTTGGCAGAGTGCATGAAGGGTGCATGAGTCCACACTAGTAGGTTGACAAAAATACACGAAGAGGAAACAACTATATTGAGATGAGAATGCAACCAAACACACCCACACGCTTTGTGCTACAGTGACTGATCTGCACCGTCTGAGTTTGATCCAACGGTCATGTTGCACCGAGACATGGACATGCCCATGCAGAGGGTTTAGCCTGATGGCTGGCATCGTCGCGCTGGCACGATGATAGGCATCGTGCAGCCGCAACACGTGCGTGGCAACTTGGTTCACCAAGTGGCTGAGGCGATCCTGGACCTCATCACGATCGGCCCGCTCGCGCTCCAGCCGGCTCCCCTGACGGCCTATCGTATCTCCCGCTTTCTGCATCAACGCCGCCGACACCTTGAGCATCTTTGTGGTGGACGCCTGCCGCTTTAGAAGCTCCGTGAACTCCCACACATAACGGAGGAGCATGTCACTCCTCTCCTCCTTGAGCTCACGAAGCTCCACGTCCTTGGCCCTGAGCTCCCCATCCTTGGCATGGAGCTCCTGTGTCAGGAGCCTCACCTCGGACTCCGTGATCTGCTGTGCCGCCATGGCACCAGGTAGAAGCAATGGGGAGAGGAAGCAAAGGGGGCGAAACGGCTGAAAGGCAATGCAATCTATGGGAAGGCGGAGGGAGCGGGGAATCTTTTGGTTTTCACCACGGTAAAACACTAGTCGACGACTTCTCACATCAGGGAGCAGTGGGTACAGGCGGAGTCATCGTGACTAATTGCTGCCGCACCTGCTCCCGTCAATCAAAAAAATTAAAAATTCTGCCCGCCTGCTCCCGTCAATCAAAAAATTAAAAATCCTGCCACACCCAAACACCAGAGCAACGCCACGGTCGATATTTAAATTTACCTGCCGGCAAGTAGATAAAAAAAGGGGTGACAAAACAAATGTGGTGGCAGCCTAGCTAATCGGTCAAACTAGCCCAACTAGCTAGCCACCGTGCTTCGCTGATGTACTCGGCGGGAAAGGTGGTCTTTCGTGATTTGACGACTCATTTACTTGCTTCGGCGCTACGACCGAGGAGGACCTAGAAAACGCGCGGTAGGGCGGCCCACGTCAGGAAGAATATATGCGTGCACCACCCGGGAGGACCCCGAAACCGCGCGGTAGGGTGTGCCACGTCTCGGCACGGAGGAAAAATGTGCGTGTAAAAATATACTGTATCAGACGTAGTAGAGTACCTATGGTTCGACCTCGGGACCCAGCCAGTCGGTTGAAAACACCCCACTAGCCACACAGCTTCATCATGCAAACATGGCACGGAGGATAGATGTGGTTAGCTCCGTCTCGACCAGCCACAACGTCTCTTGTTCTAGGCGATTCTTCTATTTTCCAAGTTTTTTTAGTTGTAATAACACCACGGCAAGCTAGCGCCGCTCTTCGTGTGGGCCTGTGCAAAGGTTAGACAATGGAGAGAAGATAGATTGAGATTGTAGACCTGGGACCCACCACTAAGTGAGATAACGACCATGCACGTGTTGACGAGGCACTCCCTCTAATCTACTCAACGCAATTACTGTATAAAATCAAGTTATGGGACAAAGCCAACAACCATTCGTTTTTTCAGGCTATCGACTTACGCTTTGAAGTCCAGGTTGCCAGTTCGAATCTCGCCTTTCAGATTTGTTAGTTTTAGGTACAAATTTGATTAATGACAAGTGGGACCCCTGTGTGTTGTTCCGATATTTCAGTGTAGGATGGTTTTTTTGAATAAACACTTTGCGCAGTTAGACAAGTAACGGCACGAGTTACACTTTTTTGCAAGTTTACGAACAAAAATGACAGCGGCATAGAATATCACATCCACCCCGCAGCTTAGATACTATGGTGATACGAGTTTTTACACCGTTGGAAGTGAGATCCAATGGCTTGGGAGTAGTCTTTGTAATTATGCGCAATTTCCTTACTCTCCAAAGGTTTTTTTTGCAAATAAAACATTCAGGCCTCGTGTGTGCCGCTGCATCTTCGATCCAACGGCTCCCCGGTGCTCATATTAGGTGCTCCCCGTAGCTTAATTACCCGCTACGGTGATTGGAGTAGTTGTGGGCCGAATGCTACGAAAATATAATCTAAACCAACCGGAATAAATGCCTACACAAATTAATCCAAGGTTGGAGTGCCCCTCGCAATGTAAATAGCTCCGGCTTTGCGAGGGATGGAGAGGTAGTAGCTTCAACGCGTGGAAGATACGGTGTGAGAAAGCGAGGTCGATCGAGAGACATATAGATAGAGAGACAAAGTGAGTGTGGTCCGACATTCATTGAACAAATATATATGCTCTGGAGAGATATTGTCCGATTGAGGTTTTTGGCAAGGGTGAGGGCTGTAAGATAGAGCTTGAGAGATGATCCAGTCACAGACGTGTAGATATATTTTGTGCGTGAGAGGAAGCAAGGTCAACTGATCACATAGGGTCGCTGTGCGATCGAAAGAGTGAGACGGGTTGGAGAGAGTGACCTAGATAGACGATGTGCGTGAGAGAGTATACAATGTGAATAGGTCGAATTGGGCTCAACATGGTGATATATCGTTTTTGTCCGAGAAAGAGCGAGGTCAATCGAGACATACGGAGAGAGAGAGAGAGAGATTGAGTGAGCGTGGCCCACCATGAGGTCGAAAGAGTGGTGGCGGCTTGGATGGATTGACCTAGATAGACAATCTGCGTGAGAGAGTATAGAGTGTGTCGATCCAGGCCCGAACAAGGAGATATATCATTTGTGTGTGAAAGAAAACGAGGTTAAACGAGACTCAGATAAAGAGAGCGAGATTGAGCGAGTGTGGCCCGCCGTGTGGAAGAAAGAGTGAGACAGTCTCGAGGGAGTGACCTAGATATACAACGTGCGTGCGTGCGCATGCACGAGAGGTTGGGGGGCTAGATAGGCAATGCATGTATTTAGTGCGAGAGGGTGAGAGGGAGAGGGGGGAGAGAGAGAGCTCAGCATGGGGTGCAATGGCAGGTGTGTGAGGTAAATACATTTGGTAACAGAGTGGAAAAAGGGGTTGTGTAGTTGAGAGACTAAGAGATTGAAACATGGAGAGAAAGAATGGACGTGTGTTGGAAACCGATAGCTTCCTAAGGTGGTTAGGAGAGGAAGATTGACCAATACAGGAAGTATGTAGGGTTTGTGCAGGGCAGGGGGGGGGGGCTGAAAACAACATTTGAATGTACATAGTACGAGACTTAATATCGATGTTTCAATTCAATGTACATTGTAAGATTTGAACCGAGGACCAGGCATACGGGTATTTATTTCGAATTCGTGCCATACTAAGTTTCGAAAAGTTGACATTGACTCAGTTTGTTGTGCTATTTTGTAGGTCATATGTTTGAATCCATCCAAAAGTTTTCTCACTACCATGGTGTTCATCATATACATATGAATTTGTATTAAAAAAGTAGCGTGGATACAGTGAAATGCGAAATCCACGTTAGAATTGGAGATCGTTACGTGACACACACTCTAATTCAAATAACTAACTACGTGACACACACTCTAATTCAAGTAACTAATTATGTGACACACACTCTAATCCACGTTAGCGTGGGTACCGTTTCGATTTTTTTTCAAATAACTCCTCATTAATTAATTATAGTACTCCCTCTATTCACTTTTATAAGACCTTGAAGAAATTTCAGACAATGTGCAAAACAGTTCATTTTAAGTTGTCTGAAACGACTTACAAAAGTGAATGGATGGAGTATCTCGTTTTGAATGACTAATTATTGCAAGGAAAACACGGGCATGGTAATACATACAGATTCGTTTGCAAATGAAAGAAGATTCGTTTGCATTCTCAAATGTAGGCGCACCAGGCAAAGCAGGGTCGTTTCGGGGTGGACGCTGCTTCGGTGCCTTAAAGGCAACTGCCTTTGCGTCACTGACATGTGGGCCAGCCACCTGTTGGGCCCATATGTCATGGACACAAAGGCAGGTGCCTTAAGGCACCGAAGCATAGTCCTGTCGGGGTGGTCGCGTGTGTCGGACGGACGCGTAGCACCCAGCCACCCATCCCCCCTCCCCCCCCCCAAAAAAAGGACGACAACAATATAAGTTCGCACTTCCACGTTTTGGATTGAAATATCTGGCGGCCCCAATTCCAGCCCTGAAAAGTCTCTCTTCTCCACCGTCCCCTTCCGCGCCTTGATTGCTCAAATCCCTAATTCTCCGCGAACCCTCGAATCTCCCCTCGTCTCGTCTCTTTCCCCACCGTTCCCCACCTCTGTGCCGGACGACGACGACAAAGACGACGGCCGCTCTTCACCACCGCACCGGAGCTACCTCATCTACGCCCTCGTCCACCGCACCGCGTGGTCCACCGACAACGTCGGCAGCCGCAACCGACGTGCCTCACAGACACCGAGTTCCACCGCATCAGGTGCGCTTCACCGACGCCGTATGCCAGCTCACCGGGGCTACTTCACCGAGCACATCGTCGCACCTCCGCCCCCCGAGGCCGTTGGGGCTTCACCAACAGTCATGTCCACCGCATCGTAGCGCTCCTTTGCCACTCAAGATCTGCATCCGTGCGCGGCCAGCCAACGCCAGTGCATCACCCTCAACGGCTCTTAAGTGACCCGCACTCTAGCTAGGCGAGCATGCCCAAATGCCGGCCCAAACTAGGTATCCACACATCACTCCCTTGTGCACTGTTTCGACGATGTTTGGATATCGTTTCACTGCTCTCTTAGCTTACACGCCTATGCAACTCTGACCTTAACTCTTATTTCTTCTGGAGATATCATCTGAAACAAGCAAATCCATATTTTAGCGAAGCATGACGGCGCTACGGGATCTGGTACACATCCTGCACACCCGTATAACCTTGTAAGTATCTATCCTCCGGTACAACATCAAGGTCGATTCCTCTTATTTGATCAACCATTCGCCATGTCAAAAATGCAGAGGAAGATGCAAGGAGCACAAGGCCTGCACATCCAAGCAAGTGGTAACATGGACTTGTACATGGAACATCCCAAGCGCAAGCAGAGCTACAGTGAGCCTGTACAATGAGCTAGCGTAAGTCCCTGCATTTCATTTAATTCGTACTGGCATTCGCGTATGATTTGTGTGCAGTGGTTGATCCATGAATTCAAGTTACCAGGGCCGAACATTTAGCTTAAAAAATACGAAGGAACTTGCACTCCAGAAATCAACATAACTTCAGAAATGTGAAGCTACATGCACTTTGAAAACCAGCAGCATTGCAAAATGCTTGCAAAATTCTTGCATTAGATCCCTCATTAGACACTATATGTTCATCACCAGGAGCATTTAAAATGTTTGCATCAAATCCTTCATTAGCAGTCTGTTCATTAGACACTTCAGGCTCAAGAACAACATGAGCTTGTATGTTTGCACCAGAAACTTGATTAGATACATCAGATTCAGTCAGTTCAGTATTGATTGGGGGAGTTATAAAATAAGTAGAAATTGGTTTCATTTTCTCATAGATTCCCTACATACAAGCAGTTTTACAACACCGTTAGGTTTAACTATTGGCCAGAAATTGAAGAGTTGAATTAGATATAATCATGGATGTGATGTACCTGCTCGTTGCGCATGCTACTCTTGCAAGCTGCGACTGTCCGTTTGCGCAAGCTCGATGCCATGCCCGTGCTGCCGCCGCTGCCTCCCACGCAGGCTACACCCAGGGTTGGATCTTCATCTTCTTGTCCTTCCGTTCGCTTGAAGCCCGGCGACCACCCTCCAACGAGGGCGCGAGGAAGTGCTGTGTCGGTCTGTCCAGCGGCGGCTAGGTTAGGAGCGAACCAGACTGGAGGCTGGAGCGAATGAATTGAGATTTTTCCTGCTGTCGATCGATATGGGAGGCGCTCATTTGGGCCGCGAGCCTGCTATAGGGCCTGCCTTGCACTTATGTTATTGGCCCATCCAAATTGAAACATTTTTCTTCATTTTTTACATTGCCTGCTCGTGCGTTGGGATGAACAAAACTAGCATGGGCCAACCTGGATGACTCAAACTAGGTGCACACTTTCCAGCCACCTGAGGCGGCCACCCATCCCAGCCCCTATGGTGGCGTCGCCCCTTTTTGCGTGTATGATTGAATAGTGAAAAATATTCCAGTGGCGCTTTTGATTTACCCACAGAATGGTTGAATTGCTTGTTTCTATGAACTGAGTTCGCCAATAATGTGAAGGATGCCAGTATTTTCATCCTGTTGTCGATTTCTTAGATCTCGATATGCCAAAAGTAATCGCATGAAATATACAGTAAAAGCCAGTGTTATGTATTTGGCTATAACTAGTCTGACTACACGTCCTCATATAACATATCAAGGACGCACCATCTTACCAGATTAACCATTCGACTTACCCATGCAGTGTGGGAAGAAAGAAGTATTGGGACTGCGTATCCAAGCAATTGATGCCATGGACTCCTTCGTACAACCTTGTAAGCGAAAAAGAAGTTGCAGTGTGCCTGTACAAAGAACTAGCGTAAGTTTAGTTACCTGCTTCTCGAAATTTTAGTTAGCCACTTATTGCAAAATTGTTCAATTACGTTGCTTGGCTTAATTTAGTTTGCTACTGATTACATAATGGCACAGCCTGTTAATCATATTGTAGACTGCGCCTATCTATGTGTTTGATACTTACTGTTAAGAATTACCTGTTTGCCTTAACTTAAATATCTACTTGTTTGTTTAACTGCTTTGCTGCTGCAACAACGGGTTACAATGATGTTAATAACTACTTTTCAGCATCCAATTGAAACTCTTTAATTCCTTGTTTGTTTAACTGGTTTGCTATTATAACTCCCAGTTGAGATGTTTTGCTAACTTCAACTTTTCTGAATCCAATCAGAACTTTAATGGCAAAACAGGTTGGCCTAAGATCAAAGAGCGAGGTCCCCATGGACGTTGCATCATCCCACATGAGTGGCACCGGCCCAATCGTGCATTATGAATTGCCAACTGCTGATGCTCTAGAGGCTAAACTAGTGGTAGAAAGAGATTCTGCTTCTGCACTTAGAGATGAAGTTGACATGTTGAGGAAGCAAACAACACAATCACAAGAAGTACTCAAGAAAACCATTAAATATTTGGTGGATTTCAAAACGAAGCAAGCTGAGACTAACCAGATTGTTAATGTCCTGAAGGAAAAAAGGAAATTAAATTCCTACTTGGTAAATCATAGGTGAAATGTTCTTTCCATAGTTGAATAACCTTTGTGTTGTCTGTTCATGTAATCAATCAAAACATTTGTTTTAGAGATCATGTAATAATTGTTTTTTTGTTTTTTTGTTTGTAATTTTATTTGAGCACAAGTCTGTATTAATTGATAAGACTCGGAGACATTTCATTTGGATTGCTGTGCCAGACCTACAAATATGCCAATCGGGCTGAATGTGCATTCAACAATAGTAGTATAGATGGACCATAAGTGGCACGCATCGGAGAGGGCCAAGATGTTGGCTAAAAAAAGGATGCTGTTGTAGCCAAAAAAAGTACAGCAGCCTAGCTTATGTATGTTAGTTGATATTATTGATCCATATACTCTATAAGTGTTTATATGTCTGTTAGTTCCGTACATTCTTGGTTGATTGACTCGGTATTTGAACATTGATACATCGCTTGTGTACATATCTAAATGGGAGTACACATTATGCTGTGTGTGACATTTGAGTTGGACATGAAGTGTTCCAAATATTCGAATTCACCTTAAACTGGATTCTAGTTTTTGAATTTGAGTATCGGCATTTGTAAACATATTCATATATGACAGTGGAATACATCTTTGTCGTCCTTTTGAAGATATATAAAAACACATAGAATGATTTATAAAGATTCATATAGGAATACAAAATGGATTCGAATTTAGTTGCCAGGGTAAACGTGGATTCTTATTGTCCCAAAATTCGAAAGAAACAGCAAAATGTCCACTCCCACATCGGCTGCCGGAAGCCAAGTGTTTGGGAGATGGAAATTACTGTCTACCCATTACACAGACAATCCATCGGCCCGATTTCCACTGCTCTAAATAGGGGTAGGTAAGTAACTTCAATTAGACGTGACACGACTGCCTCTGAGCCCATTCCGACACGGTGGGCGTCAAACATGGGCGGCAAAACTCATTTGATTCAAGCTCGTCCGAAAGACCTCTGTTTGTCCCTCCATTCCCCATTCATACACGGTGGGCGGCAAAACACCCTCTCCTCGTCCGAAATAGATGTAGGCTAATATTTTAAATAGGGGCAGATGTGTAACTTCCATCAGACGTGACACAACCGCCCCACCTGTCAGCCCCGTTCATAGATCGTGGGCGCCAACCATGGGCGGAAAAACACCCTCTCCTCACCCGAAATAGTTACCGGCAAATATTTGGGAGATGCAAGATTATCGTCCTATCCCCAACCGACGAGATGTCCAAATTTGAAACGGGGGATAAGTTCATAACTTTCCCATATTTCAGACAGGCGCGTCCCAAAAACATGGTTCCCCGTACCTCTCCCTCCATTTTCCCATTCATACACCGTCCGCGCTAGAACACCCCATTCCCACACCAGCCTCCGTCCGCCACCCCATCCATCGCCGCCGTCCTCCACCACATCCATCGCCACCGTCCTCCACCATGCCGGAGCGCCTACCAAGACCGCGTCGTCCAGTGCTAGAGATGGACGTTTCTCATCCACGGCGACGGACCAATAGCCTTGCATCGCGTCCTCTCGCTTCATCGGCGCCGTCATCCTCTTTGTCGGGGTGCTCACACGACCTTCTCTTCCACCGCAACGGGACTTATCCTCTGATGCACCCGTCTACCGTCGCAGATCCGCTTCAACGGCATCGACAGCCATCGCACCCCCGATGCCTACACGGCGCCGCAAAAGAGGTGGTACTTCATATCTCCTCAACTTTTTGATCTCAACCAGAAAATAGATCTTAACTTGGTTACTCTACTTTCTTTTCAGCTCTTAGAATTTAGTTCTTAGTTCGAAGCAAACAATGGATGCTAAATATCATTTCTCTGGTTTGCAGCTTCAAATCTGCCATGGCACAGCCATAATACGGTTTAATTGGTCATGCTTAGGGTTTAATTGATCATGTTGGTTCCATGGTGGTTTCTTTAATAGAAATCAGAGGGGAAACCCTCTTTTGCTAAAAAATATATGCTTAGAGTTTCCCCCTTTTATGATCACTATATGATCAGAATACATGCTTCGTGTCATAATAACACTGCTCCACCCATCAAGCTAAACAAGCTTAGTTGTTCAAATACGAATCTAATATTATTAAAATAGAGTTGTTTAATTGGTTAGCTAAATGTTCCTAAATTAGTTTCGAAAATGCATGTTCGTCGCTCGGGTGTGTATCTCTGTGTGTGGTCTGGTCAGCACGGTTGGGAAGGTGAACTTTGCATATGCAGGGGTTTATAGGGAGACACTCTCCGAGTTGAAACCGCAATGCATTCCGTAGATAATCTGACTAATTTTTATGTTTTCATGAATCTCAGATTCTGAACAGCATCATAATGATTATGAGCTTGCGTGCATGAAAAGAATAAAGCAGAACAATGCCATGGCTGTCAAACTTGGCATTAAGGGACTGAAATCAAGTCTGGATGCAATGCAATGCAAACACTCTCCACCTACAGATTCATGCTCAGAATATGACCCTAACAGTGATTCTGAGCTAGAGGGAGACCTAAGTCAATGTAGCTCCCTAGTGGAGGAGTCAGAGGAAGATGCCCTATCTTATTCACCCATCAAGGTACTTGCTCTAACTTTCCAAGGTTACATTGCTCACACATATCTTGCAACTGATGCTTTGCATTGCTTCTACTTTGTTGAACTGCCATTAGCTTAGTTTACACATCGTGTATGTGAATACGCCCCGCCTATCCATTTTTAGTACATATTCCATCTGTCATCATACCATATTTATCCATTCAAATGCTGTTCTTGTGTATCAGACGTTCAAAAGGAAGAGGGCGATTGCTGATCGTGGAGGAGCACAAGCAAAGTATTTGGAAAAGTTAGTGGCACCTAATAAATCAAATAGCCCATTAGGTGTAGTTGCAATATCACCCGACCCACAAAATACCCCAACTCTAGCAGACTCTAGCCCTACTACACTGGTCATTTCTGATGCCCCAACTCAGCAGACCCCAACTGCAGCAAACAATATGACTATGCCAGTTGACATAGCACCAGCTGTACGACGCAAAACCCCCATTCCAGCAAAGAGTACACCAAATCTAGTTGACAAATCCCTTTTCGAACCAGAGAGAGCCCCAATTGCAGCAAATAGGACCCATGTTCCATTTCTTCCCAGTTTAGAAGACGAAGCTTATGTTGTTGTCAGGAACTTTGTGCGCATCTTTCCTTCATGGAAAGATTATACCGCAGACACAGAACAATTTCCAGTCTTCCTCCGCAACTTACGCGTAAGTAATGTACTAATGTTATTCATGGTCATTACTGCATATGTTTCTGCTGAGAGAAGACACAAGATATCATTCTTTTAAATAAGCGAGGCGCAAACTGGATTGTGATGACGAGCAAGGGTTGGTTGCGCTTTTCAAGCACTCATTAATGAAGTATTGTTCCTACCTGAGGCAAGCGCACTTCGATGGCAAGCCTCTGAACGAAATTTCTATAAAGTCTCCGGTGCTACATTTATTCGACGGTGACTGGAATAATCTTGTTACACATTGGTCTCGGCTGCAGCGTAAGGTACTGTCTATGATACCACATCACAATTTGAACTACATTTCTTCATTTGCCTTAATGTTTCACTTGTATGAAAACTGTTAGCAGAAGAACATTCGTTCTCAAGGGACCACAGAATCTCGCAACAATACTGCACACTGCATTGCTCTTGTGAGTATCTCTTGCCCTATATGACCATACTTACTTTCATAGCTGTTTGATTATGTAGCATCACTGCACATGTTAGCCTCGTAATCGTCCATTTGGTGGACATTATAAGATCCGTATGGACTCTTACATAAATTTAGAATCAACCCAATGCTTTTGAAGAGGTTTAGCTCTGCAGTCCTCTTGTAAGGACTGAACGTGGTCTATCACTGTACTTACATTAACAACTACTCCCTCCGTCCCATAATATAAGAACATTTTGTACAGTACACTAGTGTTCAAAACACTCTTGTATTATGGGAAGAGGGATTGGTTCATTTTGTAGCATTCTGCATCTTATCTCCCTCGCCCACCATTTACTAAAAAAGATCAGATCTATATTTAATCTTACCAACAAGTAGAATACACAAACAATGCCAGTGCAGAAGTGTAGCCCATTGCTCTTGTCAGTACATTTTGTCCTGTAACGCTTGTACTTCCAGGGATTGGTAGTTGAATATGTAGCATCAATCTACATCTTATCTTCATTATCCTCTATCCCTTCTAGTATTATCATATCTATAATTACTCTCTACAAAATGTAGAGTACAGGCAATGCTTATGAAGAAGATTCTGTGCTGAAATTCTTGAGTTATCCTTCCCTTGCCATGGAGAAGGGCATTATAAAGCCGGTGTTAACTGTTAATGTAAGTCAGTCCTTCTAAAGCCTTTATCCTCAACTGCTGTTTAATTTTCTCATGCTCCCTATCGTTTACTGCTGTTTAGTTTGCTGTTTCTACCAAAATGCATGTTCATAAGATCCGTAAGTTCTAAGTTTTACTTGTAAAACCAAATTCCTTATTCATACCATGCACATTACTTAATACTTCCTATATGTATGCTTGTTTTTGTGGATCTATAATCCAGTGTGTGGTGAAGCAGCCCACGTTTGCACCTTGTCATCTCCTGTTTTATCTTACTGATGTGGCTGGTGATATGAACAACATGCCATGCATATTATCCAAAATAGATACAACGATTTTCTTTGCCCTTCATCTATGCTTGTTATGTTTACATGGTAATCCAGTAGTGTGGTGAAGCTCCCTGCATTATGAACAATGCCAAATTATGCTATTGATATTTTGAACATACTCTTTTTTTTCTAATTTGAAATTGGATAGAATTGACAGAATAGTTATCATCTTTGTTTATATACGTGCAAAACCTGCCATCTCTCTGCTTTGTTTCAGGGTGATATGCCTGATGGCATGCACAAGTCTGCTGAAGGCTGTGAGACAAACCCAACATATATTGCAGCAAAGAAGGCAAAACATCTTGAAGATAGCGAGACAACCCCAAAGTCTTGCCTTGATGCAGTGTTCAAGTTACTTGAGACTAACAGTCAGACAAGCTCACAGAATTCATTGTCTGAATCAGTTCAACTTCTTTAGTCCCAAGTTCTAGCAGAAAGGCATTCTGCAACTCAACTTCGACTTGAAGTCCTATCTCTAAGAAAGCTTGCAGAGAACACCAATGAGAACCTCATCGCTAAACAGCTACACCTGGAAGCTATGACCGACATGCTAGGCCGGTCTCACAGCCTTGCTCAGCAGCTTGTGCAGCAGTTCCCCCGCAAGGCTAACCTTTCTTGAACTGTCTTGGAACTGGTCTCGGTTCAGTATTATTTTGTTACGCTGCAATGGTGCCCAATTTTTGTAATCTGCTTCTTCGCTGCGCTTTATGATCACTGGTGGCGAACTTTGATGCCGAGTGGATGTAATATACCTTAAATCCTTTATTGTGTAGTGTAGGTTTATTCTTAGTTACTATGTCGTAATTTCTTTATTGTATAGAGTAGGTTTGTTCTTAATTCCTACTAGTTACACAGCAGCCCGAAATGAACCCCGGCCGATGATTGTGCGAATCAAATCACGGGCTTTTAACAGGCCAAAATTGTCTGGGTCCTTGTTCGGCCCAATCAGATATCGGCTGCGAGCAGGCCGGATGCAAACCGGGCTGTAGTTAGGCCCAACTATATGACGGGCTTTTAACATGCCGAAATTGATATAGGGCTGAAATGTTAAACGGGCCCTTAATAGGCCAAAACTAATATCAGGCCGAATTACTAAGTGGGCCTTTAGCAAGTGGGCCCAAAAGCATAGTTTCCAGTTGACGGGCCGAATCTGATATGGGCCATAATTGAGCCCGAAGCCTCTTAAAGGGCCGGACCTGATCTGGGCCGTAATTTGGCCCAGAACATGGTAGGCTTTTAACGGGCCGGATCTCCTATGGGCCACTATTAGGCCCGGAGCATGGCAGGCCATTAATGGACCAGATCAAATATGGGCCGGCATTTGGCCCAAAACATGGCAGCCAGTTAATGGGTCGGCCTACTAGGGTCCTCAAAATCTTGTGGGCCTACAGCTGGGCCGGCCCATTAATGTCGGCGAAATCTCGTGGGCCTTTAGCTGGGCCGACCCATTATGACCCGCAAGAATCTTGTGGGCCTTTACCTGGGCCGGCCCATTATGGCACAAAAAAAATCTTGTGGTCCTTTACCTGGGCCGGCCCATTATGGCTCGCAAAATCTTGTGGGCCTTTAGCTGGGCCAGCCCATTATGGTCCTCAAAATTTCATGGGCCTTTAGCTGGGCCGGCCCATTATGGTCCGCAAAATTTTGTGGGCCTCTAGTTGGGCCGGCCCATTTAAACTTGTTGGGCCGTGCCACGTGTCGACATATCATAGGCGCCTTCTGTCCAGTGAGTGGATGACATCTGTCCCGACGATGAGCTGACACGTGTTTCCTCTAGCCAATGATGATTTTACACATGGAAAATCCCCATTGGTCAGGGCTATTAATGGGTTATCGGATCCAAAACTCGACCCGATAGCTTAACGGCGTTCCGTTACGGTGGATGCCACGTGTCGGTCACCCTTGACGAAAGCACTTCTGTGACGCGCGATTTATCGTCATGGAAGTGGACACTTCCGTGATGATAATTTTGGTAATGTCATGGAACACTTCTACGACAGCACAGGTATGACTATCTTGATTCTGTCATAAATTTGTCATGGATGTACATGCATGACAAAAAAAGCGACCTACTGTGACAAACACGTATCATCACGGAAGTGTATTTTATTGTAGTGTATGGACTTGATTCTGAGATAGTAGCTTCTTTCTGTTAATCTTTTGCTACTTATGTTGATCTCCCTAAGGAGAAGTGGTTTAAATATCATCCTCCCATGGAAGTAAAAGTAGCTGCACCTATTAAAGTTGAAGAAAAGACTGTCACTTATAATGATCCCATTGTTCCTAATTGTTATCACTAGTGCAGAACCGGGCAATAGCACCGGTTCGTAAGGCCCTTTAGTGCCGGTTCCATAACCGGCACTAAAGTGTGGTCACTAAAGCCCCCCCCCCCCTTTAGTACCGGTTCAGCACGAACCAGTGCTAAAGGGCAACCACGTGGCACGAGCCAGCTCCGGGGGCCGGGAGCCCTTTAGTACCGGTTGGTAACACCAACCGGTACTAAAATGTTTGGGTTTTTTTGGTTTTATGATTTCTTTTTCATTTAATTTTGTGTTTTCCATTTTAATTCTTTTTCGTTTGCTGATATTCTACGATACTACACATTGTACACGTTATGCATAAATATATATATATATATATAAATAGAATTTCTAGTAGAACCAATCATATATATATATCATCAATGTCTCACAAACCACCATATTAATTCACACATACACACATGTATAGCTATATACAATTTCTCCTACATATGCATGTTTCCTTCGGAGCCAGTGGCATTAGCCTGATTGGTGCCTTCGGAGCACGATGACAATTGGAAGTGGTTCATGACCTGGTCGATGGGGGCGGTAGCGGGTAATAGTATTCTCCCTTCGGATTTATGACCTGGTCGAGCAAAAATCCCGCTATTTCCTCTTGAAGTGCTTCTACGTGCTCCGTTTCTAAGAGCTTGTCCCTCACCTCTTTGAATTATTAAGGAGATCAATATGCATGTGTATTAGTTGTGTGACTAGATATCGATAATGGTGTAAAATTTTTGAATAGTGTTCTGACAAGCGTACCCATTCCTGTCTTTGAGATCTGCTCCTTTCGGACGCCATCATGCGAATGTTCTCGCAAATGCAGAATGCACACAGATCAGTCCCCTGCGCCTTCTTCAGGGCCTTTATTACGAGAATGGAATTTAATTTGATCAGATAATAATTAATCAAGCATGATAATTAAAGAGATGGCAGCTAGCTAGCTAGCTAGTACTACTTAATTACTTACCTTGGGTCGAAACCATTTCAGCTGTCGTTTCCATTCGTCTTCCGTGACGCTGATGAACCTTGCCCAAGCCCTACCCTCCGACAAAGAAAATGAATAAATGGGTTATTAAATAGTTCATATCATGAAATGACGAACTAAATAGGCCGAGATATATAGTTAATAATGATTGAAATTACCTGTTGACTATCCCAAACAAGATGTTATAGTCACTATTTGCTTTGAGTAGTGAGTCCAGTATTTGAACTGTTCCGGCGTCAACTTCAATGATACACAAGATCCAGTGAAATCTGCATGCACACACGTTTGCATGTCTTAATTAAGCGGGCATATGTAAGCAAAAACATGTAGCTAGCTAGTAGGCAAAAACAGAGAATTTGTAGTACAAGAAAGTGTGACTCACTGGAAGTTGTAAGGAAGTAGTATATCTTCATTGTATTTGAGGCGCTTCAAGAACTCTACCATGCTGTCCTCTACCTGCTTTTCATAATGCTTGTTTATTTTCCATGTGTATTCATTAACGGTGTTTGGGTCAATGAACCCAATGCCATAGCGTCCACCTTTTCTCATTTCATACATCTTCATCCTGCATAATACCACAGAAAAGAATATAGTGAGGATAATTACAGGTAATGATTGATCAAAAGGATCACTACAGCTAGCTTGAGACTTAAATTACAGAAAGAAATCACTTACAGACAATAGCAACTGACGATAGATTTGTCGAGTGCGTCTTGATTGTATAACTGAAACAGTTCAGAATACTCAACGGTCACAGCATTCTCATGGTAGTAATGATCCTTCTTGACTTGCACCATGAGGGACTCTCGATCGGATCTCTTGGTAATGTCCATGTACCATTGATGCAATTCATACATTCTTGTTGGGAGCTTCTTGACCTCTTCTGGCTTGACCAAAGGTTGGCCCCGGGCATATTTCCATTTTATTTCCTCCTCTGTAAGCACAGGCATGTCCTCAATCTCGAGGAGTTGTCCAACAGTGATGTTGAGAGTTTCAGCCTGCATTATATGCTCCTGGGTTATTACCACATCGCCCACCTCGGGAACGTAAACTGTTTGCCCACAATAATATTGGGCGTGCGTACTGTCACGTGTTGTTCGCGGCACAACAAGCGGGGGGATCAATTGCGCCGCCTGTTCTCCCAGCTGGGCAACGGTTTTCCCGCATTTTTTGACAGCTGCTTATTGTTTGCTCGAGCTCGAGCTCGCCTTCTTCTGTAGACGTTGTCGATGTAACTTCCTGATGTGGCGCTCATAGTCTGTGTCAACAGGCTTAGGAGCTGGTGGTTGAGCCATACGAATGAAGTGGTCAACTACTTCCACAGGCACTTTCTCCCTTGGCGGCGGTGGCGGTTTCGGTCCAAAATGGGCGTCGACTTCTGCTCGCACGATGGCATTGGTTTGCTCCTCAGTCCTGTCGTAAGCCCTCTCAGGAAGAGGAGTAGTGAGGTTTGGACCATATTTATATCGCTTGCCTCCGCTTGTACTTCCTGTACTATGACCTCAACTCGTACCGCTACGCACCATAGCTACGGGGTGTCTCTTCTGCGATTGCTGAGGCGGCGGAGACGGCTGACGGGGCTGAGTTGGACGAGGAGGAGTGGCCTGAAGCTGTGCCGGACTTGCAGTGGCCTGAGGTTGTGCCGGACTTGGAGGAGGAGTGGATGTTGACGCTGTGTCAGACTTGGAGGAGGAGTGGCCTCACGCGTTGGTGGACTTGGAGGAGCGGGAGTCTGCTGATTCGGTGGCGGACTTCGACGAGGAGTCGGGTGACGCGGTGTCGGTGGCCTTCGAAAGATGATGCAATCCTTTCTCCATAGGATGATACGATGTTTGGCATCTCCGAGTGTGTGCTCCTCGTCACCTCTAGGAATGTCAAGCTCTAGCCCCGAATATTGGTCCACCACCTCATCAACCACGACACGAGCATAGCCTGCTGGAATCGGGTTGCAATGGAAGGTTGCATCGGGGGAATTTGTATAAGCAACGCCGTTCGCCACCTTCAAGGATATGTTCTTAATTTTGAAGTGTA
This sequence comes from Triticum urartu, assembly GCF_003073215.2. Taxonomy (NCBI): domain Eukaryota; kingdom Viridiplantae; phylum Streptophyta; class Magnoliopsida; order Poales; family Poaceae; genus Triticum; species Triticum urartu. Next base: position 612,996,624 of record NC_053028.1, read on the forward strand.
GCTCGCAGTTAGTGTTCTCCGCGATATGTTCCACGGGGTATCTATCCAGCATTGCGTCAAACGGGGTGGAACCCACGCCGCTTCTCGGCATGGATGGGGCGGTGGTATCCAATGCTGGATCATCCGCTAGCTGATGCAGCTGCTGAGACCCCCTTTGCTGGCTAAGTGAGTCGATCTGCTCCTGCTGCCGCTGGAATTTGATTGCCAAGTCCGCGTGCACTGATTCTAGGCCTTGAAGGCGTTCATAGTCGAGCTTCCTCTGCTCCTTCTCCATCTTCCTCTTCTTCCCCTCCGCAATCTTCTTTCTCGCACGGGTTCTGTAGTCGGCGTTCCAGTCCGAAAACCCCTGATACCACGGAATAGCGCCCATGCCTCGTGTTCTTCCCGGGTGTTCAGGATTTCCCAGGGCACGCGTAAGCTCGTCATTCTCTCTGTTGGGCTCGAACAACCCGGATCGAGCCTCTTCTATTGCAACAAGTAGCTTATCTTCGGCTCCGTCCAGACATGCCTTCTTGGAAACTTTGCCTATCTTCGGTTCCAACTCCCCCCCATGCGCATAGAACCAAGTCCTGCACCTCGGGGGCTAGCTCAATGTTTCTGGAGTGACACTTGCATCCAGCATCTCTTTCTCAAACTTATCCCACTTAGGCATTCCCACCGCATAGCCACCTGGCCCCAGCTTATGGAACTTATCCTTTTTTGCAGCATTGGCCTTGTTTATTCTTTACCGTTCCTTAGATAATTCTGAATCCTTGAATTTCACGAAATCGTCCCAATGAGCACTTTGATTCTCTAGTGTTCCCTCGAATACTGGAGTCTTCCTTCCTCCCTTGACGTACTTGTCCCATTCACGATTCTTGTGGTTCTTGAATGCAACCGCCATCTTCCTAAGAGCTGCGTCCTTGACTTTCTGCACATCTGCTTCTGTGAAATGATTTGGTAGGGTGAAATGTTCCATGAGAGTATCCCAAAGCAGACTTTTTTGTCTGTCGTCGACAAAAGTAAGATCTGGACGTGGCTTTGCTGGCTCTGTCCATTCTTGAAGGGATATCGGGAGTTGGTCCTTCACAAGAACTGCGCACTGACGAACGAACTTGTCCGCAATCTTCTTAGGCACTAATGGTTCGCCATTAGGTTTGATTGCCTCGATATTATACTTTACACCCTCCTTCAACTTTTTGTTCGGGCCTCGTTTCGTCCTGTTGCCTGAAGATTTGCTCGATCCGGATGGCTGGAAGAAGAAAGATTGATTCGTTAATATATCTTCAACTCATTTAAAACATGTGATGATCACCAGATGCCTGCTTATATAAATATATATACCTCTCCGGTGTTGTCATAATCATAGTTCATGACTTCATCAATTCGGTCGTCGCGATCGAATATCATATCACCCTCTCCGGTGTTGTTTAGAAATTCAGAGCCGTCATAATCTTCTTCATTCTGATCATCATCTGGCCCGCGTATTATATCGAACATGGTCTGTTCTCCCTCTCTGTTGGTATTGTCCGCCATAGCTTTTATTTAACTATGCCAAAAGAAATATAAAACAATTTAGTATTCAAATTACATCGTCTCGAATAATAGATATAATCTCGAATACATCATCTCGAATAATAGATATAATCTCGAATACATCGTCTCGAATAATAGATATAATCTCGAATACATCGTCTCGAATAATAGATATAATCTCGAATACATCGTCTTGAATAATATATAATCTCGAATACATCGTCTTGAATATTATATATCGAGTACATCACTGGCTAGGTAGCTAATAAAGATCGAATACTACAGAAGAATCTAGGACACTCGCGGTTCCTGCGGCGCGGGCGGTGGACACCCAAAGAGAAGGAACCCTCACAGGATCATAGCTGAAGTGAGATCCATAAAGAAACTGCCAGGTATTGGAGAACCTGCCGCCCTCTAACGCAACCATGTAGCGATGGACGTGCTCGTCCTCCTCCCTGACATGGCGACGTACCACCTCCGGCGGGGCTGGCTCCCTCCGCATCGAAACTGGCCCACGCGAACGCCACCAAATGAGATCAGGGTCGACGACGGGACCCGGGGCCGGGTTCCTCATCAAGCGGCGCGCCCCTCCAGGCAGCACCTCCCAGTGCCAGCCCGGCGGAGCCCAGTCCCGGACATGGGTCAGTCGGACATCGTCGCGGACGGGTCGACGGCGAGGATGCGGGCCGGGCATCGTCGAGAACAAATACTAGCTATATGCCCGCAAAAAGTAGCATTTTTTTAATGATTGGATTTTGATAACTAAAATTTCTAACATTTCTATAGAACTAACATTTCTATAACATTTCTAATATTTCTAGAACTAAAAAAAGAAAAATTTCTAACTTTTTTATAACTATTTCTATAACTAAAAAACAGAAAAATTTCTAACAATTCTAACTTTTTTATAACTATTTCTATAACTAAAAAACAGAAAAATTTCTAACAATTCTAACATTTCTAACTATTCTAACAATTCTAACATTTCTAACTATTTCTAAAAAACAGAAAAATTTCTAACAATTCTAACTTTTTTATAACTATTTCTGTAACTAAAAAACAGAAAAAATTTCTAACAATTCTAACATTTCTAACTATTCTAACAATTCTAACATTTCTAACAATTCTAACAATTCTAACATTTCTAACTATTTCTAAAAAACAGAAAAATTTCTAACAATTTCTAAAAAACAGAAAAATTTCTAACTATTTGTATAACTAAAAAACAAAAAATGTATGTGTGTGCATGTGTGCGCTCACCGGCGAGGCGAGAGGCGACGGGGGGCGGCGACGGGGACGGCGACGGGCGCGGCGACGACGGGGATGACGACGACGGGGACAGGGACGGGGCGGCGATGACGGGGACGGGGACGTACGGGTTGGGGCAGCGACGACGACGGGGACGTACGCGGCGGCGATGACGGGGACGGGGACGACGCGGGACGGGCCGGGACGGGGCGGCGGTGATGACGGGGACGGGGACGACGGGGCGGCGACGACGGGGACGGGGCGGCGACGAGGGATGGAGACGTACGGGGGGCGCGGCGGGCGACGGTGCAGAGGAGAAGAAGCAGATGAGAAACTGAAATTTTCGTAAGTGTTGTTTATATAGGAGGGGCCTTTAGTACCGGTTGGAGCCACCAACCGGTACTAAAGGCCTATTTTTGCCAGGCCTAGCGGCGGGAAGCGACCCCCTTTAGTACCGGGTGGTGGCTCCAACCGGTACTAAAGGCCCCCCCTTTAGTACCGGTTGGTGCCACGACCCGGTACTAAAGGGGGTGCGCTGGCGCAGGTGCGGTGCGGCAAGTTTAGTCCCACCTCGCTAGCCGAGGGGCGACCGCACTGGTTTATAAACCCCCGTGCGGTAGCTCTCTCGAGCTCCTCTCCAAAGCAGGCCTACTAGGCCTACATGTTCTGTGCTGCCCTGTTGGCCTACTGGGCCTTTGCGGGCTTGCATCCTGGCCCAACAACAGGTTGGGTTTCTAGTCGTATGCCGGCCGCTTTGGCCTAGTAGGCGGGTTTTATTTTTTATTTTTTTGCTTTATTTATTTTTGAGTTGTTATTTTTGTGTATTTAGAGTTTCTTTGTGAATATTTTTGCTTTAGGTACAAAAAGTTACAAACTTTCTGTTAGTGCCCGTAGTTTTCAAATTTGAATAGTTTAAATTTTGAATTATTTGAAATTAGTGTGAATCACTAGTTTGTGAATAACTTAACTTTAAAAATCAGTAAAGGCATGAAACAATTTGTTTGCACATAAAATTTCTTCGCGTTTCAAATGCCAAAACACATAATTAACTACCCTAACTATTACAGAGATTCCCTTCTGGGTGTGAAACACAGAAGAAAGTGATGATAGTGAAGCCGATCACATCCCAGATCTTTGGGTGTGAAACTTTTTCTTCGCGCGTGTCCCTTTGCGTCGTAACCATGGAAAATCTTCATCATTGAACGAGATGCTCGGGTCAATATTCACTGTGAATGGAGCAATTTCATCAAACTTTTCATAATCTTCAGACTTATCTGTCTTATCATCCACTCCCGCGATGTTTCTCTTCCCAGAAAGAACTATGTGCCGCTTTGGCTCATCGTACGATGCATTCGCTTCCTTATCTTTTCTTTTTCTTGGCTTGGTAGACATGTCCTTCACATAGAAAACCTGTGCCACATCATTGGCTAGGACGAATGGTTCGTCTGCATACGCAAGATTGTTGAGATCCACTGTTGTCATTCCGTACTGCGGGTCTTCCGTTACCCCACCTCGTGTCATATTGACCCATTTGCACCGAAACAAAGGGACCTTCAAACCACGTCGATAGTCAAGTTCCCATATGTCCTGTATATAACCATAATATGTTTCCTTTCCCGTCTTGGTTTCTGCATCAAAGCGGACACCACTGTTTTGGTTGGTGCTCTTCTTATCTTGGGCGATCGTGTAAAATGTATTACCATTTATCTCGTACCCTTTGAAAGTCATTATATTCGAAGATGGTAAGTGGGACAGCAAGTACAGGTCATCTTCAATAGAGGTGTCATGCATGGTACGTGTCTGCAACCAGCTGGCGAAACTCCTGGTTTGTTCACGTGTAATCCAGTCATCAGACCGCTCCGGGTGTTTGGAGCGTAGCAAATTCTTGTGTTCATCCATATACGGAGCCACCAAGGCGGAATTCTGTAGAACTGTGTAGTGTGCTTCAGTGAGAGAATGTCCGTCCATACATATTATTTGTTCCCCTCCCAGCGTGCCTTTTCCATCCAGTCTGCCCTTATGCAGCGATTCAGGAACACCAATCGGATTAAGGTCAGGAATAAAGTCAATACAAAACTCAATGACCGCCTCATTTTGACGGCCCTTGGAGATGCTTCCTTCTGGCCTAGCACGGTTATGAACATATTTCTTTAAGACTCCCATGAACCTCTCAAAGGGGAACATATTGTGTAGAAATACAGGACCCAAAACGTTAATCTCTTCGCATAGGTGAACTAGGACGTGCGTCATGATGTTGAAGAAGGATGGTGGGAACACCAACTCGAAACTGACAAGACATTGCACCAAATCATTCTCTGACCTTGGTATGATTTCTGGACCGATTACCTTCTGAGAGATTGCATTGAGAAATGCACATAGCTTCACAATGGCTAATCGAACGTTTTCCGGTAGAAGCCCCCTCAATGCAACCATAAGTAGTTGCGTCATAATCACGTGGCAGTCATGAGACTTTAGGTTCTGGAATTTTTTCTCTGCCATGTTTATTATTCCCTTTATATTCGACGAGAAGCCAGACGGTACCTTAATACTAAGCAGGCATTCAAAGAAGATTTCCTTCTCTTCTTTGGTAAGAGCGTAGCTTGCATGACCCTGATGTATGTCGTCTTTTCCGTGCATACGTTGCTGGTCCTCTCGTGCCTCAAGTGTATCTTTTGTCTTCCCATACACGCCCAAGAAGCCAAGCAGGGTCAAACAAAGATTCTTCGTCACGTGCATCATGTCGATTGCGGAGCGGACCTCTAGGTCTTTCCAATAGGGCAGGTCCCAAAATATAGATTTCTTCTTCCACATGGGTGCGCGTCCGTCAGCGTCATTCGGAACAGGTTGTCCACCAGGACCCTTTCCAAAGACCACCTTCAAATCCTTGACCATATCATATACATCAGCACTAGTACGGTGGCGAGGCTTCGTCCGGTGATCCGCCTCACCTTTGAAATGCTTGCCTTTCTTTCTTACGGGATGCCTGCTCAGAAGAAATCGACGATGTCCCAGGTACACATTCTTCTTACAATTAGCCAAATATATACTGTCGGTATCGTCCAAACAGTGCGTGCATGCGCGGTATCCCTTGTTTGTCTGTCCTGAAAGGTTACTGAGAGCAGGCCAATCATTGATGGTCACGAACAGCAACGCCTTTAGGTCAAATTCTTCCCCCATGTGCTCATCCCACGCACGTACACCTGTTCCATTCCACAGTTGTAAGAGTTCTTCAACTAATGGCCTTAGGTACACATCAATGTCGTTGCCGGGTTGCTTAGGGCCTTGGAGGAGCACTGGCATCATAATGAACTTCCGCTTCATCCACAACCAAGGAGGAAGGTTATACAAACATAGAGTCACAGGCCAGGTGCTATAGTTGCTGCTCTGCTCCCCAAAAGGATTAATGCCATCTGCGCTTAGACCAAACCATACGGTCCTTGCGTCATCTGCAAACTCCTTCCCGTACTTTATTTCGATTTTTCTCCACTGCGACCCGTCAGCGGGTACTCTCAACTTTCCGTCTTTCTTACGGTCTTCTCTGTGCCATCGCATCGCCTTGGCATGCTCTTTGTTTTGGAACAAACGTTTCAACCGTGGTATTATAGGAGCATACCACATCACCTTGGCAGGAATCTTCTTCCTGGGGTGCTCGCCCTCGACATCACCAGGGTCATCGCGGCTGATCTTATAGCGCAATGCACCACATACCGGGCAAGCGTTCAAATCCTCGTACTCACCGCGGTAGAGGATGCAATCATTAGGGCATGCATGTATCTTCTGCACCTCTAACCCTAGAGGGCAGACAACCTTCTTTGCTTCATACGTACTCTCGGGCAATTCGTTGTCCCTTGGAAGCATATCCTTTATCATTACCAGCAACTTTCCAAATCCCTTGTCAGATACACCATTCTCTGCCTTCCATTGCAGCAATTCCAGTGTGGTGCCCAGCTTTTTCTTGTCACCTACGCAATTCGGGTACAACAATTTTTTGTGATCCTCTAACATGCGCTGCAACTTCTTCTTCTCCAAATCACTTGCGCAGTTTCTCTTTGCATCGGCAATGGCCCGACCTAGATCATCAACGGGCTCATCTGATGCCTCTTCTTCAGCTTCTTCCCGCATTGCCGGCTCAGCTTCTTCCCGCATTACCGGCTCAGCTTCTTCCCCCATTGTTGTATCATCGTATTTAGGGAACCCATGGCCAGGATAGCTGTCGTCGTCCTCTTCTTCTTCATTGTCTTCCATCATAACCCCTCTTTCTCCATGCTTGGTCCAAACATTATAGTGGGGCATGAAACCGGACTTAAACAGGTGGACGTGAATGGTTCTTGACGTAGAGTAATTGTGACCATTCTTACAGCGAGCACATGGACAAGGCATAAAACCATCCGCCCGCTTGTTTGCCTTAGTTGCAAGCAGAAAAGTATGCACGCCCTCAACGAACTAGGGAGAGCATCGGTCATCATACATCCATTGCCGACTCATCTTCATTACACAACACCGAATAGACCAAATTAATACAAGTTCATACATAAAGTTCATACAACACTTAAATGCAACAAACAAATAACTCTGTATCTAAAGCATTTAAATGCAACAACAAATACGATCAAGATCGCAACTAAGGTAACAATGGATCCAACAGCATAATGATACCAAGCCTCACTATCGATGGCATATTTTCTAATCTTTCTAATCTTCAAGCGCATTTTCTCCATCTTGATCTTGTGATCATCGACGACATCGGCAACATGCAACTCCAATTCCATCTTCTCCCCCTCAATTCTTTTCAATTTTTCTTTCAAGTACTCGTTTTCTCTTTCAACTAAATTTAACCTCTCGAGAATAGGGTCGGTTGGAATTTCCGGTTCACATACCTCCTAGAAAAAATTTCTATGTCAACTTGATGGGCATAATTTGTCATAAACACGAAATGCAACTAGTTTTAAAAGAGAATATATATACCACATCCGAATCATAACAAGGACGAGGGCCGACGGGGACGGATATCAAAACCATGGCACTATATGTATAACATACAACGTACGGGTAAGATAATTATACGAGTAACTATATATCCAAATCACACAAACATGAATTTTTATATAAAATTTCATGAACAAGAGGCTCACCACAAGGTGGTGCCGGTGACGGGACGGTGCGGGCGATCGACGGTGGTTACGACGGAGATTTAGAAGGCACTAAGTAAACCACACCTACATATTCAAACTAAGTGTTATTTTTGACCTCAAATTGCATATAAATCAAATACTAGCACATATATATATATCCTCCCAAATTACTAAACTCACAAATTAATCACTATATAAAGCATTGCAAGAGCTAATCTAGCAATGAGAGATGAAAGGACAAAGTTGCTAACCTTTGTGATCATTTGAATGGATGGGGGCCTTCAAATCTTGACAAATTTTGGGCAAAATGTGTGATGAGCTCGAGAGGAAGAGGGGAAGAACAGAGAGGAGAGGGGAAAGGGGAAGAACAGAGCGAGCTCGGGTGGATGAAGGGTTTATGTAGGACGACCTTTAGTACCGGTTCGTGCCAAGAACCGGTACTAAAGGGGCTGGAGGGGCCCCAGTCTGACAACATCCTGCCACCACTCTCATTAGTATCGGTTCATGGCACGAACCGGTGCTAAAGGTTCGCCACGAACCGGTACTAATGAAAGCGGCCCGGCTAGCCGTTGGAACCGGCACTAATGTATACATTAGTGCCGGCTCAAATACAAACCGGCACTAATGTGCTTCACGTTTGACCCTTTTTCTACTAGTCTATGTTGAGAAACCACCTTTCCCTGTTAGGATAAAGGATCATGCTAAAGCTTCAACTGTAGTTCGTAAAAGCAATATTAAAACATATACACCTCCTGAGCAAGTTAAAGTTGAACCTAATATTGCTATTTTTAAAGAGCTCTTGTCTGATAATATTGATGGGCATGTTATTCAGTTCTACGGTGAAACTGCTAGAATTGCTAAACCTTGTGCTAAAGATAAACATAGACCTGTGGTAGGCGTGCCTGCTATTTTTGTTAAAATAGGAGATCATTGTTATCATGGCTTATGTGATATGGGTGCTAGTGCTAGTGTTATACCGCATACTTTATACGAAGAAATTAAGCATGAAATTGCACCTGCTGAATTAGAAGGAATTGATGTTACAATTAAACTTGCTAATAGAGATACTATATCTGCAGTGGGAATTGTTAGAGATGTTGAAGTTTTGTGTGGGAAAACTAAATATCCTACTGATTTTCTTGTTCTTGGTTCCCCACAAGATAGCTTTTGTCCCATTATATTTGGTAGACCCTTCTTGAATACAGTTAATGCTAGGATAGACTGCGAAAAGAGTGTTGTTACTATTGGCTTAGACGACATGACTCATGAATTTAATTTCTCTAAATTTAGTAAACAACACCGTGAAGAAGAATTACCTAGTAAAGATGAAGTTATTGGTCTTGCTTCTATTGCCGTACCTCCTAGTGATCCTTTAGAGCAATATTTGCTAGACCATGAAAATGATATGTTTATGAATGAAAGAAGGGAAATATATGAAGTATTCTTTAAACAAGAACCTATGCTAAAACACAATTTGCCTGTTGAAATCCTAGGGGATCCTCCTCCACCTAAGGGTGATCCCTTGTTTTATCTTAAACCGTTGCCTCATAATCTTAAATATGCTTATCTTGATGAAAAGAAGATATATCATGTTATTATTAGTGCTAACCTTTCAGAGCATGAAGAAGAAGGATTATTGAAAACTCTAAAGAAGCACCGTGCTGCTATTGGATGTACTCATGATGATCTTAAGGGCGTTAGTCCCACTCTATGTCAACATAAAATAAATTTGGAAGCAGATGCCAAACCAGTTCGTGATCCTCAACGACGTATGAATCCTAAAATGAAAAAGTGGTAAGAAAAGAAATACTAAAGCTTCTGGAGGCAGGTATAATTTATCCCGTTGCTGATAGCCAGTAGGTAAGTCATGTTCATTGTGTCCCTAAGAAGGGAGGTATTACTGTTGTTCCTAATGATAAAGATGAATTGATTCCACAAAGAATTATTACCCGTTATAGGATGGTAATTGATTTCCGCAAATTAAATAAGGCTACTAAGAAAGATCATTACACCTTACCTTTTATCGATCAAATGCTAGAAAGATTATGCAAACATACACATTACTGCTTTCTGGATGGTTATTTTGGTTTCTCTCAAATACCTGTGTCGGCTAAAGATCAATCAAAGACTACTTTTACATGCCCTTTTGGTACTTTTGCTTATAGACGTATGCCTTTTGGTTTATGTAATGCACCTGCTACCTTTCAAAGATGCATTATGGCTATATTCTCTGACTTTTGTGAAAAGATTTGTGAGGTTTTCATGGGAGACTTTTCCGTCTATGGATGCTCTTTTGATGATTGCTTGAGCAACCTTGATCGAGTTTTGCAGAGATGTGAAGAAACTAATCTTGTCTTGAATTGGGAAAATTGCCACTTTATGGTTAATGAAGGTATTGTCTTGGGGCATAAAGTTTCTGAAAGAGGTATTGAAGTTGATAAAGCCAAGGTTGATGCTATTGAAAAGATGCCATGTCCCAAGGACATCAAAGGTATAAGAAGTTTCCTTGGTCACACCAGATTTTATAGGAGGTTCATTAAGGACTTCTCAAAAATTTCTCGGCCTCTGACTAATTTATTACAAAAATATATACCATTTGTCTTTGATGATGATTGTGTAGAAGCATTTGAAATACTTAAGAAAGCATTAGTCTCTGCACCTATTGTTCAGCCACCTGATTGGAATTTACCCTTTGAAATTATGTGTGATGCTAGCGATTATGCTGTAGGTGCTGTTCTAGGGCAAAGAGTTGATAAGAAATTAAATGTTATCCATTATGCTAGTAAGACTCTAGACAATGCTCAAATAAATTATGCTACTATTGAAAAAGAACTTTTAGCAGTTGTATTTGCTTGGGATAAGTTCAGACCTTATATTGTTGATTCTAAAGTAACTATCCACACCGATCATGCTGCTATTAAATATCTTATGGAGAAGAAAGATGCTAAACCTAGACTTATTAGATGGGTTATCTTGCTACAAGAATTTGATTTGCATATTGCTGATAGAAAAGGAGCTGAGAACTCCGTTGTAGACAACCTATCTAGGTTAGAGAATGTTCTTGATGACCCACTACCTATTGATGATAGCTTTCCTGACGAACAATTAAATGTCATAAGTACTTCTCGTAGTACCCCTTGGTATGCTGATTATCCTAATTACATAGTTGCTAAATTTATACCACCTAGCATCACATACCAACAAAAGAAAAAGTTATTCTATGATTTGAGACATTACTTTTGGGATGACCCACATCTTTATAAAGGAGTAGATGGTGTTATTAGACGTTGTGTACCCGAGCATGAACAGGAACAGATCCTATGCAAGTGCCACTCCGAAACTTATGGAGGACACCACACGGGAGATAGAACTGCACATAAGGTATTGCAATTCGGTTTTTATTGGCCTACTCTCTTCAAAGATGCCCGTAAGTTTGTCCTATCTTGTGATGAATGTCAAAGAATTGGTAATATTAGTAGACGTCAAGAAATGCCTATGAATTATTCACTTGTTATTGAACCATTTGATGTTTGGGTCTTTGATTATATGGGACCTTTTCCTGCCTCTAATGGATATATACATATTTTAGTTGCTGTTGATTACGTTACTAAGTGGGTAGAAGCTATTCCAACTAGTAGTGCTGATCATAACACTTCTATTAAAATGCTTAAAGAAGTTATTTTTCCGAGGTTTGGAGTCCCTAGATATTTAATGACTGATGGTGGTTCACATTTTATTCATGGTGCTTTCCATAAAATGCTTGCTAAGTATGACGTCAATCATAGAATTGCATCTCCGTATCACCCACAGTCTAGTGGTCAAGTAGAATTGAGTAATAGAGAACTCAAATTAATTTTGCAAAAGACTGTCAATAGGTCTAGAAAGAATTGGTCCAAGAAACTTGATGATGCATTATGGGCCTATAGAACTGCATATAAAAATCCTATGGGTATGTCTCTGTATAAAATGGTATATGGAAAAGCATGTCACTTACCTCTCGAACTAGAACATAAGGCATATTGGGCTATTAAAGAGCTCAACTATGATTTCAAACTTGCCGGTGAAAAGAGGTTATTTGATATTAGCTCACTTGATGAATGGAGAACCCAAGCTTATGAAAATGCCAAGTTGTTTAAAGAAAAGGTTAAAAGATGGCATGACAAAAGGATACAAAAGCGTGAGTTTAATGTAGGTGATTATGTATTGCTATACAACTCTCGTTTAAGATTTTTTTGCTGGGAAACTTCTGTCTAAATGGGAAGGCCCCTATGTTATCGAGGAGGTCTATCGTTCCGGTGCCATAAAAATCAACAACTTCGAAGGCACAAATCTGAAGGTGGTAAACGGTCAAAGAATCAAACATTATATCTTAGGTAATCCCATAAATGTTGAAACCAATATTATTGAAACCGTAACCCCGGAGGAATACATAAGGGACACTTTCCAGAACGTTTCAGACTTCGAAAAGGAATAGGTATGTGGTACGGTAAGTAAACCGACTCCAAAACAATTTTTAAGGCAATATTTCTCCGTTTTGGAATATTTAGAAAAATAGAAAATTAAGTAGCAGTCCGGGAAGGACACGAGGGCCTTACGAGGGTGGAGGGCGCGCCCTACCCCCCTGGGCGCACCCCCTACCTCGTGAGCTCCTCGTGTGCCTTCCGGACTCTGTTTTCTTGCATGATACGTATTTTGGTCGGTAAAAATTCACTATATATATTCTCCCGAAGGTTTTGACTCCCGTATCACGAAAAAAAATCTCCTGTCTTTGTTTTGAGTTGTTTTCTGTCAGGGTTGTTAAGGCCAGGCACTATGTCATCTCCCTCCTCCTCCAACCATGAGGGCAACGATGCTTGGCTAATGAAGATAGAGCTGAAGAGAGAAGAACCTATGGAGATCAACAAGGATGAAGGGATCAAGAAGGCCGTGGAGGACCAAGTTCCAGCAATAGAAGACACCCTTCAACTGGATCATAATCTTCTTACCCCTACAGAAATCGAAGCTTTCAAGATGATTGAGTTGGCTCGTATACAAAATAAGTATCTCACACGTGAAAATATTTTGTTGAAGGAGCATATCATCGCACTCAAGGGCATTATCCGCAAGTTAGAAGACCTTCTACGCTCGATGTGCGACTATCCATCATCAACAACACCTCCACCTTCTTCACCAACCAAGGAGATATAATAACATGGGTATGGGCACTTCACTTGGCAACTGCCAAGCTTGGGGGAGTGCCCCGGTATCGTATCACCATCACTTTTATCTTTACCGTTTTCCTTAGTTCGATCTTATTAGTAGTATTTTGATCTAGTAGAATAAAGTTTATGGCATGATCTAGTTGTGAGTTTTGCTTTATTGTCCTTCTATGTAATCGAGTCCGTGAGCTATATAATAAAGATTAGTGTTGAGTCAGGGGCTTGATTGTTTTGCCATGATCCTAAGTGAATAAAAGAAAAGAGAAAGAAATAAAAAGAAACAAAGAGATCATATGGATCTCATGGAGAGTAATGAGCTCACATAGAAAAGCTATGATGAATAAAAGTTGTTGAGAGTTGACAAGCATAGTTTTGGTCATCGTTGCAATTAATAGGAAGTAATAAAGAAAGAGAGGTCTTCACATATAGATATACTATCTTGGACATCTTTTATGATTGTGAGCACTCATTAAAATATGACATGCTAAAGAGTTGACATTGGACAAGGAAGACAACGTAATGGGTTATGTTTTCTTACATCTGAGATAAATTATATTGTCTTGGATCTTCCAACATGTTGAGCTTGCCTTTCCCCCTCATGCTAGCCAAATTCTCAGCACCAAGTAGAGATACTACTTGTGCTTCCAAATACCCTTAAACCAGTTTTGCCATGAGAGTCCACCATATCTACCTATGGATTGAATGAGATCCTTCAAGTAAGTTGTCATCGGTGCAAAGCAATAAAAATTGCTCTCTAAATATGTATGATTGATTGGTGTGGGAGAAATAAGTATTATACGATCTTGTGATGTGGAAGTAATAAAAGCGACGGACTACATAATAAAGGTTCATATCAGAAGGGGCAATATAAAGTGACGTTCTTTCGCATTAAGATTTTGTGCATCCAACCATAAAAGCGCATGGCAACCTCTGCTTCCCTCTACGAAGGGCCTATCTTTTATCATTATCTTCTACCTTATGCAAGGGTCATGGTGATTTTCACCCTTCCTTTTTACACGTTTTCCTTTGGCAAGCACAATATGTTGGAAAGATCCTGGTATATATGGCTAATTGGATGTGAGTTTTCATGAACTATTACTGTTGACATTACCCTTGAGGTAAAACGTTGGGAGGCAAGACTATAAGCCCCTATCTTTCTCTGTGTCCGATTAAAACTCCACACCCATAAGTATTGCGTGAGTGTCGACAATTGTGAAAGATTATAAGATAGTTGAGTATGTGGACTTGCTGAAAAGCTCTTATACATTGACTCTTTCCTATGTTATGATAAATTGCAATTGTTTCAATGACCGAGATTGTAGTTTGTTAGTTTTCAATGAAGTTTACGATTCATACTTGATATTGTGATTGAATTATTCCTCTAGCATTAGAGGTCATATGACAAAAATTATCTAAGTTGCTGTAATAAGGATGATCATGATGCCCTCATGTCCATATTTTATTTTTATCGACACCTTCATCTCTAAACATGTGGACATATTTTTCGATTTTGGCTTTTCGCTTGAGGACAAGCGAGGTCTAAGCTTGGGGGAGTTGATACGTCCATTTTTCATCATGCTTTTATATCGATATTTATTGCATTATGGGCTGTTATTTCACATTATGCCACAATACTTATGGCTATTCTCTCTTATTTTACAAGGTTTACATAAGGAGGGAGAATGCCGGCAGCTGGAATTCTGGGCTGGAAAAGGAGCAAATATTAGAGACCTATTCTGCACAACTCCAAAAGTCCTGAAACTCCACAGAACACCTTATAATAAATAATGAAAAATCCTCGCCAAAGATGAAGACCAGGGGGCCCACACCCTTCTCACGAGGGTGGGGGCGCCCCCCTAGGGCGCGCCCCCTGCCTCGTGGGCCCCTGGTGGCTCTCCGATGACCATCTTCTCCTATATGAAGTCTTTCGTCGAGAAAAAAATAAGAAGCAACCGTTCAGGACGAAACTCCACCGCCACGAGGAGGAACCTTGGCGGATCCAATCTAGAGCTCCGGCAGAGCTGTTCTGCCGGGGAAACTTCCCTCCCGGAGGGGGAAATCATCGCCATCGTCATCACCGATGCTCCTCTCATCGGGAGAGGGCAATCTCCATCAACATCTTCATGAGCACCATCTCATCTCAAAACCCTAGTTCATCTCTTGTATCCGATTCTTGTCTTCAAGTCCTGGATTGGTGCTAGTAGGTTGCTAGTAGTGTTAATTACTCCTTGTAGTTGATGCTAGTTGGTTTAATTGGTGTAAGATCATATGTTCAGATCCTTTATGCATATTAATACCCCTCTGATTATGAACATGTTTATGCTTTGTGAGTAGTTACGTTTGCTCCTGAGGACAAGGGAGAAGTCTTGCTATTAGTAGTCATGTGAATTTGGTATTCGTTCGATATTTTGATGAGATGTATGTTGTCTAGCCTCTAGTGGTGTTATGTGAACGTCGACTACATAACACTTCGCCATTATTTGGGCCTAGACGAAGGCATTGGGAAGTAATAAGTAGATGATGGGTTGCTAGAGTGACAGAAGCTTAAACCCTAGTTTATGCTTTGCTTCGTAAGGGGCTGATTTGGATCCATATGTTTCATGCTATGGTTAGGTTTACCTTAATACTTTTGTTGTAGTTGCAGATGCTTGCAATAGAGGTTAATCATAAGTGGGATGCTTGTTCAAGTAAGAACAGCACCCAAGCACCGGTCCACCCACATATCAAATTATCAAAGTACCGAACGTGAATCATATGAGCATGATGAAAACTAGCTTGACGATATTCCCATGTGTCCTCGGGAGCGCTTTTCCTTATATAAGAGTTTGTCCAGGCTTGTCCTTTGCTACAAAAAATATTGGGCCACCTTTCTGCACTTTATTTACTTTTGTTACTTGTTGCTCGTTACAAATTATCTCATTACAAAACTATCTGTTACCACTTATTTCAGTACTTGCAGAGAATACCTTGCTGAAAACCGTTTATCATTTCCTTCTGCTCCTCGTTGGGTTCGACACTCTTACTTATCGAAAGGAATACGATAGATCCCCTATACTTGTGGGTCATCAGCTATCAAACGTCACAATGTAACTGGGTGATTATAAAGATGCTCTACAAGTGTCTCCGATGGTGTTTGTTGAGTTGGCATAGATCAAGATTAGGATTTGTCACTCCGTGTATCGAAGAGGTATCTCTGGGCCCTCTCGGTAATGCACATCACTATAAGCCTTACAAGCATTGTGACAAATGAGTTAGTTGCTGGATGATGCATTACGGAACAAGTACAGAGATTTGCCGGTAACGAGATTGAACTAGGTATGAGGATACCGACAATCGAATCTCGAGCAAGTAACATACCGATGACAAAAGGAACAATGTATGTTGTTATGTGGTTTGATCGATAAAGATCTTCGTAGAATATGTAGGAGCCAATATGAGCATCCAGTTTCCGCTATTGGTTATTGACCGGAGACGTGTCTCGGTCATGTCTACATAGCTCTCGAACCCGTAGGGTCCGCACGCTTAAGGTTCTGTGACGATTTGTATTATGAGTTATGTGATTTGATGACCGAAGTTTGTTCAGAGTCCCGGATGAGATCGGGGACATGACGAGGAGTCTCGAAATGGTCGAGACGTAACGATCGATATATTGGAAGGCTATATTTGGACATCAGAAAGGTTCCGAGTGATTCGGGTATTTTTTGGAGTACTGGAGAGTTACGAGAATTCGTATTGGGCCTTAATGGGCCATATGGGCCAGGAGAGAAAGGCCTCAAGGGTGGCCGCGCCCCTTCCCCATGGACTGGTCCGAATTGGACTAGGGACAGGGGGCGCCCCCTTCCTTCCTTCTCCTTCTCCCTTCCCTTTTTACTATTCCATGTGGGAGGTGGAATCCTACTAGGACTAGGGAGTCCTAGTAGGACTCCACACTTTGGGAGCGCCCTATGAGGGCCGGCCTCCTCCTCCTTCCATCCTTTATATACGTGGCCAGGGGGCACCCCATAGACACACAAGTTGATCATTGATCTCTTAGCCGTGTGCGGTGCCCCCCTCCACCATAATCCACCTCGGTCATATCGTAGGGGTGCTTAGGCGGAGCCCTGTTCCGGTAGCATCATCATCACCGTCATCACACCGTCGTGCTGACGAAGCTCTCCCTCGACACTCTGCTGGATCGTGAGTTCGTGGGACGTCACCAAGCCGAACGCGTGTAGATCACGGAGGTGCCGTACTTTCGGTACTAGGATCGATCGATTGTGAAGACGTACGACTACATCAACCGTGTTGCCATAACACTTCCGCTTACGGTCTACGAGGGTACATAGACAATACTCTCCCCTCTCGTTGCTATGCATCACCATGATCTTGCATGTGCTTAGGATTTTTTTGAAATTACTTCGTTCCCCAACATGATGTACATTACCGAGAGGGCCCAGAGATACCTCTCCGACAATCAGAGTGAAAATACCTAATCTTGATCTATGCCAACTCAACAAACACCATCAGAGACACCTATAGAGAACCTTTATAATCACCCAGTTACATTGTGACGTTTGGTAGCACACAAAGTGTTCCTCCGGTATTCGGGAGTTGCATGATCTCATAGTCATAGGAACATGTATAAGTTATGGAGAAAGCAATAGCAACAAACTAAACGATCATCGTGCTAAGCTAACGGATGGGTCAATTCAATCACATCATTCTCTAATGATGTGATCCCGTTAATCAAATGACAACTCATGTCTATGGTTAGGAAACATAACCATCATTGATTCAACGAGCTAGTCAATTAGAGGCAAACTAGTGACACTTTGTTTATCTAGGTATTCACACATGTACTAAGTTTCCGGTTAATACAATTCTAGCATGAATAATAAACATTTATGATATAAGGAAATAAATAATAACTTTATTATTGTCTCTAGGGCATATTTCCTTCAGCCTTCACCTCCACAAAGTGGGCAAGCTCGCAGGCCGTGACCTGTGAGGCCCGACACGATGATGGCAGTGGCCTTCCTGGGACCCAAGCACCAGCGTCATCCCATATTCTACTCTTTCTCTCTATCGGCGATAGCCTTGGATGGGCCAGCGTCGTCGCCTTGGCGGCGGGACACAAGTAACGCGTAGCGGGCGACGTCATTGTTGACACCGTCAAATTCCTTCACCCACCGCATCGACCTTCGTGACATAGCTTCTTTCTCCTCCCGGAGGACACGGAGCCACCATCACTCACGATGGAGTTTGTGGGCGGCGCGGTAGGATAGGAGAAACGCCTTCTGATCATCCACATCCACCCCGATGCCCATGCCGAAGATTTGCTCCTCCACGAGCCGGTGCTCATCGAGGAGCCGGAGGTTGTACCTCTGGTTGGCCTACGCCTGCCGGAGCACCGCCTTATGCTCCTCCATCACCATGTCGGCTAAGTGCGCCCGCACCTCGCCCATGATGATGTTGGCCTGGAGCGGTGAGGGCGGTGGCGCGGGCTCGCCGCCGTTGGCTTGTCCTCGTCACGACCTTCCAAAGAGTTCACCGGCAAGCCATCTTGTATTCGGTTGGCTCGGCAGGCCAGCCAGCTGGCCACTATGCCGGAGAGCTCCTTCTTCTGTTCGCCGGAGTGGCTGTCCCACCGGGCTTTGGAGCTCGAGGCCATTGTGGGTGTGTTGCACGGAGGAGGTCAGGAGCGAAGGTGTGATGCAGTTGTTGCCGCGTGCCACGCCATGTTTAAATTGTGTCTGAATGCCAGGCCAATCAGCGAGGTGTTTAATGTTGGCAGACAGATGGACGGACGGGTGGCGCCGGAGTAGGTCGGCGGCCACACATGTTTAATGTAGGGAAGTGAACGGACAGGTGACATTCGAATGCGGAGAGAAGGGCTCGTGCACTGGGATGTGTTGTAGGCAGCGCTCCTTGCCGCCGTGTCGCTTCAATGTCGGCTCTAGTGAAAGGTCAAGTCCGCTCTTGACCGGCATAAATGTGGCGCTGACCGCTTTGCGCGGGAAAGGGCACATACAATGGAGAGGGTTTGGGCTAGGTTTGCGGCGTCGGACGCGTGCGTGGCAACAGTCCAGACACCTGCAAAGCACCCCTCCTATTTGCTTCGGTTTGCAATAGAAAGGACGTCTGGACCGCTATGTGGACGGATTGGGTACCACATTGGATGAGGAAACATGTCCAGACCATCCGGTCCTATCGGATGCCGGTATTTTGAGTGTCAGCGTTGGAGATTCCCTAAAGTAAAAGAGTATGGCAGCAAAAAATTAGCTTACGTGTCAACAAAAAATTGAGTCGAGTGTGAGTGGCGGAGCAAGGTATTTGCTTTTGGGTATTCCTATAATTTTGTTTTGCCAAAGCAATATAATAGAACAATAAATGTATAATAAGATGGCAATAGCAATGACTCAATGATCATACATCAAAATTAAGTAGCAAAACAACATTGTGCCAATATCTCTAACAATTAAGAAAGATTACAAACAATAATGGAAATTACAATACTCCTTTCCATCTCCTTTTTGGAAGAGATTAATGACATCCTCATCTTTCACTTGCTTGAAAAATTATACCGCAATGAATATAAATAAGCAATTGCTCAAATATTCGCCACCCATTTTGTTTCTTAGTGGATTCTTACATATTTCAGTGAGGAAAATATCCTCTTGGACACTAGCAGTGGCCATCGGAAGAATGAGCCGTCAGATGTGGACGCCGCCTGCCGGGGAACTGGGGTGGCCGGAGGCCGGGGGATGGGCCGGAGGGGAGGGGAGCTGGGGAGGAAGAGGGACGGGCCCTCCTCCATCGCCCACCGGACCAGGGTCACCGTTCTCCTACTTGCAGGCGCCGTCGAGGTCCCTGCCCTCCATCCCGATCCCATGCCCAGGTGAAAACCTTAAATCTCCTTAGATTGGGCGGCGGTGGGACTGTGTGTGTCATACCCTTCTTGGAGGCGCCGCCTCAGGCTTTTGGATGCTCGGTTTCAGGAACTGCCAGTGGAGGGGATGGGACCAGTGGCAGCAGCTGGTGTTTCGCATCGGAGCAGCAGCATGGCATCTGGCATGTCAACAACGGCGGGGCTCAGCGGCATGGAGCAGCGGGGTCTCTCCGGTGGGCGTGTGATGATGGACGAGCGCAGGATGGTGGCGTTGTCTGGTGTCGTGGTGGCGTCGACGACAGCTAAACCGGGTGATACGTCTCCAACGTATCTATAATTTTTGATTTCTCCATGCTATATTATCTACTGTTTTGGACATTATTGGGCTTTATTATCCACTTTTATATTATTTTTGGGACTAACCTATTAACTGGAGGCCCAACCCAGAATTGTTTTTTTTGCCTATTTTAGGGTTTCGAAGAAAAGGAATATCAAACAGAGTCCAAACGGAATGAAACCTTCGGGGACGTGATTTTCTCACCGAACATGATCCAGGAGACTTGGATCGTACGTCAAGAAACAAAGGAGGAGGCCATGAGGTAGGGGCGCGCCTACCCCCCCAGGCGCGCCCTCCACCCTCGTGGGCCCCCTGTTGCTCCACGACGTACTCCTTCTTCCTATATATACCTACGGACCCCCAAACGATCAGATACAGAGCCAAAACACTAATTCCACCACCGTAACTTCCTGTATCCACGAGATCCCATCTTGGGGCCTGTTCCGGAGCTCTGCCGGAGGGGGCATCCATCACGGAGGGCTTCTACATCAACACCATAGCCTCTATGATGAAGTGTGAGTAGTTTACCTCAGATCTTCGGGTCCATAGTTATTAGCTAGATGGCTTCTTCTCTCTTTTTGGATCTCAGTACAATGTTCTCCCCCTCTCTTGTGGAGATCTATTCGATGTAATCTTCTTTTTGCAGTGTGTTTGTTGAGACCGATGAATTGTGGGTTTATGATCAAGTTTATCTATGAACAATATTTGAATCTTCTCTGAATTCTTTTATGTATGATGGGTTATCTTTGCAAGTCTCTTCGAATTATCAGTTTGGTTTGGCCTACTAGATTGATCTTTCTTGCAATGTGAGAAGTGCTTAGCTTTGGGTTCAATCTTGCGGTGTCCTTTCCCAGTGACAGTAGGGGCAGCAAGGCACATATTGTATTGTTGCCATCGAGGATAACAAGATGGTTTTTTTTTATCATATTGCATGAATTTATCCCTCTACATCATGTCATCTTGCTTAAGGCGTTACTCTGTTTTCATGAACTTAATACTCTAGATGCATGCTGGATAGCGGTCGATGAGTGGAGTAATAGTAGTAGATGCAGGCAGGAGTCGGTCTACTTGTCTCGGACGTGATGCCTATATACATGATCATACCTAGATATTCTCATAACTATGCTCAATTTTGTCAATTGCTCAACAGTAATACATTCACCCACCGTAAAATACTTATGCTCTTGAGAGAAGCCACTAGTGAAACCTATGGCCCCGAGTCTATCTTCATCATATTAATCTTCCAATACTTAGTTATTTCCTTTGCTTTTTACTTTGCTTTTATTTTACTTTGCATCTTTATCATAAAAATACCAAAAAATATTATCTTATTATATCTATCAGATCTCACTCTCGTAAATGACCGTGAAGGGATTGACAACCCCTTATCGCGTTGGTTGCGAGGAGTTATTTGCTTTGTGCAGGTACTAGGGGACGTGCGCGTAACCT
Organism: Triticum urartu; assembly: GCF_003073215.2. NCBI lineage: Eukaryota > Viridiplantae > Streptophyta > Magnoliopsida > Poales > Poaceae > Triticum > Triticum urartu. The sequence goes on from NC_053028.1 coordinate 613,018,371, forward strand.
CCTACTGGATTGATACCTTGGTTCTCAAAAACTGAGGGAAATACTTACACTACTTTGCTGCATCATCCTTTCCTCTTCGGGGAAATCCAACGCAGTGCTCAAGAGGTAGCAAGAAGAATTTCTGGCGCTGTTGCTGGGGAGGTTCGCGCAAGTCAAGATTTGACTTCCGGCAACGAGCCATTTCTGGCGCCTACGCAAAAGTCAACATACCAAGTACCCATCACAATCCTTATCTCCCGCATTAAATTATTTGCCATTTGCCTCTCGTTTTCCTCTCCCCCACTTGACCCTTGCCATTTTATTCGCCCTCTCTCTGTATCCTCCCTCTTTTTCTCAATTTGCCTCTCTTTAGCCGTTGCACTTTCTGCCGTTATGTCTGAAATTGGGGAAACTATTTCCGATATGGACAATAATATCATGAAAAATTCTGATGCTCCTACTGAAGAACCCCCTATCTTATATACAAAAAAATTCCGTATTGGTAGTGGTAATATTATTGGAAAATGAGTTATCCAAGATTTCTTTACTTGTGCTGGTGCTTTACCTTCTATGGGTAGTTCTATCCTTCATAGAACTAATAGTCTTGCGGACGCTATTGCCATGCTTATAGTTGAACTTGAAAGGCAATTTATGCACATGCACCCTTGCATACAAAGGATTTTCGTAGAATTTTCTAATACTAGTCGTCAACCCGTGCACTTGCACGGGCTAGCATTGTTGAATAAGTATATCGTGATGATTCATATACTATTTCAGAATAACACGCTATATTAGACCATTACATCTAAGCAAAGTAATGGAAAATATAAGAAAATTACTTAGATCCTCCAAAATGTTTGCAGCTAAGAAGAGGAATGGCCAATATCAACAATTGATTATCAAAATATATAGTGCACTTCAGTAGAATCTTACTAATATTCTCTAAAGGGGTCCGGGCAAATACAATAGATCAAACTATGTACTTATGATTAGGTTTTAAGTCACATATGCTTTTACAATGGAACCTTTTAATTCTAACATTCTAATATTGATAGTTTTATTTCTTTTATCCAGTACTCAACTTGACACGTGACAACCTATAAAAGGTCATGTTTGACCAAGTGTTTACACAATAATGTGAAGATAAACAATATCAATATATTCATCAGTAGATATATTTTCATAATATATTTATTCAATATTGTAGTTTTTTTATATTTTCATAGAGTAATTTTAACATGCCCGCTCATATCCCCTCTTGGTCAAACATCAAAATAGTTGACTCTACATAATCAAATCAATGGTTCGGATCCAATATGTACTCTTATCTCTCGTGTCAAAAGGGGAGGTAAGAGGGACCATGCTAAAATTTTCTATTTTCATAAAATACTTGGTCAAACATCAAAATAGTTGACTTTTAAATGAGTTCATATGCTATCTTTTGAGACCGAGGGAGGATGTAGAAATAGAGACCCATGCATGCATGCTTCAATTTCAATCATATGTAATGTGAGCCGATTTCCATAATATTTAAGTGACATAGTAGGCATATGAAACAACCATCCATGATCTACTATTGAATGGTCCATGAGCCACATGTTCCCAGATATAAATTTACAAGTTGTTATATTTAACTCACAAAACGGGAATACAAAACAACAGTACACCATCCAATATTGAACTGGCCAAGATCCCTAATATAAATTTGGAAGTTGTTAATAATATATGTATTTTTTTGAACTGATAATATATGTATATTAATATCATATACCTTGTTTCTTCTGAATCTCCTTTATTGCATGAAAATGCTATAGAATTTAATATGTGCAAGCATGAGGTAGCTTGTGCCAGCTTAAAATCCATGATCTGAAACATGACTCAGATATGAGAACACCATATAGGTTCCACTTCTAATCAATTAATCCATTTAGATCACTTATCAATTGATCAACCACATCGAGTATTATGGAGGGAAAGAGAAAGATCTGATGGACAACGTGGTCGTCTTTAAGAAATAGTAGTGAGACCATCTGTAGAAAAATATTCGACATAGTGTGAGGTATGCACTAACTGCATGAAATATGCCAATCGCAATAATCATCCATAAATAACTACGTACATAATTTGTAAATATCTTGATGGTGACTGATTACATGAGGTTTGTGCTACTATTTCCAGCAAGCGGCCATGATGAATCTCCATGTATGTAGGAAACAAACTTGTATTCAAACTGTCAAGGAAACATATAGGGGCATCAATGTAATAGATACAAATTTATGTAATTATGAGATCGATTTTTATGAACTACTCCCTCCGTTCCAAAATAAGCGACTCAAGCCACCGAACCATCAGATCTCTGTAAGGCAGCAGTCAATGGAAGCTGTAGAAACCAATACATCTATAAGAAAAGTAGCATCTAAATGTATCATATAAAGGTATTGAGAAGAGCTCTTGTGAGAGAAAATGTCTACATCATGGCCACAAAAACATGATTGGTCATAGTCATTGGAGTCAATCTATTAGAGGAGCTTGTGTGTAGATATAGGACAGTAGATGGATACCTATAGAGTGTTACGATGGAAGTCTTGGGCTGGTAATGTGGAAATGGATGGTTCAGTCACAACGACATCTGTACATGTCATTTACATACAGAAAACAATATAGTGGTTACATGTATGTAGTAGTAACAGACTAAATTTAATCATGTTGTACGGTAGAAATCTGCAGAGTATTAGTGTCATAGTGCTACATTATTTCAGCTTGGTATGAAACTGAAAGATCATTCAGTAACTTCTTTGGAACCCAATCTAAAAGTTCAGGTCGCCTAGCCTTCTTCAGAGAAATAGCCCAATATAGGTTCCATATTAGTCATCAATTTAGGTTCTGGATTAATCCACTATGCAAGAGGACATATAAAAGATGTACTGGATAATTTCAAATAATTATACTTGAGTTTTGTAAGTATTGCAAGAAAACAATGTAGAATCAGTCAAAAAACAAACGTAAGAGCATGTGCATCGCACAGAGAAACAACGGATATATAGATTGGTTTTCCCCAACAAAATATGATTTAATTATGTGGAAATAGGAAGAGGCATTCAGAGAGGTAGAAACCTATGGAGAGAGGAGAATAGATTCCATACCTACATAAACCAAAATTGTGATCAATAAAGTGACCATCCTGAAATTGGATGTCGATAAAATCACTTGAAAATTTTGATGAGGATTATACATCATATTTGTAATCTACTTAATTACAAATAGTATGGAGTGCTTAAGTTTGGTCACATGATAGTTTTTATGGTTCCTAGTCTGGAATACTGTCTTCAGAAGTAGATATAGTGCCATGCATGTACTCTAAGCATTCAGCTGCGCACCGTGGAACACATTAATCTGCTAATTTGTTAAAAACATATTTAGCTTACAATATTGGATGATTATCAATGCACATAGCTCCCCATATCAAATACCGAATTCACTAAATGGGCATGTTGATATCATAGCTAAAAATATGTTAACAAAGCTAGCATCTCTAAAATCTGAACACTATAATTGCAGAGAAAAGGTCATGCATAACAATCCTATGAAATATGAATTTAATGATTATAATTGCCGGAATTTTTTGGATGATCAATGTTTAATACTACAAAAACATACATCTGGATCCTCTTTCGAGTACAATAAATGTACGTCTTGTGTGCATGTACTTGTATAACTAAATACGCGATACATTTAGTTTAATTTTTGCATGGGAAACAGTTTTAGAATCTTACTACTGATCTACCAATGAAAGATTATGCACTGTATTAGAAATAATTTTGAGAAATTTGTTAAGTTTGCAGATGCAGTTTAGAAAAACTTATAGCATGGGTGCCACTTTAGGCGATGGCGAGCTGCTAGCTGTTTCTCCTCCACACCCCAAAACATATAATATGATAAAGAGAAGACAAGTGTTGAAAGATAGACATGGAAAAGCTAGTTTTTCTTGATAAAACGTTAGTTCAATTTTTGCATGGGCAACAGTTTTAGAATCTTACTACTGATCTACCAAAAGATTATGCACTGTATTAATTTTGAGAAATTTGTTAAGTTTGTAATACTTAAATGTAAGCATCACACTTTTAAGACCGAAAGACAGAATTGTATAATATATATACGATGGTACCATGCAAATAATCTAACAATTAGCGTTTACTCAGAGGAAATAACATAAAAAATCAAAAATCTCTCCATAGGAACGGTCAACTAACTCTTTTGACTAACAAAACAGGTAGCATTGGAAGACATCTGCGTAAAGCTTCCTATAAACAATGTATGTAAACGGGCTCATGGCTAGTTGATGTAGATGCAGTTTAACAAAAACTTACTGCATGCGTGTCACTTTAGGCAATGCCGAGCTCCTAGCTGGTTTTCCTCCACTCCCCAAAACATGTAATCTGATAAAGAGAAGTGCTGAAAGATAGACATGGAAAAAGCTAGTTTTTCTTGATTTTAGTTTAATTTTTGCATGGGAAATAGTTTTAGAATCTTACTACTGATCTACCAATGAAAGATTATGCACTATATTAGAAATAATTTTGAGAAATTTGTTAAGTTTGTAGATGGAGTTTAAAAAAAACTTACAGCATGGGTGCCACTTTAGGCGATGTCGAGCTCCTAGCTGTTTCTCCTCCACTCCCCAAAACATATAATCTGATAAAGAGAAGAGAAGTGTTGAAAGATAGACATGGAAAAGCTAGTTTTTCTTGATAAAACGTTAGTTCAATTTTTGCATGGGCAACAGTTTTAGAATCTTACTACTGATCTACCAAAAGATTATGCACTGTATTAATTTTGAGAAATTTGTTAAGTTTGTAAAACTTAAATGTAAGCATCCCGCTTTTAAGACTGAAAGACAGAATTGTATAATATATATATACCATGGTACCATGCAGATAATCTAACAATTAGCGTTTACTCAGAGGAAATAACATAAAAAATCAAAAATCTCTCCATAGGAACGGTCAACTAACTCTTTTGACTAACAAAACAGGTAGCATTGGAAGACATCTGCGTAAAGCTTCCTATAAACAATGTACGTAAACGGGCTCATGGCTGGTTGATGTAGATGCAGTTTAACAAAAACTTACTGCATGCGTGCCACTTTAGGAAATGCCGAGCTCCTAGCCGGTTTTCCTCCACTCCCCAAAACATGTAATCTGATAAAGAGAAGTGCTGAAATATAGACATGGAAAAAGCTAGTTTTTCTTGATAAAACATTATGGATCAAGCTGACTTCTTAGGTCTAGGTCAGGAGATGAACTTGAATAGGGTTTGGAGTGTGAGTCAGGTAGTCGCATGCGTCAGCCAAGATGGAGCGACGGCCTCAACCAAGATTAAAGGAACATGGTTGCCGACAGGCTCGTATGTTCTTGCATCGGTGAAGGTAATATACCCCGAGTTGCACTGGTTGCACATCACTGGCAGAGCGGCAGTAACGGCACGATGGCGCAAGTTGGATTGATTCCTTCGTGACGCGCTAGCACGTAGTTCCTCGATGAGATGCACACGTAGAAAGCATGATCAATTGAGCCGAAGCCTGAAGGTCCTGAACATGCACATACACATCCTTCAGATCTAACCTACACTTGAACTCTAAAATAATTCCATTAGATCGTGGTGAGAAAAGAGCAAGAATGCTGGCTCGACCTCAACATCCAGGATATAGCCTCCTGATCGAACGTGCACTTCAAATCGACCAAAAACCAAAACAAAAAATCTCATTAGATTGTGGGAGAGAAAAGAGGCGTTGGAGGAAAGCTGACTCAATTGACCTGTAGATGCACGTATACAGTATCCTTATTCTTAATAGATCGTCCACTTCAACTCTAACAAAGAAAAATCGATTACATTAGAATAGGCCATGGAGAGTTGGGGGAGTACTGAGACGAAGGAGACGGAGGAGGAACACGAGCCAATGGGCATAAGAGGTTCGGGGAGAGATGGAGAGAGGGAGATGGCCTCTTCCTTTGCATCTAATCTGTAGGTTTTCTTGTCGTTGAAGTACAATACATATGTATGCCTTCATATTTTAGATCGCTACCTAGGAGCCGTGTATGAAGCAGACTCTCGTGACCGGATGCAATGCAAAACCGATTTGGGTGAGTGTTTTTTTTCACCTAGCAAGATTAACGTAAATCATAGATCGATAGATCTACACCGTAATAATTCGGTCCCATCAGAGATTAACGGCTCCTAATTTCTAATTAACGTGGTAATTTTTAGGGAGTCTATAATTAGTATAGGTATAGATAGATAGATAGATAGATAGATTGAGCATTCTTCTGTCAAGCGTGCCGCTACTATCTTTTTGGCTCATGAATTCAGATTTATAATAAGAGAGGCCAAAGAAATCTTTGCGCATTATAGGGTGGATGCTGGCCGTCCTCCCATAGAAACTATCCTATTTCATCAAGAGGAAATAATGCGTTTTCAATCTCTAGATTATGTTGCTTTTAATGAAAACCTTAGAAAAAAGGTTCCCACCAATGTTCTAATCGATAGACTTCCTTAACTTAATAATGATTTTGCTATTCGAAATAATTGGCTAGGATACTCTCTTGAGTATAGGCTCACAAAGTTCTGTCAAAAGAATGCTTATAATGATGAATTGGTTGTGCAATATGAAGGGCCGAAGGAGGAACCTATACCTCCTAAAGTTGATCTTGGGGACTTTTGTCCCATTAAATTTAGCCCTTTTGATTATTTTTTCTTGACTCAAGGAAAACTTTCTGCCGAAAGTAGAGAATATGAAATGAGTTTTAATGATCTATCTTACTATTATGGCAATACCTAGATCTATCCTTGCCTTTTATGCCTAGCTAGGGGCGTTAAACGATAGCGCTTGTTGGGAGGCAACCCAATTTTATTTTTATTCCTTACTTTTTTCTCCTGTTTGGTAATAAATAATTTACCTAGCCTCTGTTTTGGATGTGTTTTTTGTGTTTAATTAATGTTTGTGCCAAGTAGAACCGTTGGGAAGATTTGGGGAAAGTCTTGATATCTTGCTGTAAAAAACAGAAACTTTAGCGCTCACGAGAACTGCTGCCATTTTTATTTGGAAAGAGATATTTAGTTAATTCTTTTTGAAGATGATTAATACATAAATTCCTCACGTCCAGAAATTTATTTTAGAATTTCTGGGGTTCCAGATCTTGCGCTAGCTACAGATTACTACAGACTCTTCTGTTTTTGACAGATTCTGTTTTTCATGTGTTGTTTGCTTATTTTGATGAATCTATGGCTAGTAAAATAGTTTATAAACCATAGAGAATTTTTAATACAGTAGGTTTAACACCAATATAAATAAAGAATGAGTTCATTACATTACCTTGAAGTGGACTTTTTTTTTCTTTCGCTAACGGAGCTCACGAGATTTTCCACTTTGAGTTTTGTGTTGTGAAGTTTTCAAGTTTTGGGTAAAGATTTGATGGATTATGGAAAAAGGAGTTGCAAGAACCTAAGATTGGGGATGCCCATGGCATCCCCAACATAATCTAAGGACACCTAAAAGCCAAAGCTTGGGGATGCCCCGGAAGGCATCCCCTCTTTCGTCTACTTCTATCGGTAACTTTACTTGGAGCTATATTTTTATTCACCACATGATATGTGTTTTGCTTGGAGCGTCTTGTATGATTTGAGTCTTTGTTTTTAGTTTACCACAATCATCCTTGCTGTACACACCTTTTGAGAGAGCCATTAATGATTTGGAATTTGTTAGAATTCTCACTACAAACAAAGACACATCCGTGACATTTTGGGCCGAACGAATTTTTTTTCTGTCATACATATAACACTTCTATGACGGTAATTGTGACAAAACCCGGTATCATCATAGATGTGGTGGGCTCCTACTTCTATGACAAAAAATCATGACAGAAAATGGGCTTTTCGTCCTGGGTGGGCCGAAGAAGCAACTGCATGACATTCTTTGGGCCGTCCATGACGAAAAAAGCCGTGGTAGAAGTGAGGGGGAGGAACATTTCGGGGAGTTCCCGGCTACAGTAGGAGGTCGGGGCCGAGCGATGCGTGTTTCTCTCGTACACGTACGCGCGTGTGTGCGAGGCGTTGGCTCTAACTGAACCTGAGCGAGGCGTTGGGCTCTAAGTGAACCCGAACGATTGCACTGTAGGCTACGCGTTACTGAACCTGAGCGATCGATCGATAGCTGTTAACTGAACCCGATCAAGCGATTCCTTCGCTACTGCTGCTAACTGAAGCCGATCGATGGGATGAACAGCGAGCGTTGCGGGGGGGGGGGGGTTTGGATGAATAGTGAGCGGTGTGGGGGGTTTGGATGAATAGTGAGCGGTGGCGTTGCCTCTGGATGAACAGGACCCCATGGTGTGGTGGAGGGCTGGATGAACAGTAGACGGTGGAGGGGTGACCGTGGAGGGGTGGATGAACAGGACCCCGTGGTGTGGAGGGCTGGATGAAAGTAGACGGTGGAGGGGTGGTTGAACAGGACACCGTGGTGTGGAGGGCTGGATGAACAATAGACGATGGAGGGGTGCCCGTGGAGGGGTGGTTGAACAGGACCCCGTGGTGTGGAGGGCTGGATGAATAGTAGACGGTGGAGGGGTGGTTGAACAGTAGCCGGTGGAGTAGCGCGCGGTGGAGGCTGGATGAACAGGAGCCCGTGGAGGCTGGAGGAGGTCGACGGTGGAGATGAACAGTATCCCGTGGAGTCCTGTTTTGTGGTACGCCACACCCCTTCCGATGAACATGACCCCCGTTTCGACCGCAGCACTCCAACACAAGTCCGTTTCCTCCGTTTTGCGGTACGCCACACCCCTCCCGATCAACAGGACCCCCGTTCGACCGTAGGAGATCCGTTTCCTCCGTTTTGCGGTACGCCAGACCCCTCCCGATGAACACGAACCCGTTTCGAACGTGGCCGGTCGAACACAAGGCCGTTTCCTCCATTCTGCGGTACGCCAGGCCTCGTTTCCATCGCCTGTTCCGTCCAAGCCCTCCCGATGAACACGACGCATTCCGTTGCCTCCCCATGAACACGACGCATTCCGTTGCCTCCCCATGAACACGACGCATTCTGTTGCCTCCCCATGAACACGACGACGACGCTGTTTCTCCGTTCCGACCCAGCCATGTACACGAGCCCTGGCCGTACGTATGCGCGAGTAGGCGTTCGAGACCCCGCCCGTATGTACACATACGTGGCCGTATTTTCTTTCTTGCACCCTGGCCGCTGTACGTATGTGTAAATGCTACATGCGCGCCTCTACTACGACACGTGCACACCTCTACTACGACACGTGCGCGCCTCTACATCGACCAGTATGTACGTACACGTTCGCGACCAGAATGACAACGCTACGTACGCTTCGACCAGGTGAGTCCTGACTGTCAGGCACTTCCTTGCCTGCGAAGATGTAGCTGGTCGGTCCCAGCAGTCAGGGGGCGAATCGTTTTTTGCCTGGACGCACTTCCTTGCGTGCGAAGATGTAGCTGGTGGATCCCAGCAGTCAGGGGGAAATGTTTTTTTCGCGAAATACGGTGGCCCGTCCGGTGGGTCCCGCTGTCAGGTGGAGGAATAATTATTTTGCACGTAATAAGGAAGCACTTCCTTGCTGCGGCCATGGACCCAGCTGTCAGCCTCTCCACGTACAGTTCACGTCCGATGGAAGCCGTTCCTTGACCATGTTGACCACGCCGCGCCGAGAGCACCAGGGTGGTGGACGACGGCGAGGCCTAGGAAGGGAACTACGCGGAGCCGGGGAAGACGCAGCAGTGGATGCCTATGCGTAGAGGAGTACGAGGGTTCACTGGTTCGCTGCGGTGTGAGGCTACCATCGCCGCAGAATAATAGGGGGTGTGGGTGAGTAGAGGGATGGCCTGGCTAGCGGTGTGTGTAGTAGGGGGCGGTGAGGCCTCCGCCGCATCGCAGCCAGCCACGGGAGGCAGAAGCACGACGCACGACCGACGCTGGTTTGGGCGGCTGGAGCAAGAAGACTAGAGGTTGAAGAAGCACTATGGCCGTTGGATGGACATCGTACGGTCACTGGAGCTAGAATCGTGCATATTGACTAAGTTGACAAAGCCCTCTGTCCCCGTCAACTTAGTAGGCCCGCAAGTCAGCCTTCCACTATACTGGGTCCCAGCTAACAGGGGGAGTATTCATTTTTTTTGTGCGTAATAAGGAGGCACTTCCTTGCATACGAAGATATAGCTGGTGGGTCCGAGCTATCAGCGGCGGTAACGTTTTTTTCGCGAAATACAGTGGCCCTTTAGGTGGGTCCCTGATGTCAGGTGGAGGAATCATTATTTTGCGCATAATAAGGAGGCATTTCCTTGCGTGCAGCCGTAGACCCAGCTATCGGCCTCTCCACGTAAAGTCCACTTCAGATGCATGTCGGTCATTGACCACGTTGACCAGGCCGCGCCGAGAGCACCAGGGCGGTGGACGACGGCGAGGCCTAGGAAGGGAACGCCACGGAGGCAGGGAAGACTCGGCAGTTGTTTCCCACGCGGATGGGAGTACGACTGTACGAGGGTTTACTGGTTCGTCTGCCGTCGCCGGAGAATAATAGCAGGTGTGGGTGAGTAGAGGGATGGCTAGGCTAGTGATGGGAGTACGGTGGGGCGGTGAGGCCTGCACGGCAGCAGAGCTGGCCGCGGGGAGGAGGGAGCAGGCAGTCCCGCCGGTGCCTGCTTGAGCGGTTGGAGCAGGAAGAGCAGAGATTGAAGAAGCACGAAGGCCGTTGGATGGCCATCCAACAGTTACTGCTTGTGCGTCAACCTTTTTTTAGGAAAGCCTCAAATCCGTGGAAAACAGCATACGGCCCATTTGCTAATTCTTAAGGTTTTTTTGGAGCCCATATTCTTTTTGTTAGCATTACAGCCCATATTGTGGCCACGGTTAAAAAATTATACGAAATTTTGCATATTTCGGTGCGGTCCGAACTGTTTTTAATCCCGAAATTTCGACTCACATTCAAACTGATTTTAAAAATAAATGTATATCAATATAAGATCCAACAAATTCTCCATGCATAAAAATTAATGTAATTTAAAATCTCGAAATAAAAAAAAGATATTTGAAACTAATTGCCGGTTTGATGTGTTTTAAAAATGTACAGCCTATTTCTCCTTACTGATGGGCCATTTTCTCGGCCAGCCGAATGAAAGCTCTCCTCATCTTGAAAGATTTGCAGCCCAACAGGCCTGACAAACCGACTTACTTGGCAAATCACAAAAAAACTGGGCTGTGGCCGTGGACCCAGCTGTCAGTCCATTTGTTTTTTTAGTCCATTTGGTGGGCTGGGTGAAATAATGATGTAGCATCTATGCAGCCCATTTAAATCCCATTTGCATTTTTCTCGAAAGCCGCGGACTTGCTGGGCTGGGTGAAAATATCATGTTGGGCTAGACGGAGAAATGTTATAAAAACATAAACACATGATTGCACGTCAGTAAAATCTTTGCAAGCTTATGTACGCAATCACTAGGAGTTAACTTGCCAAGTTATATATAAACAATTATTATTATTATTTTTTAAGAACTTTCAACTTACGAAATAAAATATCATTTTAATTTGATGAGTTAATAGTACGTGGGGTATTATTATTTTTTAGGCTAGATGTGGGACAATTGAGTTGGTTCTAGGGGAAAGTACTGGGAGAAAACTCAGTTTACATCGAAAAAGAAAGTGGGAGAAAATTCAGAGACCTGCTGGGTCCACCTAAGGAGGGGAATATGTTGGGAGGAAGGAGATTCAAAGCATGACAGCCGAGTGAACTAGTTTTTTTTACGGACAAGTGAACTAGTTTACATACATAAGCAAATTGCCACTAAAAAAAGCTATCAGGTTAATGGGTTCTTAAAACAAATATTTCGGACAAAACAGATAATTACGACACATAGGCTAATGCATGAAACACTCACATGATAAAGGTGCTTATAAACAGATAAAGTACAACATCTAGACCTTCCTGGCACGCTTGATCATGACGCTGCGGCTCCGTGTACTCGTCGGTTACGGGAAGCAGACATGCCCTCATGTCCAAGATCTGCATGTACATGTCATAGCATGCGTATGCGCCCTTGGCCGCGTAGGTTATGTAGGCTAGATTCAGAGGTACCTCCCACGTGTTCAGGTCGTCTTCTTTCATGTTGGCGTATCAGGGGTCGATGATGGTCTCAGCGAGGTCAACCACGAAGTCCTTCTCCTGCCCATTGCTGATGATTTTGTATTGGTTCTGGATGTCGACAAGCTTGTTGCACTAGAATCATTGCGTTCTTCCTTCTCTCCATTGTAGCGAAGGTGCAGTCAGCGCTGCCGATGAAATGGGCGAATGCTCCAGAACCTGGTGCAGCCATAGGACTGAGGCGAGGCAGAGCTTCACCGAGTCCGTATCGTTGGTGTACATCACATTCAACTTGGTGTAGCCATAGGACTGAACGGAGAACTCAAAGGGGAACTCCTTGCTGAAGTCCATATCCAGCAGGCTCACCCCTCGGATCGCCATTGGAGTCTCTTCGAGTCAACGAGTGTGCAGATGGCGGCAGCAGTTCGTTTTTCAGCTCTTGGGGAACTGGATTCAACAGTAAGCTGAGTGTGTACAGGCGACAACAGTTACTACCCCACCCTCGTCCGCTGCACGCCCGATAGAAGATGCACCCTCGGCCACACATCGGTTCACGAGCAGGTCTGTATTGGTACTGTAATAACAGGAGTTAGTGGTCACTTTACTTAAATTTAATTAGCTTTAATAGAAATTTATACTTAAAACAAGCAATGCATTCGCTCATTCTATCAGTGCCACAGGATCAACATGCACAACAATTAGAATTATTATTCTCAGGACGCACACGATCATCACATTTGTTGCACTTTCACAAGAGATAATACTACCGAGTTTGAACTGTTTGTTATGGTTGTTGTCCTCTGCATCATCATGCCGTGTTTCCCAGCTTGCAAGATTCAGAACCAACAAATAAGATCCAAATAATAAGTACAACAAATATGCCTACACATCTCATTGATTCCCAGCTTGCAAGATTCAGAACCAACAAATAAGATCCAAATAATAAGTACAACATAGATGCCTACACATCTCACTGATTCCGAGCTTGCAAGATTCAGAACCAACCCATTAGAGCCTTTTGATAAAGTGAATATCAGGAATAAATCCATCTTGGCTAGCCATGTCATACAATCGAAGAACTTGGCGAATACTCTTGACCGTCACAACATCTGTAGTTGAGTATTCCTGTTTGCACAGCACAAACAAGGAGATAGGAGGGTATGATTTCGCTTTAATAGCGGCCTCCTTGAACTCAACCTCCAGCTCTACTTGGATGAGGTCGGCATGGAGTTCCATGATTCAATTCATGCGCCTTTTTCTGTAGTTCACCTGAAATGAAGCAATGATTGCATCATTCAGCTAGCAAGAAGTACTTGCTCTTGTGAGCTGGCAGGTTCTTCTTTAGTAGTTGCACTAAAATTGAGGAACATTAAGGTTGGCTGTCCGGCTCATGTAAGGTGCAACTATAATTTTCTTATCCTTTTGTGCAGTTCCACTAAAATAAAGTGCCATTGTGGTGACAGTGATGGCTCCATCTTGCAAAGGCTAATAAAATGTTGCACGAGATTACCAGTAGAACTTGACGGAGATTTTGGAAACTCCAATCACCATTTTGTGCAGTTCCACCAAAATTGAGAGATGTTGCCCACGTGACATTTTAGTTGAATTGCACAAGACACTCATTCCAAAAAAAGTGTTTTCTGCAGTTCACCAAAAGGTCACAATAGCAACAAGGTGAAATGGATATCCCTATCTACATAAAAAGATAGAAAGTAAACAGTTGCTGGTCAATAAGAATATACGAAACATATACAAAATGAATAGAAGCATCTTAATTATGTTCATGGCAATCACGCAAGGACAATAGAAATTTTAAAACGTCAGTGATGCTTCATGGTACCAGAAGCATTACGATCAACAATGAGATTCCTCAAATATGGGATTACTTTAATGGTGGCATTGCTTGTTTACCAGACATAGTAAATCAACATCAGCTAAAGAGTTGGTTTAAGGGCATGGGACTGTGGGGACACTAGGACACTCAGCAGCGTAAAGGAGCAACTTACTTATCATACTGGGGAAAACAACAGGAGTGCCATTGTACTATGTGAGGGCAGCAAATCTAATCCTAGAGACCTTTTACTATGTGAGGGCAGCAAATCTAATCCTGGAGACCTTTTACTATGTGAGGGCAGCAAATCTAATCCTAAGACCTTTTACTATGTGAGGGCAGCAAATCTAATCCCGGAGACCTTTTACTATGTGATGGCAGCAAATCTAATCCTGGACATACTCTGTTGACTTGTCCACCAGCCGCCACTTTCTATCCTTTTTTCAACCAATAATAGATCTGTTCCTTATCCAGTTTGTACTGCGTTTTCCCATTATTTCCCTTTTCAACCAAGAGACCGGTTGGGTATCCGGTCTCTACTACTTTCACCATATTATTTCCTCTTTGAATCAAGTCCAAGATTCATGCTACAACTTTCCCCCTTTCTTCGTTCTTTGAACAAAGCCCTAGATTCGAATGCATGAAGTAGCTTTACCTCTAATAATACTAAAAATTTAGGTGGCTTTGGAAGAGCTGATGGGAGTAGAAAAAGATGCACATGCAGACACGTGGGGAGCTGGGACAGTAGAGCAAGGCCGCTTTCGAAGAACTTATACCTGAGGGTCACCGGGATGTCGGCGGCGGCAAGTCGGATCCGCGGGTAATACGGCAGGGAGGAAGAAGGGTCGGAGGACCTCCCGAGCCGGCCATGTGTCGGAGAGAACGGCACGGGCAGAGGATCGGGCCCCTCCGGCAGCTGTGGGTTTCCTCCCTCGGCGGCGAGGACCGCGTGAACGATGCACCTTTTAGTCCTCTACACACACCGACCGAAGGGATCAGACCGGATCTGTGACCAGCGGTGAGCGGAGAGAAAATGTCGCTACAACTGTCTTGTTTATATCTGGAGAGGATGAGAGAATGAAGAGAGCAACCCTAGTAAAGCAAGCGCTCAGGCCCCTGCGTCCATATATAGTGGAGTGATTATCTTTTTTCTCTCCACAACAAGCGTTTCAATTTGTGTACGTGGCATTAAAGAAAAGAAACTCTCTATTTAAGGTTACTACTGTACGACTCCTACTTACTACTAGTAGTACTATAGTATTGTTCACTTGTGCTCCCCGCCCCTCCATTCATTGAACAACCCCACGAGTGAATAAACATACAGTAAGTACTGTATTTATATAGAACGAACAAGCTCGAACTGTCTTCGCGTAGTTAAAAGCTGAGGGCGGGGCTTTTCCCGGGCAGTACGTGCGGCAGTTTTCAGGTAGGGCCAAAAGACTATTTTAATTTTTTTTAAAAACTTCGAGACGGCCACATAGCATGGAGCCGACCCCAACGATTTTAAGCTTACAGGCACGATACACGCTATCCTAGACTACTATACACATGAAACTGCCACACGAGTGTCCGGGCTGCGCTTGGCTCTTCGCCTCTTCGGAAGTCGAACAATGATGGAATACTACTGCACTGGAGGAGTACTACAGTACGCTTCTGGCCATCTGACACCGATTGAACTACTGCATGTCCACCGCGTGCGGGAGGGAGAGCGTGTAGCGAAAGCTTCTCCTAGTCTTGCCAGCCACCACACTCATGGGCGAGGGAGGGACGCTCCTGCCTTTGCGTGTATGACAGGTGGGCCCTACAGGTGTGTGGCCAACCTGTCATACAGCCAAAGGCATGTGCAGTTAAGTCCGCGGGGGAGAGGATAATCAAACTTCTCGTTGATGTACGAGTTGACGCGACACATCAAAGCACTACACTCGATATATTTCAGTAATTTGCGTGTGTGACTCCCAGATGCAGAGGCCGGGTTCATCATCCTCCTTTTCGAGAAAAAATAGACGCGTGTGTGAGAGGACGAGTGCGTGCGTGCACCTCTTCTCTTCCTG
This sequence comes from Triticum urartu, assembly GCF_003073215.2. Lineage (NCBI taxonomy): Eukaryota > Viridiplantae > Streptophyta > Magnoliopsida > Poales > Poaceae > Triticum > Triticum urartu. Next base: position 613,034,378 of record NC_053028.1, read on the forward strand.
TATAACGTACTACTAAACTCAGAGTACAAGTTTTTGTGGGTGGCACGATGGTGCGTGCGAGAAGTCCCGTGAGATAGATTTAATGCATTAATTGCAATGCATGCATGCATAAAGTACATGCATTGGTCATTTTTCTCTTAATGCTTGCATGCAATGATTTAATGCACCTTGGAATCTGAACATGTGTTGGGGACAACCAAATTGAGCCTTATAAAATGGAAAAACTAAAATTTTGAGATAAGCCCTATAAAACCGGAAAGGAGGGAGTAGAAAAAGAAGTACTCCATCCGGGAATAGTGCCGCACTCCGAAAATAGAACCGTCAATAAATTTTGAGCTTGCGTCTCGTCACATTCCAAATTACTCCACGCTATATTGAATTGCAAACCTGTTCACACCGATCACAACCTAAACGTTTTCCCACTTAGGAGCGTATTAGTAGTCGGTTATAAATACTAGTATGCCAAGATGACTGCACATTCCTCCTCAACTCCTCATCCACAAAAACAAACAAGTCATTCAGCATCCTTCCCTTGCGTCTGCCATGGCCAGAGTGAGTTCTGGGTCGAGAGATTGCCACTAGGGAGAGGCGAGCATGGAAGCGGAAGCACGAGAGATGTCCCGCCTCACTGCGAGAGCAGCCGACATGTCCCGCCGCGCGCAAGTAGCAGCGCAGAGGTCCCGCCGTGCCGCTGAAGCAGCACGGAGGTCCCGCCACGCCGTCGATGCAACAGACTGGTCCGGCCGCGCCGCGGAAGCAGCAGAGATGTCCTGCCGCGCCATGAATGCAGTAGAGATGTCCCGCCGCGCCGCGGCGGCCTGGGAAAATTTCTCGCGGGCACGCGACCACTGTTACAGGCGCATGCATGCGATCGTCCCTAGCCAGACGGATCAGATCTCCCGCTCGGCGAGGTTGCAGGACGACATGATAGCCTTGTTTGAACAGGCTACCGGTGTCATCTGGCAACTAAGGGAGGGCAATGAGAGGCTCCGGGCCGAGCGCGACCTGCTGAGGGAGAAGATCGTCCAAAGTGCAGACCTGCAGGAGGAGACTAGTGCCTTGTTGAAGAAACTTATGGACAAGAATGACATGCTCCGCAACGAGCGCCAAAGGCTGGTGGAGGAATCCGTGGATGTTCTCAAGCAGCGTCTTGAGGACACGAAAGAGCTCATTGCCGCTCGCCGCGGAGACTAGTTTCCTGGTTTCTTTTGATGTAATAATTGTTTTAGGATGTGGATTGTGTCGTCGGTTGTGAAATGTTGGGTTCTAGCGCGGATGTTTGGCCTTTGTTGGCCTCTTGGGATGTTGCGATTTCAATCTGGTAGCTTTTAGTCCTTCGTGTTAGGCAGGAGTTGTGCTGAACTTCTTGTGAATTGTGGTGGTTTTCAATAATGAAAATCAGAAGGGTCAAGCCCTTCTTTGATAAAAAAAATTAATCGTCCTTATATATTCATCAGTCTTGCTATAAGTCACAGTAGATGCTATATAGGTCCGTCGGATCTTACATCAAGATCCGTGCTTTCAGATTTTCTTTTTTCTCTCCTAAATCTCAGTCGAGTGAGACATAGCCACGCCATTAAACAGAGGCTCGGGCGCCATTAATGGAGACCTTGGGAGAGAGGTGGACGGCAGATGGAGGTCAAAGGGCTCTCCTCCCGATAAGCACGCGCAGGGGTCTGATCGCACGCCTCTCATACTCAAATAGCTACCCTGCATGTCGCCTCCTAGCTAATAAAAAGGGGACGCGTGGAGGCACGTAAATGGTACTAGTAAGTAGAACACCCACGGTTTCAATAATACTTGTGTTTCCGATTGTAACATGACAACACTTCTTCCAAAATGACTTTGTTGATTGTTAATGTGTGCGCCTTCGCAAATCGGACTGCAAATTTACCACAACATGTTGGTGCCATGTCATGGCACCAAGCCAAGTTTCATTATTTTCATGCATGTTTTGGATTTACAGGAATTAAAAAACTAAGTTTCTCAATGTTTCCAATCCATCCACGACGCCCAGAATTTTGAATTTCATTCCCATTTCTTGCATGGAACCTAGAAATTTACCCGAGGACACACATGTGATTTTTCAACCAACTTTGGTGCACTGGAACATGTGCTTGTATTTCAAATTTGAATTATGCACACAAAGGTGAAATGTTCCCTCCCAGAACCACGAGCCTTCTTGAGAGAAGCTCCGATTTGCAAGAAGCTTATACCAAAATTTGTTCCTATTCGGCCAATTTTTTTTTACCACGGCATGGTACTACCATGACATGACACCATGCCAAGTTTCATGATTTTAAAACCAAGTTTCTCAATGTTATCGACCGAGCCACGATGCCCAGATGTTTGAATTTTATTCTCATTTTTTGCATGGGACCTACTCCCTCTTTCCATCTATATAGGGCCTAATGTGTTTTTCAAGACAACCTTTGACTATTGACAAGATTAATAGCACATGAGATGTATACTATGCAAATTATATTATTGGAACCTCCTTTGACATACAAAATTGAAGGTATTCTTTGTATAAGTTTCGTGTCATATATTATTGCTCTAACGTTTGGTCAAAGTTAGCCTCGAAAAACGCATTAGGACCTATATGCATGAGAGGAGTCGACTTCGAGAGAACGTGTTTGTTCGAGAGATACCGAGGAAGACTACTATATATCGATGGTGCATGTAGGCGGGAATTAAACTAAGGGATGGTCTTATTGGTTTCGGGGATATAGGGGAAGAGTGAGAGGCGGGGGGGGGGGGTAGCTAGAAGGAGATTGTTAAGTGTGAGTGTGTGTTTTACCCATCTAGGCGGAAGTTATGTGCACAAAAGAGGAGAACGATTCGATGTGGCGTTAGGATTGAGGGTAATTAACTACGTATGGAGACATAGAGACCTTGAACATGCATGTGTGAGAGGTATACATGTATACGTGGGATGTGTGTGTGTGTGCGCACGCGCATGATCGAGATAAAAGAAAGAAGACATAACTCATAAGATCAACGACATGGGAGAGACAGATCGGTATGACAATATGCATGCATGTGAGAATGCATGGAAGAAGTCCCGACAATTGAGCATGTGTTTTTGTCTTTAAGAGATAGTGGCGTGGGCTAGAGCATGCATCTATGGCGAGCAGAGGGAGTGAGGCGCAACGATTGTGCAAAAGAGACCAACCTATAAATGCATATGTATGGAGAGACACATATAGTGTGGGTGATAGGACGCAAGACTCCGTGCGAGAAAGAAATGTTGATGGAGAAACTACAGATAGATACAGAGATGGAGATGCTAGCTAGAGGGACATCCGCTAGTTTGGGTGTTGGAGATGACCGTCGGGTGGTTCGAAGGGTGAAGTTATATGTGTGTGAGAGGGCACTTGACTGCATGTAGAGAGAAACATATATAGTGTGCGTGATAGGAATCAAGAGTGAGGGCGAGAAAGAAGGTTGATGGAGAAACAAATAAATAGAAATATAAAGATGCTAGCTAGTGTGCGTTAGAGATAGGAGTCGAGTGGATCAGAAGGCTGGGTTATGTGTGTGGGTGTGAGAGAGATAGAGAGAGGGTGCGTGTGAGTGACATACAAACAGATATCAGAGAGAAATGAGATCCAGAGAGACGGAGTTTTGTGTCTGCGAGAGAGAAAGATATTTCACAACGAGAGTGATAGCTAGAGAGACATGCGAGGGAACGCAAGATATCTCTAGGGAGAGAGGGTGTGTGTGAGCGACATACAAGAGAACAATGGAGAAATATGAGACCCTGGGAGACAGAGTTTGTGGTTGTGTGTCAGAAAGAGATATTGATGAGGAAGAGTCGTAGGTTCTCATATCTAAGGAGCGAAAGACATCTCTGTATGAGGGGTGTGCGAGTGGCACACATGGGAATAGTAGAGAGAAATGAGACCTCGGGATACAAAGTTTTGTGTTTGTGTGGGAGAAAGAGATTCCACATGGAGAAGCATAGTTATAGACACATAGCAGGGAGTGAGATATACTTAGAGAGAGATAGAGTGATGAATGTCGATGGAGAGAGTACCGTCAGTGTGTTACGAAGATAAAAGATCATTGTCGACATACAGGTAGCACGAGAGATACTTGAGAGACGGTGAACGCGTATAGGTCTAGAGAGATAGTCCTATATAAGCATGAGTGATAGCTATATGAGACGAATATCTAGATTAAAGGGGATTCAAATATTTAAACTGGAGATAACGACATCGATAATATCATAAGGCAAATTGGTGTATCAAACATGCATATTCATTTGAATTTGGGCACACGTGTAATGTTATATAGTTTATCAATATTGGTGATCCATAGATTCTTCAATTACAAACAATGCATGGTTTATATGCAATTAATGTCTAAACGGGATTACACTATATGTTGCGTGTGTGAAACACATTATACATGTTTGAGAAGTAAAAAAAACCCGCATGAAACACACATTAATTGGAGACAGTTAGCGAGGAATGCATACATTGGATTTCAACATAAAGTGGTTTCAAATATTTGAAAATCCAAATTAACGGATACAACCTTATGAATCTGAGATCATGCCATTTGTAAACCATATTTATGTATAAATGGTGTTGTGCTTTTGAAAGTATATTAAAAAATGATGTATATAGAATGTAATTCTAATTGAAAATGGATCCCACCCGAAAATTAATTAGAATACAAACGGTATTCGAATTGAGTTGGCACGGTAAACGTGCACTCGGAAAAATTTGAACGAAGCGGGGAAAGTCGCAGTAACCGCCCGGAACCAAAATCTGCGAGATGAAAATCACTGCTGCCTATTCCTACCACGCAAAGCCTATATGCTGGATTTCTATAGGTTTCGATAGGGGTAGGTTTGTAATTTCACCCAAACATGACGTAACCGCCTCTCACCCGGATTCATATACGGTGGGCGCCAAAACACAGTGTGTCCTCGGCCGAAATCGACTCCCTCCCCGATTCATATTCATACACGGTGGGCGCCAAAAACAAACTCTCGTCGGCAAATATTCGGTGTATGCGAGATTACCGTCCTATCCCCAACCGACTAGTGTTGCTGTGATGTAGTAGAAATTTGAAACGGGGGCTAAGTTTGTAAATTTCCTTGCATTTGAGACAAGCGCGCCCTAAATACATGGTTCCCCCTTCCTCTCTACCTCCCTTTTCCCCATTCATACTCCGTGGGCGCCAAAACACCCCCTCCACCCCACCCTCCTTTGTCCGCCGCCATCCGCCACCCCTTCCACCTCCGTCATCCTCCACCATGCCGGAGCTGATATCCCGACGATGTCGTCCATTACAAGATATCGACCTCTCTCATCCACGGCTTCGGACCGGGATCCTTGCATCCCGTCCTCTCGCTTCATCCCCGCCGTCGTCCACCTTGCCGGCGCCGCTCCTACGACCGTCTCGTCCACCGCGCCCCGCCGCCACCATCTACCCTCCTGGATCTGCTTCCCTGCCGCCGACAGCCATCACTACCGCAGCACCGTCAAATTCTCAGCAGATGTGTACACGGCTCTGCACCAGAGGCGGTACTCTTTCGTATCTGCTCAACTTATTTATCGCAGCAAGAAAATAGATCGCCACTGCTTTACTCCGATTTCTTGTCTTGGTTGCGAAGTTTCCTTTGTCTGGTTTGCACCTTTAGATCCGCCATGGCACGCTCAACACCATACTCGCAATGCTTATGGCCTTCCCCTTTTATATTCCACACTAGTTAAATCACAGTAGACTAAATTTCAAAATTGGTTCAGTCGATTTTTCAGAGCTCGCCGGAGTTCGCCGGTGCGATCGAAGGGGCTCGGGCGGTTGTGGGGCCTCGCTAAATGAAGAAAACTCGATGCGGGGGGGGGGGGGGGGGGGGGGGGGGGGGGGGGTGGCGGAGGAACACAGGCGGTGGGGGCCGGTGGTCCGGCCGGCGGCCCGTGCGGTGTTCTGTGTGGGAAGAATCAGAGACGAGGAAGAAGAAGGGTTAGGAGACGTAGAATCTTCATCCAACCACCTGAAATGGTCGAGAGACAGCTAGGAGTTGCATTCTTAATGCGCTCTGGTTCATCATGTGTGGGCACTGCGCAACCAACATTTTATTATCCAAAATCTGCTTGCTCTTATTTACCATGTTCCTCTTCCGTTCTTCTTTAATATGTACTCTCTCCGTTCCTAAATACAAGTCTTTGTATAGATTCCACCATGGACTACATATGGAGCAAAATGGGTGAATCTACACTCTAAAATGTACCTGGATACATCTGTATGTGATCCATAGTGGAAATCTCTACCAAGACTTATATTTTGGAACGGAGGGAGTATGATAGTAGTACAGTATGTTCCTTGTACTGAAGATGAGCAGGGACATTTGCAGTGTAGAGGTCTATACTGTCAGTTGTGATGGACACTTTGAGCCTCTTTGGTTCGTAGGATCTTGTAAACATAGGAATATGATTTGTAGTGGCCTGCCCACTTGAATCCTATAAGAATAGCAAGGAAATGCGGGGAGCTGTGTCGCCTTTGAGAGTTACATTGATATTAACAGTACCGCACCTTCACTTGAAGAAAGCTGGTATCTGAAGCCTTTCTAGCCATACCGGCAATACTAGCACATATATTCCAGCAAGTTCCACTTTGCTGATTTTACTCTCATGCTTAAGGTTTTCCCGTTATATCTACACTATGATCTGTGTAGCTGCTTTGTGTCGCACTAGCACCAGTCCACTCTTGAAGCTAAACACTGCAATGACTTACAAAATTGGCACCAAGGCATTGAGTGCCATTCTAGATGCAATGAAACTCAAACGCTCCCCACCTGTTGATTCTTGTTCAGAATATCATCCTAATGACTATTCTAACCTCGAGGAGTCAAAGGCAGATGACCTGTCTTGTTCACCCATCAAGGTGTCTGTTCTAATTTGGCAATGTTTTATTGATTGCGGGTATCTTGCATAGGTTGTCTTGCATTTTGTTTACTCATTATATATGTCGAGATGCCATGCCCATCCATTATCAATACATATTCCATCTGTCATCATACCATGTTTTTCCACTCAAATGTTGTTCTTGTGCATCAGACATCAAAAAGGAAGAGGGTGATTGCCGAACCTGAAGGAGCACTAGCAAAGTCCTTGAAAAACATGGTGCTACTGGAGAAATCAGACAGCACCCCACTTATATTGGCTGTACAACCAGTGACACAAAACGTAGGACCGACTCCAGCAGACTGTACCCATACTTCACTGGCCACACCATTAGCTCCACCATACAGGACCTTCACTCCAGCAAAAGGTATACTGATTTCATTTGCCATAGCACTAGCTGTACCATAGAAAAATCCCACTCCAGCAAAAAGTACATCAAGTCCACTGGCCGAAGACTTATCCCAACTGCAGAGACTGCCAATTCCTGTAGATTGGAACCCCATTCCATTTATTCCTAGTTTAAAAGACAATGCTTTCAATGTTGTTAGGGACTACGTGCATATATTCCCATCATGGGGAGATTATTGTGAAGACAAACACCATTTTCACATCTTCCTATCCAATTTACGTCTAAGTGGTATTATTCATGGTTACTATTTTCCTGTTTTCTGCTAATTGAACACATTGTTGTAACTAGGCGAGGGTAAATCTGGATAGTCATGACGAGCAAAGCTTGCTTGTGCTTTTCAAGGAAGCATTGCAGCAGTATCGGTGTTACCTGAGGAAATCACACTTTGATGGCAAGTCTATAAACGAATTTCGGGTGAAGTCTCCTGTGCTAAATTTAGAAGACATTGAATGGAAAAACCTTTTTATGCACTGGTCTCATTCCTAGGATGAGGTACTGTCTATGAAATCACATGACAATTTGAACTTCTACTTTTCGGCATGTGCCTTACAGATCTTTTTTGCAGGAAATCTGCTCGAAGAAGAATTCCGGTTTGACAAGAACGACATGATATCGCAAATATGCTGCCGCTGCTTTGCTCTTGTTAGTACCTGTTGTCCTGTATCACTATACTTGCATACATACCTGGTTCATTATGTGACAGCAGTATGCATGATAGCTTGCTTATCAATTGTTCGCTCCAAATTATCTGATCTGTATGAATGGTTACATTAGTGTAGAATATATCCAATGCCAATGTTTTTTTAGCTCTGCATTGTTCTTTTAAGTACATGCTGTCCTTTATCAGTGTACTTATAATGATAGGTAGTTGTTCATGTACCATCACTCTGCAGCTTATTTTCCTTTGCCCTCCATTTTCTACACATCAGATCTATATTACTCTTACCATAAGGTTGGTACTGAAGAAGTTTACCATAAGATGGTTATGTAGCATCACTCTTCATCTTATCTTAAATATTCTCCATTTTTTCGTATATTATCACATCTATATTTACTCTTAACAAAATGTAGAATAAAGGCAATGCTTTTGAAGAAGATTCTGTGGTAAACTTCTTGAATTGCCCCCCCCCATCAGCATGGACAAGGCCTTTATAGAGCATGTCTTCACCAATAATGTAAGTTTGTCCATCTCAAGCCTTCAAACTTTGTTGTATATATTTGGTTAGGCATGACTACAACAGCTGTTTACTTTTGGTGTTTGCATCAAATTGCTTGTTTAAAGTTTATTATGTAGTTCATAAACTAAAGTTTGTCCTTTCTCAATTTATGTTTTCAGTTGTACAACCAACTTCCTTCTTCATACCATGTAAATTAAACTATACAGAGCAAGTGATCTTCTTTTGCACTGCATGTATGCTTCTGTTCTTCATCCATAATCTAGTGGTGTGGTGAACCTACCCACTACAACACAATTTCATATTCTGCAATGTCTTAACTATGAACAATGTCATATCATTCCACTATTATTTAAACCGTCTCTTTATTTGCCAATCTGAAATGGTATAAATTGATAGCACACTAACCATTGATACTTATGAGTTCTTGATCTGTAATCCAGTGGTGTCGTGAAGCTGCCAACTCCTTCACAATGTCATTTCCTGCCATGTCTTGACCTGAACAATACCATATTGTGTTAATGCAAATTTAAACTGTGTTACTTTATTGGTCAGTAAGAAATGTGATGAATTGTCAGCACTGATACTTTTATGTGCAAAACCTGTCATCTGTCTTCTTGTTTATCTTTCAGAGTGACGAAGATATAAGTGTTGAACAAGCGCAGTCTCATCATCTTGCTCAGCTGCTTGCGCTGCAGCTCCCCAGTAGGGCTAACCTTTCTTGAACTCTATTGAACTGCTGTCAGTTTTGTATATTATTTTGTCGGTGTGTTTATTTGCACTGGTGGCGATCTTTGATGCCCAGTGTATGTAATCTGCTGTCTGCTTGTGCTTTATTATCATAGTGGCGAACTTTGATGCCCAGTGGATGTAATATGCCGTAATTTCTTTATTGTATAGTATAGGTTTTTTCTTATTCACGATGCTGCATAATTTTACTGTATATATATATCCTGTCTTCGCAGTAAACCGGCCAAACCGTAAAATTACGGTACATAATCGGGCCGTCATGCAATCACGATGTAGGTTGGGCCTGAAACGTGCCGATCAGCTCACAGGCCGGCAGCAGCCCGAAATGAACCCCGACCCATGATTGTGCGAATCAAATCACGGGCTTTTAACATGCCGAAAAATTGTCTCGGTCCTTGTTTGGCCCAATCAGATATCGGCTGTGAGTAGGCCGGATGCAAACCGGGCCATAGTTAGGCCCAACTATATGACGGGCTTTTAACAGGCTAAAATTAATATAGGGAGAAAATGTTAAATGGGCCCTTAACAGGCCAAAACTAATATCAGGCCGAATTACTAAGTGAGCCTTTAGCAAGTGGACCCAAAAGCATACTGTCCAGTTGACGGGCCAAATCCGATATGGGCCATAATTAGGCCCAAAACCTCTTAAAGGGCCGGACCTGATCTGGGCCGCAATTTGGCCCAGAACGTGGTAGGCTTTTAACGGGCCGGATCTCATATGGGCCACTATTTGGCCCGGAGCGTGGCAGGCCATTAATAGATCGGATCAAATATGGGCCGTCATTTGGCCCAAAACATGGCAGCCAGTTAACGGGCCGGCCTACCAGGGTCCTCAAAATCTTGTGGGCCTACAGCTGGGCCGACCCATTAATGTCGGTGAAATCTCATGGGCCTTTAGCTGTGTAACACCCTCGATGCGACTATAGCTCCCACGTGCCGAGGCACGACTTAGAGACATAATCGCATTGAAGGCATATGTCGCAAGTTAGGCAATCTTCACAAACATCCCATGTAATATAATTAATAAAAGGGGAGATAACATAGTTGGCTTACACTCGCCACGTCAATCAAGTACATAAATAACATTACATTATCCAAACACTCATGGCCCGACTACGGCGCCAAAATAAAAGATAACCCAACATGCGACACAGTCCCGATCACCCCCAACTGGGCACCACTACTGATCATCGGGAAAAGAGACATAGTAACGTTGAGAGTCGTCGTCGAACTCCCACTTGAGCTCAAGCGCGTCACCTGGAACTCCCTGCTATCGTATCTCAAGGGCTCAAAGAGAACAAGAGCTAGCTGAATTTCTTCTCTGAGACCACCCCTGAACTAGTATATCATGCTCTTCTCATCAGGGACATCCTGCTTGGCAAAGCGGGTGAGCTTCTGAAACAACTTGTTGTAGTCATAGACAGACAAAGAGCCTTGCTTCAGGTTGCGGAATTCCTCACGCTTGCTTTCAACCACGCTTTGAGGGATATGGTGAGCTCTGAAATCTTGACGAAATTCATCCCAAGTAATCGCACGTCCACCTCTGGAATCCTTGTACTGCTGAAACCATTCTGCAGCTTGATCTTTGAGTTGGAAGGAAGCGAACTTGACGAAATCCTCAGGCCTGACGTTACTGCACTCGAAATGCTTGCACAGATCCACAAGCCAATCGTCAGCATCGGTTGCCTCAACACAATTGCTGAAAGTCTTTGGCCTATTAGCAAGGAACTGGTTGAGTGTAGCAGAGTGATTCTGATAGTTGCCTTGGTTCCCTTGGTTGCCTTGATTACGCTCTTGAAGAATTTGCATGATCAACTGTGTGTTTGCATTGGTTGCGGCCATCACAGCTTGCCATGCCTCCGGAGGAGGTGGAGGTGGTGGCGGATCAGGATTCGGAGTCGTGCGCGTTGGAGGAGCCATCCTGAAGAGGTTGACATCCATTTGCACATTGGTAGACAAATATTGAAGCTGAATCCAACGGAATGAAAATTGCAACATATAGTCTTCACATCCGAACAAAATGAACGAATGCATTCCTCTTGAAATGGTCACATATCCATAAATTGAGAAGCCACTTAGAATTAAGGTAGAGAAATAAACCAACAAGGTATGGATCAAGAACGAATAATCGGTAAGAAATCCCAATCTCAAACCAAATATCCATGGAAGAAGAACTAGAGCTACTAGAATTCCCACCTATGAGACTCCCGAACCTTTCCGGTTATGCAATCAGGTGTTGGGGATACAGGGGAAGCATAATATCTCACCCAATTCTAGCAAATCCTACATCCATCTGTATCCATCCTTCAACACATAACCGAGAAAAACTTCGGAAACCATCTACCTCAACCTTCGAAAAGCATCCGTTATACAAGTTATGGCGATACTCCCGAACTCCCGCCCCAGTACTGGGTGGCGTTGAGGTTATCTCACCAACGAACTGCATAAAAGAGATTTAAGATGTCGGTGGACTAAACTCAGGTATTCCAGAACTGCAACGATAAAATTATGACGACAACACCTCAGAGCTCGACTCCCCGGGACACTTCCACAAAACCCCTGACAGGAGGCACCAAGACAATGTTCTCATCATAAAACCATCGGAACGATTCCAAGATACCCGCGTGATCCTAAATTTTTTTTTGTGGAATTTGAGAAGAGAAGAGTCAAAACTCTACGTCAGGATGCCTTACCAGAGCGATGAGGAGACTGGGAAGTAAAAAAGAATTCCTAAACTCTCCGATATATAATTCCTAAATGACTCAAAACATTTTTCTAGACACAACTCGACTGCTAATAATGATCAAGCATTGGGGCTCCTAAGGTCGGGGAAGGCTCTGATTACCAACTTGTAACACCCAAAACCTCTTAAAGGGTCGGACCTGATCTGGGCCATAATTTGGCCCAGAACGTGGTAGGCTTTTAACGGGCCGGATCTCATATGGGCCACTATTTGGCCCGGAGCGTGGCAGGCCATTAATAGATCGGATCAAATATGGGCCGTCATTTGGCCCAAACCATGGCAGCCAGTTAACGGGCCGGCCTACTAGGGTCCTCAAAATCTTGTGGGCCTACAGCTGGGCCGACCCATTAATGTCAGCAAAATCTCATGGGCCTTTAGCTGTGTAACACCCTCGATGCGACTATAGCTCCCACGTGTCGAGGCACGTCTTAGAGACATAATCGCATTGAAGGCATATGTCGCAAGTTAGGCAATCTTCACAAACATCCCATGTAATATAATTAATAAAAGGGGAGATAACATAGTTGGCTTACACTCGCCACATCAATCAAGTACATAAATAACATTACATCATCCAAACACTCATGGCCCGACTACGGCGCCAAAATAAAAGATAACCCAACATGCGACATGGTCCCAATCACCCCCAACTGGGCACCACTACTGATCATCAAGAAAAGAGACATAGTAACGTTGAGAGTCTTCGTCGAACACCCACTTGAGCTCAAGCGCGTCACCTGGAGCGGAAACATCAGACCCTGCATCTGGTGTAATAGTAATCTGTGAGCCACAGGGACTCAGCAATCTCGCACCCTCGCGATCAAGACTATTTAAGCTTATAGGTAAGGCAAGGTAAATATGTGGAGCTGCAGCACGCGACTAGCATATATGGTGGCTAACCTGTTCGCAAAAGAGAGCGAGAAGAGGAGGCAAAGCGTGAGCGAGAAACTAGAGAGCAACCTGCGCAAACATTACTCCAACACCGTGTCCACTTCCCGGACTCCGCCGAGAAGAGGCCATCACGGTAACTCACACGGTTGATTCATTTTAGTTATGTTAAGGTTCAAGTTATCTACAACCGGACATTAACAAATTCCCATCTGCCCATAACCGCGGGCACGGCTTTCGAAAGTTCAAATCCCTGCAGGGGAGTCCCAACTTAGCCCATGACAAGCTCTCACGGTCAACGAAGGAATAGACCTCCTCCCGAGACGTTCCGATCAGACTCGGTACCTCGGTTCTTCAAGACACTTTGACAGGTTAAAACAAGACCAGCAACACCGCCTGAGTGTGCCGACAAATCCTGATAGGAGCTGCACATATCTCTTTCTCAGGGCACAATCGGATAAGCAATCCGTACAACTAAAACCAGCCCTCGAGTTTCCCCGAGGTGGCGCTGCAAGGGGCTCTAGGTTGGACCAACACTCAGAGGAGCACTGGCCCGGGGGGGGGGGGGTTTAAAATAAGATGACCCTCGGGCTCCGGAAACCCAAGGGAAAAAGAGGCTAGGTGGCAAATGGTAAAACTAAGGTTGGGCATTGCTGGAAAAGCTTTAATCAAGGCGAACTATCAAGGGGTTCCCATTATAACCCAACCGCGTAAGGAAGGCAAAATCCGGGAACATAACACCGATATGACGGAAACTAGGGCGGCAAGAGTGGAACAAAACACTAGGCGAGAGGCCGAGCCTTCCACCCTTTACCAAGTATATAGATGCATTAAGATAACAAGATAATATAATGATATCCCAAAAGTAAAATAAATGGTCCAACAAGGAACGGCCTCCAAACTTCACCTGCAACTAGCAACGCTATAAGAGGGGCTGAGCAAAGCGGTAACATAGCCAATCAACGGTTTGCTAGGACATGGTGGGTTAGAGGTTTGACATGTCAATTTGTGAGGCTTGAAAGCAAGTGGTAGGCATCGTAGCATTGGCATAGCAAAAGAGCGAGCAGTCTAGCATAGCAAAGATAGTAGTGATTTCGAGGGTATGATCATCTTGCCTGCAAAGTTGTCAGAGTTGACTAGATCCTCAAAAGCAAACTCAACGGGCTCCTCATTAGCGAACTCGTCTCCCGGCTCTACCCAAACAAGACAAAAAAGCAACAAGGACACAATCAACCACGCGCAAAGCTCAAAACAATATGATGCAAAGATGATATGCTATGCGGGATGCGATGCGGGATGCATATGCAAGATTTGACAAGGGATGCATGAACCTGGCCTCAACATGGAAATCCAAGTGTGCCACTGGAAAGATGAGATGAAATCCTTGAAAACGATATAAAGAACGCCGGAATCGGAGTTACGGTTTGGAAATGGCAAGCCAATCAAATATGACACCGGTCTGCGATTTACAGCAAGTAGCCATCTAAATGCAAAGAGATGAACAAGATACAACACCCAAACATGGCAACAAAATACATGGCAGGGATGCATTCAAGATTCTTAACAAAAGTCTAGCACTGAGCTACGGCCAATTCATCCAATAACAGGTTCAAACAAGCATGGCAAAAATGCATATGGTAAACAGATTTCAGATTTGGTGAAATTAACACTTGTCTGGAATTTCAGATCAGGTAGCACTCTTTGGAGCAACAAAACTACATGATACAGGTCCTGAACATGGCAAAGTAAAGCATGGCTTGGAGCTACTCAAAGAGCTTAACAAAAGTCCCTTAGTGACCTTGAGCCAAAAGGGATCAGAAAATACAATTGCAAGCATGTGAACATGGCAAAAACATAATCAGTTCTCAGACTTAGTGAAAAACTGGAGCATGCTGAAAACAGATATCAAGTAGGCATGTTTACGATCTCGATGCACTCGCTACGGAGCAAGTCATGACAATATAAGCATACAACCATCAAGAATACACAAAATGCAAGCTAGACATGGCAAGAACAATAGCATAGCATGCACGGATCAACTACAACATCCTCGGCAAAATCGCTAACAAGTAGACAATCTGCCCAGATTCACAAAGTAGCAAAAGTAGAGCTCGATTGACTCAAGCTAGGTTGCTCCATAATTGCAAACAAAGACATGGATGGATATAGCACTACAAGATTAACAAAACATCCTTACTGATCATCCTCAAAAGAGGCACGGATCACTAGGAAACAACATGAACATATGGCATCATGAGAAAAATAGATCAAGGACTTAGTGGAATGCTAAGTCCCTGAAATCAGCATTACCAAGTGCCTCACTTTGCAAGCTCTGCTAGTCACCACACACATCACAAAAATACATGGGTTGCACCTCTGGAAAGATGGCAAAACCCTTAACAAAACATATGTAGAGCTCATGGGCATATCATGCACACAATAATCATGGAGAAAATGACAAATATCTAAATGGAGTAGCAGATCTGACAAAAATCTCAAGTAGCACTCCTCTAACAGAATTTCGGGCACCAAGATGAACTCAAATGAAAATAATGCAATGGAAAGAAATGATGTACTCTCTGAGATGAACATTTTGATATGCTATATGCCCAAAACGGAGCTACGGATGCAAAGTTATAGCATGATGAAGATGGGCACATGAACTAGGGTTTCGGGCAAAAGTCAACCGGATCCGATATAGATCTGGATCTGGTGCGTTTCCCGAGGATGGCCGGAGTGAGTTCGCCGGAGTCGAAGCAGGGGAGGCCGGAGCTCAGGGAGGCGGCGAGGTGGCCGCGGTGGAGCTCGGCTAGACGGCGAGGGCGAGGCCGGGCGGCGCGGGGCAGCGCGACGGAGGCGGCGGCCGGCGACGCGTCGGGCGATGGGGCGGCTCGGCGAGACGGCGACCGGAGCGGCGCGGTCCGGCGATGGTGGCGCCGGCGCGGGAGCGGGGCGGAGCGGGCGACGGAGTCGGCGAAGAAGGCGCGGGCGAGGAGGCGCTGTCTCTGGCCCGGATCGGCGGCAGGAGGGCCGGCCTCGGGCCCGAGCGGGCCTCGGCGGGAGTGGCGGCGGCGTTGCCACGTGGCGGCGCGAGGGTGGCTGGCGGCGACGTGTCCGGCACCGGCGGACAATGTCCGGGCGCGGAGGATCAGATCTAGGGTTTCGGGAGGGAGGAGAAGAAGATTTCGGAGGGGGGCTATATATAGGCATAGAGGGAGCTAGGAGAGTCCAAATGAGGTGTGATTTTCGGCCACGCGATTGTGATCGAACGCTCTAGATGATGGAGAGGGTTTAGGTGGGTTTTGGGCCAACTTGGAGGGGTGTTGGGCTGCAACACACATGAGGCCTTTTCGGTCCCTCGGTTAACCGTTGGAGTATCAAACGAAGTCCAAATGGTACGAAACTTGACAGGCGGTCTACCGGTAGTAAACCAAGGCCGCTTGGCAAGTCTCGGTCCAATCCTTAAATGTTTAATCCCCACACACGAAAGAAAGGTAGAAATGACCACCGGAGGAGAACGAAGCGCCGGAATGCAAAACGGACAACGGGGAAAATGCTCGAATGCATGAGATGAACACGTATGCAAATGCAATGCACATGAAGACATGATATGAGATGCATGACAACGATAACAACACACGGAGACAAAAACCCGAACTCGAGAAAATAAAATAACTTAACACCGGAAACGGCAAGAGTTGAAGTACAAATTGGGTAAGTTACATCCGGGGTGTTACAAGTTGGGCCGGCCCATTATGATCCGCAAGAATTTTGTGGGCCTTTACCTGGGCCGGCCTATTATGGCACACGAAAATCTTGTTGGCCTTTACCTGGGCGGCCCATTATGGCCATCTTGTGGGCCTTTAGTTGGGCCAGCCCATTATGGTCCGCAAAATCTCGTGGGCCTTTAGCTGGGCCGGCCCATTATGGTCCGCAAAATCTTGTGGGCCTTTAGTTGGGCCGGCCCATTTAAACTTGTTGGGCCGTGCCATGTGTCGACGTATCATAGGCGCATTCTGTCCAGTGAGTGGATGACATCTGTCCCAACGATGAGCCGACACGTGTTTCCTCTAGCCAATGATGATTTTACACGTGGAAAATCCCCATTGGTCGGGGCTTTTAACGGGTTATCGGATCCAAAACCCGACCCG
The DNA here is from genome assembly GCF_003073215.2 of Triticum urartu. Lineage (NCBI taxonomy): Eukaryota > Viridiplantae > Streptophyta > Magnoliopsida > Poales > Poaceae > Triticum > Triticum urartu. Next base: position 613,051,414 of record NC_053028.1, read on the forward strand.
ATAGCTTAACGGCGTTCCGTTACGGTGGATGCCACGTGTCGGTCACCCTTGACGAAAGCACTTCTATGACGCGCGATTTATCGTCATGGAAGTGGACACTTCCGTGATGATAATTTTGGGAATGTCATGGAACACTTCTATGACAGCACAGGTATGACTATCTTGATTCTGTCATAAATTTGTCATGGATGTACTTGCATGAAAAAAAAGCGACCTACTGTGACATACATGTATCATCACGGAAGTGTATTTTTTTTGTAGTGACTCTATGTGCTTCGCTTATATCTTTTGAGTTATATAGTTATGCTCTAGTACTTCACTTATATCTTTTAGAGCACGGTGGTGGATTTGTTTTATAGAAACTATTGATCTATCATGCTTCACTTAGATTATTTTGAGAGTCTTAAATAGCATGGTAATTTGCTTAAATAATCCTAATATGCTAGGTATTCAAGATTAGTAAAAAAAATCCTATGAGTGTTTTGAATACTAAGAGAAGTTTGATGCTTGATGATTGTTTTGAGATATGGAGGTAATAATATCAAAGTCATGCTAGTTGAGTAGTTGTGAATTTGAGAAGTGCTTGTGTTGAAGTTTGCAAGTCCCGTAGCATGCACGTATGGTAAACGTTATGTAACAAATTTGAAACATGAGGTGTTATCTGATTGTCCTCCTTATGAGTGGCGGTCGGGGACGAGCGATGGTCTTTTCCTACCAATCTACCCCCCTAGGAGCATCCACGTAGTGCTTGGGTTTTTCATGAATTGTAGATTTTTGCAATAAGTATGTGAGTTCTTTATGACTAATTTTGAGTCCATGGACTATACGCACTCTCACCCTTCCATCATTGCTAGCCTCTTCGGTACCGTGCATTGCCCTTTCTCACATTGAGAGTTGGTGCAAACTTCGCCGGTGCATCCAAACCCCGTGATATGATACGCTCTTTCACACATAAACCTGCTTATATCTTCCACAAAACAGCCACCATACCTACCTATTATGGCATTTCCATAGCCATTCCGAGATATATTGCCATGCAACTTTCCACCATTCCGTTTATCATGACACATTCATCATTGTTATATTGCTTAGCATGATCATGTAGTTGACATTGTATTTGTGGCAAAGCCACCGTTCATAATTTTCATACATGTCACTCTTGATTCATTGCATATCCCGGTACACCGCCGGAGGCATTCATATAGAGTCATCTTTTGTTCTAGTACCGATTTGTAATCATTGAGTTGTAAATAAATAGAAGTGTGATGATCATCATTTTCTAGAGCATTGTCCCAAGTGAGGAATATAAAAAAAAGAGAAAGGCCATAAAAAAAGAGAAGGCCATAAAAATGAGAGAAAAAGAGAGAAGGGACAATGCTACTATCCTTTGCCACACTTGTGCTTCAAAGTAGCACCATAATCTTCATGATAGAGAGCCTTTTGTTTGTCACTTTCATATACTAGTGGGAATGTTTCATTATAGAACTTGGCTTGTATATTCCAACAATGGGCCTCCTCTAGTGCCCTAGGTCTTCATGAGCAAGCAACTTGGATGCACACACGCTTAGTTTCTTTTGTCGAGCTTTCATACATTTATAGCTCTAGTGCATCCGTTGCATGGCAATCCATACTCCTTGCATTAACATCAATCGATGGGCATCTCCATAGCCTATTGATTAGCCTCATTGATGTGAGACTTTCTCCCTTTTTGTCTTCTCCACATAACCCCCATCATCATATTCTATTCCACCCATAGTGCTATGTCCATGGCTCGCGCTCATATATTGCGTGAAAGTTTATAGGTTTGAGATTGCTAATGTATGAAACAATTGCTTGGCTTGTCATCGGGGTTGTGCATGATGAGAGCATTTTTGTTTGATGAAAATGGAGCATGACTAAACTATATGATTTTGTAGGGATGAACTTTCTTTGGCCATGTTATTTTGAGAAGACATAATTGCTTAGTTAGTATGCTTGAAGTATTATTATTTTTATGTCAATATGAACTTTTATCTTGAATCTTTCGGATCTGAATATTCATGCCACAATTAAGAAGAATTACATTGAAATTATGCCTAGTAGCATTCCACATCAAAAATTCTGTTTTTATCATTTACCTACTCGAGGACGAGCAGGAATTAAGCTTGGGGATGCTTGATACGTCTCCAACGTATCTATAATTTTTGATTGCTCCATGCTATATTATCTACTGTTTTGGACATTATTGGGCTTTATTATCCACTTTTATATTATTTTGGGGACTAACCTATTAACCGGAGGCCCAGCCCAAAATTGATGTTGTTTCCCTATTTTAGGGTTTCGAAGAAAAGGAATATCAAATGGAGTCCAAACGGAATGAAACCTTCGGGAACGTGATTTTCTCACCGAACATGATCCAGGAGACTTGGACCCTACGCCAAGAAACAAAGGAGGAGGCCACGAGGTAGGGGGACGCGCCTACCCCCCAGGCGCGCCCTCCACCCTCGTGGTCCCCCTATTGCTCCACCGACGTACTCCTTCATCCTATATATACCTACGTACCCCCAAACGACCAGATACGGAGCCAAAACCCTAATTCCACCGCCGTAACTTCCTATATCCACGATATGCCATCTTGGGGCCTGTTCCGGAGCTCCACCGGAGGGGGCATCCATCACGGAGGGCTTCTACATCAGCACCATAGCCTATCCGATGAAGTGTGAGTAGTTTAACTTAGACCTTCGAGTCCATAGTTATTAGCTAGATGGCTTCTTCTCTCTTTTTGGATCTCAATACAATATCCGATGAAGTGGAGATCTATTCGATGTAATCTTCTTTTTGCGGTGTGTTTGTTGAGACCGATGAATTGTGGGTTTATGATCAAGTTTATCTATGAACAATATTTGAATCTTCTCTGAATTCTTTTATGTATGATTGGTTATCTTTGCAAGTCTCTTCGAATTATAAGTTTGGTTTGGCCTACTAGATTGATCTTTCTTGCAATGGGAGAAGTGCTTAGCTTTGGGTTCAATCTTGCGGTGTCCTTTCCCAGTGACAGTAGCGGCAGTAAGGCACGTATTGTATTGTTGCCATCGAGGATAACAAGATGGGGTTTTTATCATATTGCATGAATTTATCCCTCTACATCATGTCATCTTGCTTAAGGCATTACTCTGTTTTCATGAACTTAATACTCTAGATGCATGCTAGATAGCGATCGATGAGTGGAGTAATAGTAGTAGATGCAGGCAGGAGTCGGTCTACTTGTCTCGGACGTGATGCCTATATACATGACCATACCTAGATATTCTCATAACTATGCTCAATTCTGTCAATTGCTCAACAGTAATTCGTTCACCCACCGTAAAATACTTATGCTCTTGAGAGAAGCCACTAGTGAAACTTATGGCCCCGGGTCTATCTTCATCATATTAATCTTCCAATACTTAGTTATTTCCTTTGCTTTTTACTTTGCTTTTATTTTACTTTGCATCTTTATCATAAAAATACCAAAAAATATTATCTTATCATATCTATCAGATCTCACTCTCGTAAGTGACCGTGAAGGGATTGACAACCCCTTATCATGTTGGTTGCGAGGAGTTATTTGCTTTGTGCAGGTACTAGGGGACGCGCGCGCAACCTCCTACTAGATTGGTACCTTGGTTCTAAAAAACTGAGGGAAATACTTACGCTACTTTGCTGCATCATCCTTTCCTCTTCGGGGAAATCCAACGCAGTGCTCAAGAGGTAGCACCGGGCAAGGTAGATGCAGCAGTACAACACTGAAGATGGATTGGTGGCAGGTGGCTGCGGCGGCCTCATACCTGACAGGCGTCTTGGTTGAGGAGTGCGCCGGACTGGTGGGTGCCCCATACCCGGCAAGTGATACGTCTCCAATGTATCTATAATTTTTTATTGCTCTATGCTATTATATATTTTGTTTTGGATGTTTAATGGGCTTATTTATACACTTTTATATTATTTTTGCGACTAACCTATTAACCGGAGGCCCAACCCAAATTGCTGTTTTTTGCCTATTTCAGTATTTCGTAGAAAAAGAATATCAAACGGAGTCCAAACAGAATGAAACCTTCGGGAGTGTGATTTTTGGAACAAACGTGATCCAGAGGTCTTGGACTGGACGTCAAGCAACCAAGGAGGAGGCCACGAGGCAGGGGGCACACCTACGCACCCGCCTGGGCACGCCCTCCACCCTCGTGGCTCCACTGACCTACTTCTTCCTCCTATATATACCTACGTACCCTGAAAACATCAAGGAGCACCACGAAAACCTAATTCCACCGCCGCAACCTTCTGTACCCATGAGATCCCATCTTGGGGCCTTTTCCAGCGCTCCGCCGGAGGGGGCATTGATCACGGAGGGCTTCTACATCAACACCATAGCCTCTCCGATGATGTGTGAGTAGTTTACCTCAGACCTTCGGGTCCATAGGTATTAGCTAGATGGCTTCTTCTCTCTATTTCGACCTCAATACAAAGTTCTCCTCGATTCTCTTGGAGATCTGTTCGATGTAATCTTCTTTTGCGGTGTGTTTGTCGAGATCTAATGAATTGTGGGTTTATGATCAAGATTATCTATGAACAATATTTGAATCTTCTCTGAATTATTTTATGTATGATTGGTTATCTTTGCAAGTCTCTTCGAATTTTTAGTTTGGTTTGGCCTACTAGATTGATCTTTCTTACAATGGGAGAAGTGCTTAGCTTTGGGTTCAATCTTGCGGTGCTCGATCCCAGTGAAAGTAGGGGAAACGACACGTATTGTATTGTTGCCATCGAGGATAAAAAAATGGGGTTTATATCATATTGCATGAGTTTATCCCTCTACATCATGTCATCTTGCTTAAAGCGTTACTCCGTTCTTATGAACTTAATACTCTAGATGCATGCTAGATAGCGGTCGATGTGTGGAGTAATAGTAGTAGATGTAGGCAGGAGTCGTTCTACTTGCCACGGATGTGATGCCTATATACATGATTATACCTAGATATTCTCATAACTATGTTCAATTCTATCAATTGCTCGACAGTAATTTGTTCACCCACCGTAATACTTATCCTATCTTGAGAGAAGCCACTAGTGAAACCTATGGCCCCCGGGTCTATCTTCCATCATATTAATATTCCGTCAACTAGCTATTTCTAGCATCGTTTATTTTGCAATCTTTACTTTTAATCTGTATCATAAAAATACCAAAAATATTTATCTTATTATTGTTATCTCTATCAGATCTCACTCTTGCAAGTGGCCATGAAGGGAATGGCAACCCCTTTATCGCGTTGGTTGCGAGGTTCTTATTTGTTTGTGTAGGTACGAGGTGACTCGCGCGTGGTCTCCTACTGGATTGATACCTTGGTTCTCAAAAATTGAGAGAAATACTTACGCTGCTTTGCTGCATCACCCTTTCCTCTTCAAGAGAAAACCAATGCATGCTCAAGAGGTAGCAGAAGGCGTCCTGGTTGGGACCTCAGGTCTTAGGTGTTAGGTTTGGCTGCGAGGTCTGTTTGGTATTAGGCCCATACTATCATCATCCCTACATCAACTGGATAAGAGTAGTGACAGTTGTTGCCTAGACGTTACCTTTAGTCCTACTATTGTATGGCTTTATAAGATGTTGTGTGAATAATTAATAAAGTGGTTGCATGCATCGTCCATATGCAGAGGCCGGGGGTCCTCCACCATTTCTACAAAAAAGTAGGATGATGATTGATTTGGGAATCGGGGGAGGTAGAGTAGGAGACGAGGTGCGACTACAGTGGTGTTTGGTTTGGTGCGTGGTTGCCGTGGGTGCAAGTTTCGGCTGGACTTGAGTTCGTGGGCTAAATGTTCACCGTATATTTTTGAAGAATGCAGACTCTTTGGTAGTAAGAGCATCTCTAACCGTTTGCCCCCCAGGGGCTAGAAAAAGCGCCGCATGGGGCGAACTGGTGATATTTTCGCCGTGGGAGCGATCGGGTTCCCAGCCGCCGCCCTTAGGGTCACCCCTAGACGTCCCTTTTTAAAAAAAATTGAAAAAGATATTCGGTCAAAATTTCTCAAAAAGGGACATATATTCGGCAAACACGCCATAAATTCGGCAAACACGACATAGATTTAGGCGTTCCACAGTTTTTTACATAGAAAACATAAATTTAACTAAAAAACAAAAGGGTCGCGCCTACACGCTGAAGAACTTGCTGAACGCGGCGTAGTCGCCGTCGTTACCGCCGTCGCTGCCGCCGCCGTCATTGTCCTTCTCCTTCTTCATGCGGCCGTCCCTGCTGGACCCCTAGCCGGCTCGCCCTGGCCGACTGGTTTGGCAGGCGGCGGCGCTTCGTCATCGTTGTCCTCAAGCATGGTGATGCTGCCCATGGCGGCACACGACGGTCTCCTCCAGGGCGCGGCGCTGGCGCTCCATCTCCAGCCATGCCCAATCTTCATGCCCCCACTTCATTGCCACCTCGTTCTCGAGCGAGTCATCATTCTCGCTCTTCACAGCGGTGAGCCCCGGCTCTGTCTTCGGCCTGATGCTTTTTCTTGATTTCTACCTTCGTTGATTTCAGCATTGCGAAGAGCTTGGGAATCGTTTTCGTCATCCCTCGTATATTATAGTTCATCACAAAGTTCTAGTAACTTGGTGATAGTGACTAGAGAACTCTGTCAATCACTATCTTATCTGGAAGATTAACTCCCACTTGATTCAAGCGATTGTAGTACCCAGACATTCTGAGCATATGCTCACTAGCTAAGCTATTCTCCTCCATCTTGTAGGCAAAGTACTTTGTCAGAGGTCTCATACCTCTTAACACGAGCATGAGTCTGAAATACCAATTTCAACTATTGGAACATCTCATATGCTACATGTCGTTCAAAACATTTTTGAAGTCCCGCTTCTAAGTCATAAAGCATGGCGCACTAAACTATCAAGTAGTCATCATACCGAGCTTGCCAAACATTCATAATGTCTGCATCTGCTCCTGCAAAAGGTCCGTCACCCAGCAGTGCATCAAGGACATAATTATTCTGTGCAGAAATGAGGATAATCCTTAGATCATGGATCCAGTCCGCATCATTGCTACTATCATCTTTCAACTTAGCTTTTTCTAGGAATGCATTAAAATTCAAGGGAACAGTAGCACAGGCCATTGATCTACAAGAACATATATAGACATGCAAATACTATTAGGTACTAAGTTCATGATAAATTAAAGTTCAATTAATCATATTACTTAAGAACTCCCACTTAGATAGACATCCCTCTAGTCATCTAAATGATCACATGATCCATATCAACTAAACCATGTCCGATCATCACGTGAGATGGAGTAGTTTTCAATGGTGAACATCACTATGTTGATCATATCTACTATATGATTCACGTTCGACCTTTCGGTCTCAGTGTTCTGAGTACATATCTACATATGCTAGGCTCGTCAAGTTTAACCCGAGTATTCTGCACGTGGTGTCTCAGCACGACGAACTGTAGCAACGATGCATACTCAGGGAGAACACTTGTACCTTGAAATTTAGTGAGGGATCATCTTATAATGCTACCAATGTACTAAGCAAAATAAGATGCATAAAGGATAAATATCACATGCAATCAAAATATGTGACATGATATGGCCATCATCATCTTATGCCTTTGATCTCCATCTCCATAGGACCGTCATGATCTCCATTGTCACCGGCTTGACACCGTGATCTCCATCATAGCATCGTTGTCGTCTCTCCAACTATTACTTCTATGACTATCTCTCCCGCTTAGTGATAAAGTAAAGAAATTACATGGTGATTGCATTTCATACAATAAAGAGACAACCATAAGGCTCCTGCCAGTTGCCGATAACTTCTACAAAACATGATCATCTCATACAAAAATTTATATCTCATCATGTCTTGACCATATCACATCACAACATGCCCTACAAAAACAAGTTAGACGTCCTCTACTTTGTTGTTGCAAGTTTTACGTGGTTGCTACGGGCTTCTAGCAAGAACCGTTCTTACCTATGCATCAAAACCACAATGATTTTTCGTCAAGTGTGTTGTTTTAACCTTCAACAAGGACTGGCTGACGAGGACTTGTACCTAGGGCAGGGTAACAGGCCTGACTTAAACGCCCTCCCCAAGGGCACTACCCTAATATCAACGGCATTCAAGGCAAAACAGTTTTCACCGACTGGATCACCTCGGAGTGCAACCCACTCGACTAATAATTCCACTCGAATAACCCAATTCCATTCGGCTAGTATATCATCATTCGACCGAACAAGAAACCACTCGGAGTAAAGAAGATCTAAAGTCACTTAGGATGGCAATGGTCAGGCGTTCACTCCGTAGTGTTAATGATCATTTATATGTCCTTGTTGCTGGCGTTACCAGTAATGTCTCACCTTAATGTACATTGAACCCTGTGTAACGTGGGGCGGCAAGGGACTTGGCACACTCTATATAAGCCACCCCCTCCTCTAGCACAAGGGTTCGCACCCCCTGTAACTTCACGCATAATCCAGTCGACCACCTCAGGGCACCAAGACGTAGGGCTTTTACTTCCTCCGCAAAGGGCCTGAACTCGTAAATCTTGCGTGCACAACCTCATCGTAGCTAGGATCTTGCCTCCTCCTACGTACCCCCCTTTCTACTGTCAGACTTAGAACCACGATAGTTGGCGCCCACCATGGGGCAGGTGTCTTAGCGACTTCCGGTGAGGTTGCGATTTTTCCGAATCCCATCGTCATGGTTTCCGGCGGAGGTTTGGCTCAGGGCCGTGAGATCCGTCTCGGCACGCTCGTTTTCGTCGCCGACGACGACCCCACTTGGCTTCAAGAAGCTCCCCTCGATGTCGAGGTGCTCCCCATCCGTGGGACGACCCACTTTCAGGCATGCGTCCGCGGCGTCCTTCTGCATCAACCGTCGACCCAGTATCGGTCAGCTCCCGCAACGTCTTCGCTCCCTGCTGTTCGTCTCCGCAAGCGATCCGGTCGATCGCGGCTTCAGCGGTGGATCAAGCATGCAGTGTCTCACCGGACGGCCACCCCTCAAGTCGCGGCAATCGAGCCCGACAAATCTGTCTAAGGGTTGTTCGACTGGCTCCGTCGAGACCCTGTCCGAGTGTGACAGTGGCGACCCTGCGGCAGAAGTCCTGTTGGTCGACACGCCGCGCAGCCCGCTTGGTTTTCGCCATAGCGATGGTGGCGATGGCGACGATGATCCGTCGCATGTTGACGAAGACTATCGTCCTCAAGCCCTTACTTCGCAGCAACAAGACGAGCTGCATCATCGCAATACGGAGGCACTCCACACACCCATCATTAGGGAAACCTCTGAGGCTCGGGCCTTGGAGACTGCACGCCTGGCCATGTTGGCTTAGCGCACGCGACTGGAGAACCTTCATCGTTCACTCAACAATCGCGCTCGACGACTGGTCCCTGAATCCAGTCAAAGGCAGCGGCAATTGTTTCCCCCCGAACATCAGGCATACCGTACTCCGATTCAGAATCTTATAGCTGTGGCCCTCATAGCAGAGTCAATCCAGCCATCCCAGTCAGAGGCTAGAAGAGGTTTGATGCAGATTCGAGTGCTGCTCCATGCAGCAGGAGAGCAGAACACATCAGTTTCCCAATCGCGCAATAGGATCCATAGCAGATTTGTGGTTGCGGACACTGTCCAATCGGCCCACAAACCAAGGTCGCCTCTGCGGCGTGACAGCCTAGGACACCGTCAAGACCAGTACATGGGTCGAAACCACGAGTAATATGATCATCGGTTCAGCCGTGAGGACCGCCATCGAGTGTCTACGTCCCCTCCGAGAGGCGGATCGTATGCACCCCGACGACCCGATGACAGGCGTCCGTATGGTGACGAGCGAAGACATCCAGTCGACCCCAGAGAACCTGGATTTGATGCAAGGTCAATTTTGGAACAAGGTATGGTCGACTGGAACAGAGCTCACAGAGAAGGACAGGAAAGAGATCGACCAACGAGCAGTCGAGTGCATGTATTAGGACCTGAGTGTTTCAGCATTGCCATCAGGGCCGCAGTAATCCCTCCCAACTTCAGGTTAGCGACTGGGCTAAGTAAGTTTACTGGTGAATCCAAAACTGACACTTGGCTAGAGGATTACCGAGTGGCTGTACAGATTGGTGGTGGTAATGATGAGGTAGCCATGAAACATCTTCCGTTGATCTTGGAAGGGTCAGCCAGAGCTTGGTCAAATCAGTTGGCTCCTGGCAGCATATTCAGTTGGGAAGAGTTGGCCCGAGTGTTTGTTATAACATTTGAAGGCACTTGCAAGCGGCCTACAGGGCTGACAGAGTTGCATCATTGTGTTCAGAAACCGAACGAGACTTTGAGAGATTACATCTAGAGGTGGACCACTTTGCATCACACAGTGGAAAACGTGTCACCACACCAAGCATTTTGCGCCTTCAAGGAGGGCGTTCGGTACAGAGAGCTTAACCTGAAATTTGGTCGGACAGGAGATATGATTCTGACCCGAATGATGGAAATAGCCACTCGGTACGCTAACAGCGAGGAAGAAGACCAACTCTGCAGTGGCAAGGGAAAACCAGTTGCCCAAGACACCGGAGGAGGTAATTCCAATCGGAAACAGAAGCGCAAGGCCGAACCCGCCGCTCCTGGAAAAGCCGCAGCAGTGACTCAGGGAAAATTCAAGGAAAAACCTCAAGGGCCATGGGTCCCCAAAAAGGTGAAGGATTCGGTAGGAAATGATGTGTTAGATTTGCCGTGTCATATACACACCAAAGTGGATGAAGAGGGAAACCTGATTTGTCCCAAGCATACCACTCGATAGTGTCGACTCCTTATCCAGCAATTCTGGGAGGGCCAGCCCATGGAGAGAGAGAAATAGTCTCATAAGGATGAAGTCAGAGAGGAAGATGATGGTTTCCCCAACATCAATGCCACTTTGGTGATTTTTGTTGATGTTGAGAGCAAAAGTCGATTAAAAGTCATTAACAGAGAAGTGAACATGGTTGCTCCGGCAACACCAATATATTTTAAGGGGTCTCAGACTCCCATTACATTCGACCAATCTGACCATCTGGCACGTGTTGCTACCCCAGGGCGGCAAGCGTTGGTGGTCGACCCGGTCGTTGGGGGCACTCGATTGACCAAGGTCCTTATGGATGGTGGCAGTGGCTTGAACATTTTGTATGCTGAGACTCTCTGGGAGATGGGCATCCCGATGTCCAAGCCCAGTGAAAGAAATATGCGCTTCCACGGTGTCATCCCTGGGAAAAAAGCGGATTCACTCGGCCAGATCACTCTTGACGTGGTTTTTGGCGATTCAAAGAATTATCGCAAGGAAAAGTTGACATTTGAAGTTTTGGATTCTCACAGTGCTTATCATGCTATTCTAGGCAGACCTGCGTATGCTCGCTTCATGGCTCGACCATGTTACATATACCTCAAGCTGAAGATGCCTGGTCCCAAAGGTGTGATTACGATCACTGGTAATCGGAAGATAGCGGAGGAGTGTTTCCAGAAAGGCTCAAAGATTGCCGATGAACAGATGGCAGCATTGGAAATGCAAGAGTACCAGAAGAACACAGATCCGAGTGATTTTCTACGTGCCAAGAAGCCCGCTTCAGAATCTTCATTTCAGTCGTCTGGTGAAACAAAGCAAGTTCATGTTCACCCAACCGATCCTAGTGCTGCTCCGACTCATATCTCAACAACGCTTGACAGAAAATAGGAAGAAGCGCTCATTCAGTTCCTCCGTGAGAACTGGGACATCTTTGCATGGAAGCCTTCTGACATGCCAGGTGTACCCAGGGGACTAGCTGAGCACCATTTGCGAGTCGACCCGAAAGCAAAACCTATCAAAGAGCATCTCCGTCGGTCCGCCATGGAGAAGAGGAAGGCAATTAGTGAGGAGGTGGCTCGGCTTCTGACAGTTGAGTTCATCCGCGAGATATACCACTCCGAGTGGCTCGCCAATGTTGTCATGGTCCCCAAGAAGGACGATTCACTTCGCTTGTGCATCAACTTCAAGCATATCAATCGGGCCTGCCCGACAGATCATTTCCCTCTGCCCCGCATCGATCAAATTTTTGACTCGACTGCGGGGTGCGAGTGTTTGTCCTTTCTGGACGCTTATTCCTGGTATCATCAGATCCGACTGTATGGTCCTAGCGAAATAAAAACAAATTTTATCACCCCATTCGGGTGCTTTTCCTTTGTTACCATGCCCTTTGGTGTCAAGAATGTTGGTACCACATTCATGCGCATGATTTAGAAGTGCCTGCTCACTCAAATCAGTCGGAATGTGGAAACATACATGGATGACATCGCGGTCAAGTCACGTAAAGGTTCCAACCTACTTTCTGACCTCGCCGAAACCTTTGCCAATCTGAGAAGATATGATATCAAGCTTAATCCATCCAAATGCACATTCGGAGTCCCAGGAGGAAAGTTACTCAGTTTCCTCGTTTCCAAACGAGGGATCGATGCAAACCCAGAGAAAGTTGGCGCAATCCTCCGAATTAAACGCCCTGTGCGTGTGCATGATGTCCAGAACCTTACTGGTTGTCTGGCCACATTGAGCCGATTCATTTCTCGTCTTGGTGAAAAGGCATTGCCTGTTTACCGACTGATGAAGAAATATGACAAGTTCGAGTGGACTCCTGAAGCTGACGCAGTGTTTACAGAGCTCAAAACCCTGCTTTCCACCCAGCCGGTGCTTGCTACTCCAATCAGCAAGGAGCCTTTACTGCTTTATATCGCAGCCACTAGACAAGTTGTCAGTACGGTGCTCATGGACGAGCGGGAAGAAGAAGGCAAAGCCTACAAAGTTCAGCGCCTAGTGTATTATATTTATAAAGTCTTAACTCCGTCCAAGTAGAGATATCCTCATTATCAGAAGTTTGTTTATGGAATTTATTTGAATACAAAGAAAGTTGCACATTACTTCTCAGATCACTCGGTTTTAGTTGTCAGTGATGCTCCATTATCAGAAATTCTAAACAACAGAGATGCAACTGGTCGAGTGGCGAAGTGGGCGATTGAACTCCTTCCGTGAGATATCAAGTTTGAGGCAAAGAAAGAAATCAAGTCCCAAGCAATAGCAGATTTCCTCGCTGAGTGGAGTGAGCAGCAACAACCGACTCAAATTCACTCAGAACATTGGACTATGTTCTTTGATGGGTCCAAGATGCTGAATGGTTCTGGTGCTAGGGTGGTCCTGGTATCCCCACGAGGTGACAAACTCAGTTATGTTCTCCAGATTCACTTTGATTCCTCCAACAATGAGGCTGAATATGAGGCACTTATGTACGGGTTGCGTATGGCCATTTCACTCGGCGTCCGTCGCCTGATGATTTACAACGACTCAGATTTGGTGGTCAATCAAGTGATGAAAGAATGGGATATCAGGAGCCCAGCTATGACTAGCTATTGCAATGAAGTGAGGAAGTTGGAAAAGAAGTTCAAAGGGTTAGAGCTCCACCACATACCCCGAGTCAAGAATCAAGCAGCTGATGATCTGGTGACATAGGCTCCAAGCGCGAGTCTATTCCCAGCAATGTGTTTTTGGAACTTCACCACACTCCGTCAGTTCGAGAGGACCCTTTCATAGAAGAGCCCCCACAACCGAAAAGTTCCACCGACTCGACTGAAGTTGAAATTCCAGTCGTGGTTGACTTGATCATGGAGGTTTTGGTCATCACCCCAGATTGGACGGTGCCATATGTTGCATACATACTCAACAAAGAGCTTCCAAAGGATGAGGATGAGGCCCGTCAGATCGTTCGTCGATCCAAGGCCTTCACCGTGATAGGTGGACGACTGTACAGAGAGAGTGTGACTGGAGTTGCTCAACGATGCATTACACTAGAAGAAGGTCGAATGATTCTCAATGATGTCCACTTGGGGACCTGTGGTCACAATGCGACCTCTCGGACAATCGTGGACAAAGCATACCGAGCAGGTTTTCACTGGCCATGTGCAAATGAAATGGCAAAGGAAATAGTCGACAAGTGTGAGGGCTGCCAGTTCTACTCCAACATGTCTCACAAGCCCGCTTTAGCCTTGAAGACCATTCCACTCGTCTGGCCATTTGCTATTTGAGGATTGGATATGGTTGGACCCCTGAGGACCGGCAGAAGTGGTCTTACTCATTTGCTTGTAGCAGTCGACAAGTTCACTAAATGGATCGAAGCCAAGCCTATCAAGAGTCTCGATTCAAGCACTGCCATCAGTTTCATCAGAGAGCTGACGTTCAGATATGGAGTACCTCACAATATTATCATGGATAATGGCTCCAGCTATGATTCTGATGAGTTTAGAGCATTCTGCGCTTCCCAGGGTACTCGGGTCGACTACGCGTCTATCGCACATCCGCAGTCGAATGGACAGACAGAGAGAGCAAATGGTTTGATCCTCCGAGGGCTGAAACCCCGGTTGACGCGTGACCTCAAGCATGCAGCAGGCGCTTGGGTAGATGAGTTGCCTTCCGTCCTTTGGGGGTTGAGAACACCGCCAAATCGGTCGACTGGTCGAACTCCCATCTTCATGGTCTATGGGGTTGAAGCCGTGCTGCCAAGCGACTTGCTTCACAACGCGCCTCAAGAGGAACTTTTCTCAGAAGCTGAAGTAGAGTGCTACCTCTTGAGCACTGCGTTGGTTTTCCCTTGAAGAGGAAAGGGTGATGCAGCAAAGTAGCGTAAGTATTTCCCTCAGTTTTTGAGAACCAAGGTATCAATCCAGTAGGAGGCCACGCACGAGTCCCTCGCACCTACACAAACAAATAAAATCCTCGCAACCAACGCAATAAAGGGGTTGTCAATCCCTTCATGGTCACTTACGAAACTGAGATCTGATAGATATGATAAGATAATATTTTTGGTATTTTTATGATAAAGATGCAAAGTAAATAAAGCACAATAAAAATGGTGCAAGAAATAGCTTGTTGATGGAAGATTAATATGATAGAAAATAGACCCGGGGGCCATAGGTTTCACTAGTGGCTTCTCTCGAGAGCATAAGTATTACGGTGGGTAAATAAATTACTGTTGAGCAATTGACAGAATTGAGCATAGTTATGAGAATATCAAGGTATGATCATGTATGTAGGAATCACATCCGAGACAAGTAGACCGACTCCTGCCTGCATCTACTACTATTACTCCACACATCGACCGCTACCCAGCTTGCATCTAGAGTATTAAGTTCAAAAGAACAGAGTAACGCTTTAAGCAAGATGACATGATGTAGAGGGATAAACTCATGCAATATGATATAAACCCCATCTTGTTATCCTCGATGGCAACAATACAATACGTGCCTTGCTGCCCCTACTATCACTGGGAAAGGACACCGCAAGATTGAACCCAAAGGTAAAGACTTCTCCCATTGCAAGAAAGATCAATCTAGTAGGCCAAACCAAACTGATAATTCGAAGAGACTTGCAAAGATAACCAATCATACATAAAAGAATTCAAAGAAGAAAATACTGTTAATAGATAAACTTGATCATAAACCCACAATTCATCGGTCTCAACAAGCACACCGCAAAAGAAGATTACATCGAATAGATCTCCACAAGAGAGGGGGAGAACATTGTATTGAGATCCAAAAAGAGAGAAGAAGCCATCTTGCTAATAACTATGGACCCGAAGGTCTGAGGTAAACTACTCACACATCATCGGAGAGGCTATGGTGTTGATGTAGAAGTCATTCGTGATCGATGCCCCATCCGGCGCAGCTTCAGAAAAGGCCCCAAGATGGGATCTCATGGGTATAGAAGGTTGCGGCGGTGGAATTAGGGTTTTGGCTTCGTATCTGGTAGTTTCGGGGCACGTATGTATATATAGGAGGAAGAATTACGTCGGTGGAGCAACGTGGGCCCCAAGAGGGTGGAGGGCGTGCCTGGGGAGGGGGGGTGGTAGGCGTGTCCACCTACCTCGTGCCTTCCTGGTTGCTTTCTTGACGTAGGGTCCAAGTCCTCTGGATCACATTCGTTCCAAAAATCACGTTCCCGAAGGTTTCATTACGTTTGGACTCCATTTGATATTCTTTTTCTGCGAAACTCTAAAATAGGCAAAAAATAGCAATTCTGGGCTGGGCCTGCGGTTAATAGGTTAGTCCCCAAAATAATATAAAAGTGTATAATAAAGCCCAATAATGTCCAAAACAGAATATAATATAGCATGGAACAATCAAAAATTATAGATACGTTGGAGACGTATCAAGCATCCCCAAGCTTAATTCCTGCTCGTCCTCGAGTAGGTAAATGATAAAAAAAGAATTTTTGATGTGGAATGCTACTTGGCATAATTTCAATGTAATTCTCTTAATTGTGTTATGAATATTCAGATCCAAAAGATTCAAGACAAAAGTTTAATATTGACATAGAAATTATAACGCTTCAAGCATACTAACTAAGCAATTATGTCTTCTCAAAATAACATGGCCAAAGAAAGTTATCCCTCCAAAATCATATAGTCTGGCTATGCTCTATCTTCACCACACAAAGTATTTAAATCTTGCACAACCCCAATGACAAGCCAAGCAATTGTTTCATACTTTTGGTGTTCTCAAACTTTTTCAATCTTCACGCAATACATGAGCATGAGCCATGGACATAGCACTATATGTGGAATAGAATGGTGGTTGTGGACAAGACAAAAAGGGAGAAGATAGTCTCACATCATCTAGGCGTATTAACGGGCTACGGAGATGCCCATTAATAGATATCAATGTGACTGAGTAGGGATTGCCATGCAACGGATGCACTAGAGCTATAAGTACATGAAATCTCAACAAAAGGAACTAAGTGGGTGTGCATCCAACTCGCTTGCTCACGAAGACCTAGGGCATTTTGAGGAAGCCCATCATTGGAATATACAAGCCAAGTTCTATAATGAAAAATTCCCACTAGTATATGAAAGTGATATCATAGGAGACTCTCTATCATGAAGATCATGGTGCTACTTTGAAGCACAAGTGTGGTAAAAGGATAGTAGCATTGTCCCTTCTCGCTTTCTCTTATTTTTTTATTTGGGCCTTTTCTCTTTTTTTATGGCCTCTTTTTTTTATTTAGTCCGGAGTCTCATCCCGACTTGTGGGGGAATCATAGTATCCATCATCCTTTCCTCACTTGGGACAATGCTCTAAAAATGATGATCATCACACTTTTATTTACTTACAACTCAACAATTACAACTCAATACTTAGAACAAAATATGACTCTATGTGAATGCTTCTGGCGGTGTACCGGGATGTGCAATGATGCATGAGTGACATGTATGCAAGAATTATGAACGGTGGCTTTGCCACAAATACAATGTCAACTAAATGATCATGCAAAGCAATATGACAATGATGGAGCGTGTCATAGTAAACGGAACGGTGGAAAGTTGCATGGCAATATATCTCGGAATGGCTATGGAAATGCCATGATAGGTAGGTATGGTGGCTGTTTTGAGGAAGGTATATGGTGGGTGTATGATACCAGCGAAAGGTGCACAGTATTAGAGAGGCTAGCAATGGTGGAAGGGTGAGAGTGCGTATAATCCATGGACCCAACATTAGTCATAAAGAACTCACATAATTATTGCAAAAATCTATTAGTTATAGAAAAAAAGTATTACGCGCATGCTCCTATGGGGGTAGATTGGTAGGAAAAGACCATCGCTCGTCCCCGACCGCCACTCATAAGGAAGACAATCAATAAATAAATCATGCTCCGACTTCATCACATAACGGTTCACCATACGTGCATGCTACGGGAATCACAAACTTCAACACAAGTATTTCTCAAATTCACAACTACTCAACTAGCATGACTCTAATATTACCATCTCCATATCTCAAAACAATTATCAAGTATCAAACTTCTCTTAGTATTCAGCGCACTCATAAGAATTTTTTTACTAAACTTTGCCTAGCATATTAGGATTAATTTCCCAGTTTAAGTAAATTACCATGCTGTTTAAGACTCTCAAAATAATATAAGTGAAGAATGATAGAATAATAGTTTCTATAAAACAAATCCACCACCGTGCTCTAAAAGATATAAGTGAAGTACTAGAGCAAAAACTATATAACTCAAAAGATATAAGTGAAGCACATAGAGTATTCTAATAGTTCTCAAATCATGTGTGTTTCTCTCAAAAGGTGTGTACAACAAATATAATTGTGGCAAACTAACAAATAAAGACTCAAATAATACAAGACGCTCCAAGCAAAACACATATCATGTGGTGAATAAAAATATAGCTCCAAGTAAAGTTACCGATGGAAGTAGACGAAAGAGGGGATGCCTTCCGGGGCATCCCCAAGCTTTGGCTTTTAGGTGTCCTTAGATTATCTTGGGGTTCCTTGGGCATCCCCAAGCTTAGGTTCTTGCCACTCCTTGTTCCATAATCCATCAAATCTTTTACCCAAAACTTGAAAACTTCACAACACAAAACTCAAAATAGAAAATCTCGTGAGCTCCGTTAGCGAAAGAAAACAAAACACCACTTGAAGGTACTGTAATGAACTCATTATTTATTTATATTGGTGTTAAACCTACTGTATTCCAAATTCTATATGGTTTATAAACTATTTTACTAGCCATACACTACAAAAAAATACACTTCCGTGATGATACGTGTTTGTCACAGTAGGTCGCTTTTTTGTCATGCATGTACATCCATGACAAATTTATGACAGAATCAAGATAGTCATACCTGTGCTGTCATAGAAGTGTTCCATGACATTCCCAAAATTATCATCACGGAAGTGTCCACTTCCATGACGATAAATCGCGCGTCATAGAAGTGCTTTCGTCAAGGGTGACCGACACGTGGCAACCACCGTAACGGAACGCCGTTAAGCTATCGGGTCGGGTTTTGGATCCGATAACCGGTTAAAAGCCCCGACCAATGGGGATTTTCCACGTGTAAAATCATCATTGGCTAGAGGAAACACGTGTCAGCTCATCGTTGGGACAGATGTCAACCACTCATTGGACGGAAGGCGCCTATGATATGTCGACACGTGGCACGGCCGAACAGAGGCCCATTCCGGTGAAAAGGCCAGCCCGTTTGACTTGGTCAAAAGCTAGCGGGCCGTCCCATGGAAAGCCTGTTAACGGCCTGTTCGAATATAGCCCATTTACAGCCCGCTAACCCAAGGCCCGTTACACCCTATCTGAATTAGGCCCAGTAGCGTCATCCGGGCCATACAATATGATTCTAGCCTATTTTCACTTCTGGTCCATGTATGGCCCATGACGTATTTCGGCCCATACGAGGCCCTATGTAACTCTTGGCCTACTAACGGCCTGTGGTGAAACTGGGCCGTAATGAATAGTGTATCACTTTACACCCATTAACGGCCCGTGGTGAAACTGGCCCATAATGAACAGTGTATCACTTTATACCCATTAATGGCCCGTTATTCCGTTGGGCCTTTTCCAGCCCTTGTTAACTTTCGGCCTTCTCAGAGCCCATTTATTCTTGGGCTCATTTCCAGCATTCGTTTACTTACGGCCCGTTACTGTCATTTTCTGCTTGTGGGCCAAATTCAGCCCATGGTTACAGTCGGCCCGTTTGTGGTCCGTTAATACTTTGGGCCGATTTCATAGCATCATCAAATACGGCCTATTAACGATGGCCCGTTATGGTCGGCCCATGAACGGACGATTCCAAGTCTAGCCCGTTTACGGCCATAATGCGGTCTGTTTGGACCATGTTTGGCCAATCGATTATACGGTCCGTATAAGGCCCATTGATAATACGGCCCGCAGAAGGCCCATTGTTTCTACGGCCCATAGAAGGCCCATTGTTTCTACGGCCCGTAGAAGGCCCACTGTTTCTATGGCCAGTAGGAGGCCTAGTGTCACTACAGTAAATATTAGCCCATGGTTATTGTGGCCTAGTTTTAAAAAATAGGTTATTGCAGCCACTAGCTAACCACAGAAAAAGAACTGCAATGACTACAAGAAAATAAATAAACAAGACAACAAGGAAATAAATAAGCAAGCAACTAACGCTAGGCTATCACGACTATTACACATATTACATCCACTGGGCATCAAAGTTCGCCACCAGTGCAAATATAGGGAACAAAGCAGCATATCATATACACTGGTTGTCAAAGTTGGCGACCAACGCAAATAAACGCCGCAACAAAACAAATCCAGAACTAAAACCACTTCAAAAGATCTCAAGAAATAATATCCTGGGTACCCATAATGCTGGCAAGATGCTTAGCAAGCTTATTAACTTTCTCTTGTTTGGCGCTTAAATCCTCTAGTGCTTGCTGTTGCACCATAAAATATGCATCTGAATTCTGCAGGGACTTCCTCAGTCCTTCAGCTTCCTGTCGCAGCACATCTGATCGATGTCTTTCAACTTGAAGTTGAGACTCAAGAAGACAAACTGATTCAGGCAGCGAGTTCGAAGAGCTTGTGCCAGTAGTAGTGGCCAGTAACTCGAACACTACATCAAGACAGGACTTTTGGGTTCCCTCACTGTCGTCAAGATAGTTTTTATCAGCTTTCTTGGAGACCAATAGTGATGTCTCACTATCTTGAACCTTATCTGCATTACTTCCTTTACCATTGGATAACGCGGTACTGTTCTCCAATATTTTGTCCGCATTCTAAAAGAGAAACAAGCAGACACATCACATGTTTACCATGTTGTATATGAAACTCATTTTGGTAAATGAGTTCAGTAGTAAAGTGGACAGGATAACAGCATGAAACAAACATATATCTACGTACCATGGTCACTTTATGGTCTATACCATTCTAGTTTTTGTTGCCAAATCAAGATAGAGACACAGTTCAAATAATATTTGTTCAAGACAAAGCAGAATAGACAGAATATAAGTGTGGGTAACTATAGAGCAATAACAACACTTGTAATGTGCATGACATGAGAACATAACTATTTATTCAATTGAAACTAAAATCAACATAGAGCAGGTTACAACAGCAAACCAGTTAAAGAAACAGGTTTAAAACATACCTGTTGTGCCATTGGAGTTTCAATTCCATCCTTCAAATTTGAAAATAGTTGGTATGAGTAAATACAGTCATGCAAGAGCAAAGGGGTATGAACCATAGCTACAGAACCTGACCTGAGAACAAATCTTCTTCTCCTTTAAGCGTTGAGTTGGGATTCGGAGTGGTGGTCCTCGTGCTTTGGGCACTACAGTTCCCTTACTAACTGCTCGTGTTTGGGTGCTATGTGGTGGAGACAGTGCTATGTCAACTGGAACTGGGTTACTATCTGCCGGGGTTGGCGTTAGAAGGGGTGTAGCTGGTTCTCTGTCCAACCGGGTAGGGGTACAATCTGCGAGAGTCTGAGTTATGTGTGGTGGATCTGGTCCTTGGGCAAGTACAACCGTGGTTCTATCTGCATCAACTGGTAGCACTATCTTTTCTGAAGACCGTGTTGTTACTCCCTTAGATATTGCCATCAAGCTCTCCAATTCAAATGGCTGATAAACAAGAAAGGTAATTCAAAGTATAGACATTGTATGATAGACAGGTGCAATGGATAGTGGGGAATAAAAGAGGGCATGAAATAATTCATATTTATGTTATCTAACCAAACAGGATAGCATGACACAATTTCACATATATGATGGCTAACTAAACAGGATAGCATGACACAATTTCACATTATGATGGCTGACTAAATAAGATGGAAAGACATAGTTCAAAATATGAGACTATGTAAATAGGATGACATGACATAACTATATAATGTGTTTATTAAATAGGTTGGCATGCCATAATTCACATACATTCACGGATAGAATGCCATAATTCAAAATATGATGACTGTAAACACTAAACAGGATGAGATGATATAACTATATGATGTCTTTATTAAATGGGTTGCCATGCCATAATTCAGATAGATGATGTGTATGTACTATGTAAACATGATGGCATGATATAATTAAAATATATGATTTATATAGTAAGCAAGTAAGCAGATGGCAATCCATATATGATGTAAAAACTAAGCAATGCAAGACAACATGCATGACATGGGTAATATAACCCTGCCAAGTTTGAGCATAGACCTCAGGGGGAAAATAGGCAGGTCATCAGTCTCTGAATCCTCCTCTGAGGATCTCTCTGTAACCAGCAAGATGTCTGCTTCAGCAGGTAGCATAGTCTGCTCTCAATACCTTGTTTTCATTCCAGATACTTCCATCACTGCTTCAAATGGCTGATGCACAGGAAGAGTAGTTGAATATACAAACGTTGTCGCTAAATGGAACATGTAATACAAAAAAATGATAGCATGATATAATTCACATACATGATGATTGGCTAAACAACATGGCATTGCATAATTCACATATATAATGCCTTTGCAACAAGATAGCATTGTATAATTCACATATATAATGTCTTGCAACAAGATGGCAATGCATAATTCACATATATGGTAATTAGACACTGAACAGGTGGCATTCACACAAAGCATGTCTAAACTAATAAAATGACATAGCAATGCGAGACACCATACACACGATATGAGCAACATAACCTTGCCAAGTTAGAGCATAAACCTCGGGGGGGGGAGGGGAATAGGACTGGTCATCTGTCTCTGAATCCTCCTCTGAGGAGCTATCCGTAACCAGCGAGATATGCGCTTCATCAGATAGCATAGTCTGCTCTGAAGACCTTGTTTTCACTCCAGAATTTGCCATCACCGTGTCAAATGGCTGATGCACACGAAATGCAGTTGAATGTAATAACATTGTTGACAAATGTAATATGTAAGGAAAAAAAGGATGGCCTGATATAATTTACATATAAGATGACTGGCTAAGCAGGATGGCATTGCAAAATCCACATATATGATGCCTGGCTAAACAAGATGGCGTTGCATAATTCACATAAACGATGAATAAACTAAACAGATGGCATTCGCACAAAGGATGTCTAAACTAAGCAGATGACATATTTGATGTATAAAGTAAGCAATGCAAGACACCATATGCATGATATAACCAACATCAGCATGCCAAGTTAGAGCGAAGACCTCAGGGGGTAAATAGGAGTTGTCCTCTCCTTCTAAATCCCCCTCAGAACAGATATCTTCCTCTCGATTACAATCCCAAATGCGTGGAGGGGGGGCTGCCTTTGCGCCTATCATGGAGCGACGTCTGCATGAAATTTTATTACCACACAAGGCTCGTCTCTTTTGCTCTACATGTTCAGTTCCATTGTTTACAATAACTGCCATGCATAGGAATAAAACATAGTGAGATTATGTAAGGAGTGCATGCCGAAATCCAAAGTGATGGTAGCAACCTGTGGATAGACCGAAAACCAATAATAGCAGGCAGATAATGGTTTCAGTTAAAAAATACAGATAATGGCTTCTTTACTGTTTGTTTCCCACCCAACATGAAACTCATAGTAGACACCGGAGATTAACCAGATAGTAGATAGATACTATTGATAGCGGCCCTGATATGTACCCCACAACCATTTAAAAACTCAAGTTTGACCATTAGTTTGGAGCTGACTCAGAGTCTAATCAGTGAACAGGACGATAAAGTAGCATGTAATATTAAGCGATGCATAACGTAAGCAGACACGAAAGAGTGCGACCTCTTTTGCGGACCCGTGTAGTCCTCGAGGTCATCTGCTCGATTGATGATGGTAGTGCAGTTTTCATGGCTGCCAGCGGCAGGGAAAAAGATCTGAGGCGGCGAAAGATAGTCTGCAGGCCAGATCCCTGCTGTGCTGGACCCTTCTGTCATTGGAGCAGCTGAGCTGGGGTGGACGACGGCGCAGCAGGAGCGGGACAAACCACACAAGGTTTTCTTTGACAACTATATGTAAGAGAAGTAATTCTGTAAGGGATCGTTTGAATTGGAGGATTACAACAATGCAGGGATAGGAAATAGACAGGAATAGGATAGGAATGCACGTGCAAAACAGAGAATTTAAAAACACAGGATTTCTGCCAATCTGGGTGTTTGATTCACAACAATTGGAAGATCACAGGATGCAAAGAAGCATGGTGAGATTAAGTCGAACCACAAGAAAAATGTACGGTTATAATGCTATTATGCTACTATCTCTTAGTCTTGTGCTTCATGAATAGGAATTTGAAAACGAGGACAAGTGAAAATTAAAATTTCTATGTTTTTTCTTTCAAGGAGACACTAAAGAAACAAATCCGTGTGCTCAGTGGACAATATATATAACATGTAGAGTAAAAAAGAGATGCAACAAGTGTACAACCTCTTTGGCGAAGCCATGTCGATCTCAGCGTGATTGGGTTGGCCGGTGAG
The DNA here is from genome assembly GCF_003073215.2 of Triticum urartu. Classification (NCBI taxonomy): domain Eukaryota; kingdom Viridiplantae; phylum Streptophyta; class Magnoliopsida; order Poales; family Poaceae; genus Triticum; species Triticum urartu. Next base: position 613,075,687 of record NC_053028.1, read on the forward strand.
GATGCTTCGGCTGACTTAGCTGTCGGAGGAGGGGAAGAAGATCTTAGGCGTCTGGAGATGGAGCCCGAGGTACTGCTCCGCTGTGATGGAGGGTTTCGTTGTTCGAGCAGCTCCGGTGAGTTGTACGACGCCGAGGCTGAAGCAGGACAAGAGAGACAACGAACAACGTTAACCTGAGTGGAATTCTAATAGCATCTCCAATACATGACGTAAAATACATAACCACAAAGTGCTAGATGTAAAATACATCAGCCGCTCATCTCTGAACTTAACTGTTGAAACTGAATTTAACTGTCAAAACTGAACTTAACTGTCGAAACTGAACTTAACTGTCGAAACTGAATTTTGCTGTCGAAACTGGACGCACTAGCAAGGTGAGGCTACACGTCGGTCGACTGACTTTTTCATCTCTGGTCAGTTGATTTTGTAGCCGTTGGATATGAAATCAAGGGCTTGCGGTTCATCTTCAACCTCCACACCCCTGAGCCGGCCAAACAGCAGCCCCCCGTCGCCCGCGGTGCGCCGCCCCGCCCACCCCGAAAACACTCCCCACCGCCGGTCCGCCGCCGCCCCGGCCATCCCTCTAAGCCCCCCGTGCCGAGCTTTTTCTCCGGCGATCCCCACGCCACCGCCCCGCCACCGCCGGCGACCACCGCCCCCATCCTGAACCCTAAGATAGATAGTGGGGTACCTCTCCAGCGAGCCCTCCTCCCCGCTGCGGCTGGTTCTTCCTTCACCCCGGCGGCATCGGAGTGAAGTGTAGCTAAATCGGAGCAGCATCGCAAGCAAAAGCAAGAGTGAGGGAAATAGCAAGAGCAGACCAGGTAGGGCACCGAGAGCAAGAGCAGAGCAGCAACGCGAGCGAGAGCTAAAGCAGCAGCAGGTCCTACTGATGTGGACGTCACCGCCGAGGGAGCGACGCCGTGGAGGAAGTGGCCGGCGACGCCGCCGTGGATGTAGCCATGCTGTGTCGGCTCGGGACCGAGTGCCGGCAGCACCGTGAGATCGAATCAAGAAGAAAATGCGGTGATTAGTGTACAACCTCTTTGGTGGCGCCGATTAGGCCGCAGCTTCATCCGAGGAAATGGTGATGATAATGCTCTTCCGTGGTGCAGGTGAAGACGGCGGTGTGGGAATGGTGGTGGCGCAAAAGACGAGGGGAACGTCAGGGCAGCTCCTTGGAGGTGGAGGACGGTGTGGCTGAACCGGCGGGACGATGAGATGGATGACGGATCCTCATCCGGTACGGTGGATGAGGGACGTCGAGGTGTTGCTGTGGACAACGTCGTCGGGGAAGAGGCTCCGGGTGGGTGGCAGACAGAGCAGGGTGTGGGGTTCGTTGCGGGTTTTCGCGGCCTCGGTGTACGAATGGGTGGACGAATGGGATGGCAGTGGGGAACCATGGCTTAGAGACGCGCTTGTCTGAAATGTGGGGTAAGTTACGAAAGTACCCCCACCGATTTGAGGTGGTTCTCTCGGTTCAGGGGTACCACGGGCATTTCGCGTGTCGGGATTTCATAGGAGGTGGGAGTTTTCGCGCGCGTAGTAATTTCGGAATAGCAAGGCGCGGGTTGAGATGGAGGGAGTTGTCGGAGCACAACGAGACAAAGATATATCTTAAATATTTCGGGCTAACAAGGCGCGGGTTGAAATTTCCGGACAAGCCTAACGTGTACTGTACCAAATCAATGCGCCCTACAAATGTCATTCGAAACTTTGAATTCATGTTATGTTCAATTAAAATATTTCGCTACGTGTATAATGCATGCAAACTACTACTCAAATGAACGTTTTAGTGCATTCCAAACGTATATACTACCGCTTCAATATGAACTAAATTTGAATTCGTTTCTCTATTTGAATAAGATCTATAGTAATGATTGTTGTGAAGTCAAAGAATTTGAATTCGTTTGTCAGTTTTAATAAGATCTACAATCATCATTATTGTCAAGTTAAACCATCATTTGTGTATTATCTTCACAGCACACCACATGATTAGTCTCGAGTTACATATGAACTATGTGTACTATATGACCACGAACTAGATTTTTTGAATCCACTTTATTTAGATTTCAAATCACATTACATTTCTAGCTCTAGCTAGATCTTCATAATCTAAACAATGTCTCATATGTATAATGTGTTTATCACATTATGTATGGTGCCCCGCCCCATACGCCTACAAGTATTTAGATGTGAGTTGCAAACACCACACATTACCACAAATTCAAATAAAATGTGAGAATGTTCGATATATAGTATTGTTTAGATTGTTCGATATTTAGTTGTAAGCTGCAAACGCCACACATTATCACAAATTCAAATAAAATGTGAGATTGTTTGATGTATAGTATGGTTTAGATTGTTCAGCATTTAGCTGTGAGTTGCAAACACCATGCATTATCACATTAGGTATAACATGTGCACAGCACGTGTATCACCGCTATATTCATGCATGCAATGTTTAAAACACTATGATCTCCTATTCAAATATATGAATCCGCTTTCATATCAAATTATGATCTTTGTTAGTCTCTTACACCCACACAATCCTCTAACCTTTGTAGCTACCACTAACTTTCTCTCGTGCATGCACACGCCCTCCTCGCCCTCCCCCTCCCTCGGCATTCTATCCACCGGGCACATTCATTTTTTTCCTTTAGGTCGTTCTCCCAGAGTCTCCACAACTCCTTTCCGACACACACCGACCGATAAGCCTCTCCAGCGATGCCTGCCTACAACATACAAACACACCTTCAATCTCCTCCTTTATGTGTCCTTGCCTCGTGTCTCTCATACGGTCAGACACACGTGTAAACTCTCACCCCTCTTTTCATCGCTCTCTCACAACCACACACTCCTCCCCCTATCTAGCTAGTAGTTGGGCCTCTCGCACCACCTCATAGCTCCATTCTCTCTGTCTATCCGTCTCGCTGGGCCTTATTAGCCTCTAACAAATGGACATACACCGACCGATCTCTCGCTATACATATAGCTAGCTAGGTCCTTGTAACTCATTTTTACCCACACGTCAATCGATCTACCTCATTAGTTGTTTCACTCCCTTCCTCCGACAAACAACAATTGATCTACCGATCTAGTTAGGTTTGCTTACCAAACACATGGTTCCCCTTCATCATCCATGGATGTGTCCTGACAGATCTATCACGCACAGGCACACACAGAAACACATCCCCACTCTTATTGATAACATTGCAGTTCCACCCTCAGTTTGTCTAGTAAGCCTCTCCCACCATCTTCGAGAAGCAACTCCATCACCCATCCAGCACTCTACCCCTCTCCCTCCCTCTCTCTCTCCTCTATCTCTCTCCCATCATATTTCCCGTCCTTTAGTTATGTATGGATGTCGACCGATCTCCACAAGACATAGCTGGGTCTCTCCTTCTCAACACATATACGAGTCGTTCTACCTCTATAGTTAGGCCTCTGCCTACCCCTCCCACCACCCCCTCCTCCCACACACACCGATACATCGAGCGCTCTAGTCATGTCTCCCTGCCACACACAAACTTGACGTGTGCCCTCTAACGTTCCGGTTGGCAAGTCGCCCTATATCTTTGACTTGTACACACACACAATTTCGATGGCTCTCTTCATCGATCTCGCACCCACCCACTTGATCCTCTCTTCGACTCTATCGATAGCTATGACCCCTCCCTCTCTTCTCGTGGATTGCTCGACCCTCTATGTATGATATGGATAGGCCTCCATTTCAGACACATTGCATGGAAAATTTTGTTTGGGATGTCATTGACACATATTCCCACAAATAATTCACGAAATCAACCCCCACCCCACCCCCACCCGAAAACAAAAAACACTCACGAACGCGGTTTGTATCTCTCTCACACACCCACGTAGGTGGGGAACGTGCACGAAGAGAAGAGGTGCATGCAAGGCGCATGTACTCCCGTCTCTTTCCCAACCACACCCGCGTGGGTACACGGTGGAGCTCATTTCTGTACGAAAAAGGCAGCCCACGTGGTAATTTGGCACATGTACTGGTTGTCCACTTGGTGGAGGGAGGATCGTCTACCACGGGTGAACAAACAAATTGCGACTTGACGTGTTTTGTTAAAAAAGAGGCAAACCATCTGGGGCCTACCTTAGAGGCAAGGCTCTATACATTGGAGTAGTTTTGATGTGTCCCGTCAACTCATAGAACGAGGAGAAGCTTGCTTAGTACCCCGTCTCCCCCGCCCATGGGCACGGTGGCTCGCAGGATGAGGTGAAGCTTGCTTACTACGCCTTACGCCCGCTCCCTCGCCCATGCGCGCGGTGGCTCGCAGGACGGGTAGAAAAATTTACTACTCCCTCCATTTACTCCTCGTCCCTACTACCTTGGTTATAGAGATTATATCATATTGTTTGGAATATATATGTCCTTTAGTAGATTTCAATATGAACTACTAGTGCATACTCCAAACACTGATGTATATAGACGTATTTTAGAGTGTAGATTCACTCATTTTGCTCTGTATGTAGCACTCTCCCTCGCCCCTCGACCCTCGCCCACGTGGTGGACATGCAGCCATTTATTCGGTCTCATATAGCCAGAACGATATATACTGCACTACCATTATTGCTCGACTTCCCGAAGAGGCGAAGAGCCAATCGCAAGGTCAATATTTTGGAGATGCCAAGTGCAAGGTTATAGGAGAACGAGTAGTAGGTGCCGTGTCATTTATAAATAAAGTTTTTTTTCCTTCAGTGGCACATACGCAATATGATAGGTTCATATGGAGAGAAAAGGAGTACATGGTCAGGACGGGCCAGCCTACACGGTTGCTTGCTGGGGTTGCTCTCTTCACACTCTCTCGCACAAAACGACTGTCGCCACATCTCTAACATCCCGGTGGATCACGTCCGCTTGGGGAAGGGGTGGATGCTTAGTGTAGATGTGGTGGCCATCGCCGAGGGCGAAAACCCACTGTTGGCACGTCCCGAACAGGGGTCCCCGCCGTTCTCTCTCACAAAGCCGGTGAGGTTGCCTTCGTCCCTTGCTCAATACCGCGACGTGGGCAGTTGGCGCCTCCCGCCGCCCTCCTCAAGGTTGAACTACGTCCCTCAAGTACAACTCCCTTTACAGTCGGCTTGCACCACTGCTCCAGCTGCCCACATCACTCCCTGTGGATATTTCTCTACTTCTTTGCCCCGCACATACCTCTACTGGCTTCTACGTACTGTATTTGTGATGAGTTTATGTCTCATCAACTAGTCCCAGTAATCTTATTCTAATCACGCTTGTTCAATTTCTTTGCCACAGGGATGCTCATCTCGATTTTGGTGAAACTGCACAAAATGATCCGATGGTCAAAAGGTTGCAAACTTCATTTATTAGGAAGCTCGAACGTTGCCAGCAAATTGAAGCCTGGTCAGGGTCACGGTTCAAGGGCTAGGGACTGCATGGATCATTTTTTTCTTTAGCTGCCTCTGTTCCAAAATAAGTGTCAACTTTAGTATTAGTACAACTTTGTACTAAGGTTTGCACAAAGTTGAGAAACTTATTTTGGAACGGAGGGAGTACATATTTGCTATGATCTGTCAATCATTGAGATGCAATAGCATGCATGTTAGTCTCCTTTGTATTTGATGAAATGTTGCAACGGGCAACCTTGGACCCAAGATACATGTAACAGAAGCTAGAAGCTTCATAACATTGTACAAATTTATCTCGCTGATAAATTACAGTACGTACTATACTAGTACTTCCTCCGTTCCTAAATATAAGTCTTTGTAGAGATTTCACCATGAACCACATGCGGATGTATATAGATGCATTTTAAGTGTAGATTCATTCATTTTGTTCCGTATGTAGTGGAATCTCTACAAAGACTTATATCTACTAGTAATAGCTAGCCCCCACTACTAGGAATTCTCTATCCTCTCCTTGAGCCACGTCATCAAAATTGATGTAGCCGTTAGATGAAGTAAATCAGTCCATAATAGCCGTCTGATCTTGACGTTGAGAGGCTCCGCACTAAGCCACATGCAAGCATGCAGAAATACCATGCCACATGCATGTGAGTGGGTTTTAAATCACATCAACATGTCTGCATGCAAGCATGCACCGGTAGCATGCATGTAAGTGAGCTTTTAAGTCCCATTAACATGTCAAAAAGAAAAATATAATCCCATTATGCAGTAGGAGTTTAGGAGTTGGCTGATCTTTTTTCCTTACGTGGGATGATCTAAATGATGATGGGAGTTCATTTAGTTTGGCTACCACATTTGTCTTGCGGTTATAGAGTTTTTTTTTGTTCTATGAAATCGATAATTTTGCATAGAGAGATATACCGCTATTCTGCGCCAACGCGCGGGGACTCATCTAGTAATATTTAGGAATGGACGGAGTACTATGTAAAGAGTTAGGTGTCGCACGGTGATAGTAATGTGAGGTGGGCCATGTAATCACTGAGCCTGCGTGTTTTCACTACTCTTGCACGCCTCCGCTGTAAGAATGGAGAAAATTGTAATCTAGTAGTAGTAGTATACCTCCTTTCGCCAAAAGCGTGGGACATCCAGCAGTCCTACCACCTCAGTAATAAAGACCAATGACCCATCAAATCACATAGACCCAACAGTAAGTTGGATAGACGAAGCAACCATCACTCTTGCGCCAGTGAGAGGTCGCGTCCGCTCTGCCCGGGCATGAATGCGGCACCAATTCTTTGGAGCTGCGCTGACCGTTTCGGGCGGGAAGCGCGTGCGGGTGATGGAGGGGCTTTGGGTGGGCCAGGCTGGTCAGGAGCGGGCGTGGCAGCTGTCCGCATGTCCCTACCGGACACGCCCGGGAACGAGAGGATGCACCGACTCTCGCGGCTAAAATCATACACTACACAACATCTCTCTGTAGGAGTAGGTCGATCTGTCGCTCTCCCTAACACACACATGGTGTTAAACACACACACACACACATGCATGCACCTTGGTCTCGTTGCACCTTCTAACATGACTTATTACACCTAGATGGAGGGAGTAGTAAGTATACGAGATACGGTGGCACCCTGACTTAAGTCGAATACAAGTGGCCAAAATTTGTGTGCATGTTATAATAAGGATTCCATTAAAATAGTACGTGAGCGAACAGAGGGATCAATTGGACAGTGTTCCCAAGCAGTAGCGAGATGTGTGAGGTAAGATACACTTCTGGCGCTTTTAATTTTTCTTATTAATTTGTTTGTTTCACCCTCTGACTGGTGGGATCCAACGTACTACGTGGAGGGGTAAGGTGACTGAGGCTGCATTATTTCTGCACCACTGTGGATAGTCTTACCACCAAAGCCACATGACACGATTATGATTGAAATCCCAATGACCCCCCCACACAAAAAATAACACGGCATGCTTGTCACACGAATGCAGGAATGTATAAAAGGTTATTTCCCTCTCGTTGAACATAACGGGAGGGTTGTGTAGCTGGTTAGCCTGTTCGCTCACTCTCTCGCCCTCTCCCGCTGGAGCCTCAGGGCTTGTAGTTGCTCTCTTCAAACTCTCTCGCCCTCTCCAGATCTAAACAAGACCTCGTTGGCCTCTCTCTCCTCTCACTGCTGCTCAAAGAGCCGGCAGGATCCGTCCGCCGGGAAGGGAAGGAGGCTTCACACTGTCGCCGTCGGCAAGGGACTACCGGCGCAGCTATTCACTTTCCACCCAGCGGTGGCGCGGGAGGGCCTCCGACCCCTTCTTCTTCTTCGCCGCCGTCCCATCGCCCACCGAACCACGCCCCAAGAACCTTAAGGTATAATTTACTTACTCCACATGCATTGCTCTAGCTGCATGTATACCATGAATCTAGGACGTGGTTCAAACAGGAAAGGAGTGGGGGAAAGTAGTGGGAAAAGTTGTATATAGCATGAATCTAGGACGTGGTTCAAAGAGGAAATGAAGGGGGAAAGTTGTATAGCATTAATCTAGGACGTGGTTCAAAGAGGAAAGGAATGGGGGAAAGTAGTGGGGAAAGTTGTATCGCATAAATCTAGGACGTGGTTCAAAGAGGAAAGGAAGGGCCGAAAGTACTAGTTCAAAAAGGAAAGGAATGGACAAGGCTGTAGAGTTTGAGCAGGACTAGATTTGCTACGCTCACAGAGGGAAAGGCGTCTAAAGATAACAAAACTGGGACCAACACAAATATGCTCCTTGGTTGCTTGTTCTTTGTTGCAACAGACTGTGCATGACCACAGTACATCGGTAGATGCACATGGTGTTGGTGCGTCCACTGTCCCGTGCAACTCATTAGCTGTTGTTAATCTAAGGCCCTGTTTGGTTAAAAACTCCCTAGTCCCTACATGCTAGGTTCCAGGGACTAAACATGGACTAGAGGTTATTAAATGACATGCTAAAAGACCATGTTACCCCTAGTAATGAACTAATAGAGACAAGGTGCGATGCGTGGCAGGGGCAACTATTGGAAAAAGTCCCAAAAAGACTCCCTCGGGGTCTTCTTTCTTTAGTCCCAAATGCCCACTTTTAGTCCCTAAAAGTCCCTCCTCTTTGGTTTAGATGGGACTGACACGGAGTTTTTTTAGTCCGTACACCAAAATGTCCCTGTAAACAATCACCCTCTAATAATGCTGCTGGAAAATTGATGCAATGCCATAGTTAAAAGAAAATTACATGTTTAACGAATTTTATTGTTAATATAATCTCTATGTTAATATTAATCAATGCCACCGTTTGAGAAATGCTACTGTCTTGCTTTCTTTCCCATTTAGACAAGGTAGATGCTTCTTTTTGTTGCCTTCTGTGTCATCCACCGTTATTGACCACTAATTGTTTCCTTTGCACCTCTGTGTAAACAAGGTTATCTGCTTCACCTCGTTGCCATTGTGACCTTTTGTTGCACTGCACAAAACACTTTTGTTTTAAGAGTGTTTTGTGCAGTTCAACCAAAATGTCACACCGACAACGTTGCTTGATTGCTTGATCTTAGTGGAACTGCACAAGAGGAGATCTTACTTCCTATCCGTTAAGGAGAATTTGGTTCAGATCTTCTTCTTGTGAGTTGTTTGAATTCCGCATCATGAGAGGTCAGTACTAGCCTTCTTTCACATGATTCTGCAGTGTGCAGTAATATGTTGTGCTACCTGTACCATACTGTTGCTTGATTTTAGTGAATTGCACAAATGGAGACAAGACTTCCAATCTGTATGTGCACCGTAATATCCCATTGAGGTAAGATAAGGATATTTCACAACTGCTGGCCTGTATTTTGCCACTTTCATCAAAAAATTAAGTTTAGTACTATACTTGTGCTCCCTAATTGACATGCCAAATCTTACATTGAAGGCGGAGCTTGTTTGTTATTGAACCAAGTGATGAAGGGGAAGAACAAGGGGAAGAAAAACAAAAATCAACTCCCGGTGCTCTCATGAAAAATTGGTATTGTCCTTGAGAAGTGCTTCATCTGTGCTGTTTTAAATATTTCCTTTCCTTTTTTTGAGCAAACAGTGATGCTAGCATTTAGTAGTCCTCTTGTCTTTGCACAACAGGACCATCTTCCTCTGAAGAAGAATATGGAGTACGTGAAGTGACTAGTTCCGATTATGCCAGGATGAAGAAGCCCTGTCTATCTTATCATCAGAAGGAGCAGTTGAAGGATGGTTACATTACTCCCCACAAGACCAAACTAACTTTAGCTCAGAAGGACTGACAACATCTCCATTTTTTTGCTATGATGCGCGAGTACAATGTTGTTCTAGGATTCTTTCTGGTGAGTTCTATTTTTCTAAAAGTGTGCTCTACATGGACCATGTATGTGCTTGTGAAAACTGTCAATTCATAGTACACTTTGCTCTATACTAATCACTTTTTTGTATTTGTGCAAACAGGGGTGCTCAGCTTGATTTCAATGGGAACTGCACAAAATGTTCATTAATACATCGAATCATTCATTTCCACCACAAGAAAGGAGGTGCCGATAAGTTCAAGGCATTGCAACATATAAGAGCGAAATCATACAAGCTACGCGTGAATTTGGTTGATTTTGGTGGAACTGCACAAAAAGAACAACTGGTTTATTTAGCACGATGTGCCATGTCAATGTCCGAACTGATGGCAAACTCTGTCCATTCCACAATCGTAGGCATTTGATATTTTGGAATGGGACAACCTTGTCAAATTTTTCTCATTGATTTTAGCAAGACATGCGTTTGATATTTTCGAATGGGACGCCCTTGCTGTCAGCAGCGTCAAACAATTTTTTATTTATTCTTTAGTTGTGAAGTAAATATTGCCTCTGACATGTGAGTCACTGAGATGCATAATCATCGATTGTTTTGAATGTTCTCTATGAATTGCCAGACCTGTGTGTTTGATTGCAATGTACAGAAATGCTAAAAACCTTCTCAAACTCTTTGTACTCCTTCTGTTCCTTTTTACTTCGCACATTGTGAAAGTGCATACTTTTTTGTATAAGATTGGTTAAAGTAGAGATACTTTGACTGCAGACAAAACTTGTATGCAGACTAGAAAGGACCGGAAGGAGTACATGTGAAACTGCTGCAAACGAGGTGATCACCCTGGGAATAATGCTAGTACATATTGTTTTGCATGTTCATCCAATGCCAGTGATATAGGAATTCGAACTAATCGAAATAAATTCATTCATACACGGTCGGATTTCATATAAACATGCCAGATTCATTACATTTCATACATTCTTCAACTAAAAAGGGGTGCGCTGGAGGTCTAATTTATTAACCGAAGCTACCCACCTGTGTCCCGCTGAGCCGAACATAAGCTTCAGTGACTTAACTGCAGGTGCAGTGGCGTAACTGACATGTGGCCTGTTGGGCCCACGTGTCAGTCAGCCAACTGCACCAGCAGTTAAGTAGAAGCAAAGTTATTCTCCAGCAGAACTCCCCAACTCCACGTCGCCACCAAGAAGCTAACCGGCCGTCAATGGTCAACCCGCCTAGCTTGGCTTCAACAGGAGGGTAGCAGCGGTGGCCTTACTTGGACCCGAGCGGCGGCGACCTACCGTGTTCTACTCTTCCTCGTTTTCTGTGTGGCGCGGCCTCGTTGGCAGCGGGGCGGGGCCTCGGCGGAGCCGGAGATGTCCTCTATCTCGTTGCCGGCGGGCGGCGCCTCAGCGGAGTAGTGGAAATCCTCCCCCGCGTTGCCCACAGGGTGGGGCCTTGGCTGAGCCGGCGATGTCCTCTGCCTTGTTCTTGGTGGGACGGGGCCTCGGCGGAGCCGGCGGTGTCCTCTGCCTCATTGTTGGCGCCGCGGGGCCTCGGCGGAGCAGGGCCTCATCGACGCCAACGGAGCGGGGACTCGTCGGAGCCGGCATTGTCCTCTGCCTTGTCCTCGGTCTCGCCAAACAGCGTCTCGCCCGCTTCATCGCCCCCTTTGCTAGCCTCTTTGTAGGCGGCCGCAGCCTCCGCCACCCGCATGCGCTCCCGCCAGCGCTCGAGGCGGCCCTTGCGGGCGGAGCGGTACGAGTCGAGCAGCGCCTCCTGCTCCGCCCGCTCCGCGGCGATCTTCTCCTCCGCCTGCAGATGCTCCTGGAGGAGATGGTAGTTGTAGGCGGCGTCGGCCTGCGCCTCCCAGAACTGCTCCTGACGCATCTGCCTCACACTGTCCATATAATGGGCACGGGCCTCACCGATGGTCATGGTGCAATGCACCGGCGAGGATGGCGCGGAGGAGGGGGTTGGCGCAGGATCATCAACTACCATGTTCTCCATTGCGACGTCGTCGTCCTCTGGCTGCCTGCCCGCCAGCCGGTCGGCAGCAATGGCTGCCATCTCCTTGTGGTCCGTCGACCGCCCGTCCCGAAGTGCACTGGAGCGCGAGGAAGCCATGGTGGGTAGTAGTGGTGTGGACAGGAGAAAGGGAACGGATGCAGATGACTGCGGCTATGGCCGGCGCAGCAGTTTATATAGCAATGGTGGGCGGGCGGAGGGACGGATGTGTGGCACCAGAGTAGCTGCCTCGGCAACCGCGTATCATTAATGTGGGCGGCAGATGGACGGATGGACGACACTTGTGTTGTTTGAAGGCGAAGCAATCGCCTGCACCGGGAAGCGGGGCAGGCGGCGCTGACTGTTTCGGGCGGAAAGCGCGCGCGGGCGAGGAGATGACTTTACTTGGAGAGGATGACAATGGGGACCCACCAGGTCCATAGCCTACGTACGCAAGTGCCTCCTTATTATAGATATATGTATAAAACTATACTCCCTCCGTCTAGGTGAATAAGTCATATTAGAAGGTGCATCACGACCTAGGTGCAAGCAGATTGGTGGAAAAGAAGAATATTTCTCTCTTCTAAACACAACATTTAATCACAGCAGTTAAGAGGATGCCTTATTAGCTACCCATGCAGGCCATCGTAATTCATAGCATGCAAAGCGCTTTTATTTCTTGCCTAATAACCGCATGGACGTGCTGCATGCATTGGTCCTTGCCCGAGCAAAAAAAGGGAGGAAAGGGGTTTCCACGGGAGACAACGAGGCAGAGGTGGAAGCGCTCGCTGGAGTTATTTATTTTGCTTCCCCCTGGTTTCCTGACATCACGGTCCCACACCATTGTCAACCTATGTAGTACTAGTCAATAAACGAGAGAATTGCACAAGAAGCGACCGACAGCTGGGACCAAGCAGCTCGAGCAGTATTTGTGTTTTTGAGGTGTGAGCACTGTAGAGTTTTTCGATGTTTAGCCCAGATATTAATTTTTCTCCTTTGAACAACAACGAAAACATCGCTGCAGGTACTAACTGGGCGGGCTGTGGACCTTCTAGCCCACGCCAGATATCCAGTCCAGATATTAATTTTTTTCAAGCTGAAAATGGCTAGCCCAGCTATACTTTTTTTAGGAATACCCAGGCAAGGTCAAGTTGTTATTCTCCGCCCCGCTGGGCTGCAAATCTTTCCTAGGAGGGATGCATTAGGCTTAAGAAGAAAATGGGATGTAAGAAATAATAAATGGGATGTAATTATAAAAACTGGGCAGTAACTATAAAAAACTGCACCAAACACGTGATTACTTTATAAAATATTATTTTTGGATATTGAAAATTTTAATTTCATTAATTGTTGCGAGAGCAATGTTTCGTTGGATTTTTACGTAATATAAATTTATATTGAAATTGTATTTAATCTGACTAGAAATTTCGGGATAAAAAATTTTCGGATCCCATCAAAATGTGGGAAATTTTTATTGAATTCTGTTTTGAACAGTTGGTTGAAATGGGCTGTACTTTTAACAAACTGTAAATGGGTTGCAGTAAATTCCATTAGAACTAAAAAATGGGCTACACATTCTTACAAATCTCAAATGGGCTATAAGTTCTCTGCCACACACTTCTGGCCTTACTAAGTTGACGCGTCCCCTAAAAAAACAGAGTTGATGCGTATGCAAGGCTTTGTCAACTTATAGTCAACATACGGTTCTAGCAGCAGTGGCCGTTGGATGTCCATCCAACGGATGCCGTGCTTCTTCTTCAATCTCGGATATTCTAGCTTCACCCGCCTACAAAATGATTCCTCCCCCTGACATCTGGGGCGCACCGTTTCGGAAGCTGACCTGTGGGCCTACTAAGTTGACGTACCAAGGGCTTTGTAAACTTAGTCAATATAAACGATTCTAGCTGCAGTGACCATACGATGTCCATCCAACGGCCGTAGTTCTTCTTCAACCTCTGGTCTTCTTGCTCCAGCCGCCTAAAGCAGCGCCGGTCGTGCCGCCTGCTCCTGCCTCCCGTGGCCGGCTGTGCTGCCGTGGAGGCCTCACCGCCCCCTACTATTCCCACCGCTGGCCAGGCCCTGCGGCGACGGCAGCCTCACACCGCAGCCGAACGAGTGAACCCTCATACTCCTCTCCATGTGGGCATCCACTGCCGCGTCTTCACTGGCTCCGCGTCGTCCCCTTCCTAGGCCTCGCCGTCGTCCACCGCCCTGGTGCTCTCGGCGCGGCGTGGTCAACGTGGAAGGAACGACTTCCATCGGACATGGACTATACGTGGAGAGGCTGACAGCTGGGTCCACGGCGGCAGCAAGGAAGTGCCTCCTTATTACGCGGAAAATAATGATTCCTCCACCTGACTGCAGGGACCCACCGGACGGGCCACCAGTATTTTGCGAAAAAGTCGTTTCCCCCTGACTGCTGGGACCCACCGGACGGGCCACTGTATTTTACGAAAAAAATGTTCCCCCCGCTGTCAGCTCGGACCCATCGGAAGTGCCTCCTTATTATGCACAAAAAAAATGAATACTCCCCCGGCTAGCTGGGACCCACCTTGCTGGGAGGCTAACTTGTGGGCCTACTAAGTTGACGGGGACGAAGGGCTTTGTCAACTTAGTCAATATGAACGATTCTAGCTCTAGTGACTGTACGATGTCCATCCAATGGCCGTAGTGCTTCTTCAACCTCTGGTCTTCTTGCTCTAGCCGCCCAAAGCAGCGTCGGTCGTGCCGCATGCTCCTGTCTCCCGTGGCCGGCTGTGCTGCCACAGAGGCCTCACCACCCCCTACTATTCCCACCACTGGCCAGGCCCTGCGGCGACGGCAGCCTCACACCGCAGCCGAACCAGTGAACCCTAGTAGTCCTCTCCGCGCGGGCTTCCACTCCCGCGTCGTCCCCTTCCTAGGCCTCACCGTCATCCACCGCCGTGGTGCTCTCCGCGCGGCGTGGTCAACGTGGTCAAGGAACGACTTCCATTGGAAGAGTACTGTATGTGGAGAGGCAGACAGCTGGGTCCACAGCCACAACATAGTTTTTTTGTGATTTGCCAAGTAAGTCGCTTTGTCAGGCCTGTTGGGCTACAAATCTTTCAAGATGAGGAGAGCTTTCATTTGGCTGGCCGAGAAAATGGCCCATCAGTAATGAGAAATGGGTTGTACATTTTTAAAACACATCAAACCGGCAATTAGTTTCAAATATCTTTTTTTTCATTTCAAGATATTTAATTACATTAATTTTTATGCGTGGAGAATTTGTTGGATTTTATATTGATATACATTTATTTTTAAAATCAGTTTGAATGTGAGTCGAAATTTCAGGATTAAAAACAGTTCAGACCACACCAAAATATGCAAAATTTCGTATAATTTTTTAACCGTTGCCATAATATGGGCCGTAATGCTAACAAAAAGAATATGGGCTCCAAAAAAAACCTTAAGAATTAGCAAATGGGCTGTAAATTATTAGAAATAATGGAAGATGGGTTGTATGCTATTTTCCACTGATTTGAGGCTTTCCTAAAAAAAGGTTGACGCACAAGCACTGACTGTTGGATGTCCATCCAACGGCCGTCATGCTTCTTCAATCTCTGCTTTTCCTGCTCCAGCCGCTCAAACAAGGGCCGGCGGGACTGCCTGCTCCCTCCTCTTCGCGGCCGGCTGTGCTACCGCGCAGGCCTCACCGCCCCGACCGTAATCCCATCGCTGGCCTAGGCATCCCTCTACTCACCCACACCTGTTGTTATTTTCCAGCGATGGCAGACGAACCAGTAAACCCTCGTACAATCATACTCCCCTCCGCGTGGCAAACAACTGCCGAGTCTTCCCTACCTCCGTGTCGTCCCCTTCCTAGGCCTCGCCGTCGTCCACCGCCCTGGTGCTCTCAGCGCAGCGTGGTCAACGTGGTCAAGGAATGACTTCCATTGGACGTGGACTGTACATGGAGAGGCTGACAGCTAGGTCCACGGCCGTAGCAAGGAAGTGCCTCCACATTACGCGGAAAATAATGATTCCTCTACCTGACAGCTGGGACCCACCAGACGGGCCACTGTATTTCGCGAAAAAAAATTCCCCCTGACTGCTGGGACCCACCAGCTACATCTTCGCACGCAAGGAAGTGTGTCCGGGAAAAAAAAACGATTTGCCCCTGACTGTTGGGACCCACCAGCTACATCTTCGCAGGCAAGGAAGTGCCTGACAGTCGGGACTCACCTGGTCGAAGCGTATGTAGCGTTGTCATTCTGGTCGCGAACGTGTATGTACATACTGGTCGATGTAGAGGCGCGCACGTGTTGTAGTAGAGGCGCACACGTAGCATGTACACGTACGTACAATGGCCAGGGTGCAAGAAAGAAAATACGGCCACGTATGTGTACATATGAGTGGGGTCTCGAATGCCTACTCGCGCATACGTACGGCCAGGGCTCGTGTACATTGCTGGGTTGGAACGGAGAAACATCGTCGTCGTCGTGCTCATGGGGAGGCAACGAAATGCGTCGGGTTCATCGGGAGGGCTTGGACGAAACAGGCAATGGAAACAAGGCCTGGCGTACTGCAGAACGGAGGAAACGGCCTTGTGTTCGACCGGCCACGTTCGAAATGGGATCCTGTTCATCGGGAGGGGTCTGGCGTACCGCAAAACGGAGGAAACGGACCTCCTACGGTCGAAACGGGGGTCCTGTTGATCGGGAGGGGTGCGGCGTACCGCAAAACGGGGGAAACGGACTTGTGTTGGAGCGCTACGGTCGAAATGGGGGTCCTGTTCATCGGGAGGGGTGTGGCGTACCGCAAAACGGGACTCCACGAGATACTGTTCATCTCCACCGTCAACCCACTCCAGCCTCCACGAACTACTGTTCATTCACCGTCGACCTCCTCCAGCCTCCACCTGCGACTATTCATCAATGGGCTCCTGTTCATCCAGCCTCCACCGCGCGCTACTCCACCGGCTACTGTTCAACCAGCCCTCTCCACAGGCTCCTATTCAATCACCCCTCCATAGGCTACTGTTCATCCTGCCCTCCACCGTCTACTGTTCATCCTGCCCTCCACGGGGTCCTGTTCATCCAGCCCCAACCGGCTCGATCGATCGGGGTCCTGTTCATCCAGAGGCAACACCACGGGGTCCTGTTCATCCACCCCCACCGAGAACTGTTCATCCAAGCACTCCCGCAACGCTCACTGTTCATCCAGAGGCAGCATCGATCGGCTTCAGTTAGCAGCAGTAGCGAAGGAATCGCTCGATCGGGTTCAGTTAACAGCCATCGATCGATCGCTCGGGTTCAGTAACGCGTAGCCTACAGTGCAATCGCTCGGGTTCAGTTAGAGCCCAACGCCTCGCTCGGGTTCAGTTAGAGCCAACGCCTCGCACACACGTGCGTACGTGTACGAGAGAAACGCGCATCGCTCGACCCCGACCTCCCACCATAACCGGGAACTCCCTGAAATTTTCCTCCCCCTCGCTTCTACCACGGGTTTTTCCGTCATGGACGGCCCAAAGGATGTCATGCAGCTGCATCTCCGGCCTGCCCAGGACGAAATGCCCACTTTCTGTCATGATTTTTTGTCATAGAAGTAGGAGCCCACCACATCTATGATGATACTGGGTTCTGTCACAATTATCATCATAGAAGTGTCATATGTATGACAGAATATTTTTTCGTTCGGCCCAAAATGTCACGGATGTGTCTTTTTTTTGTAGTGATAGATTCATCAAAATAAGCAAACAACACACGAAAAACAGAATCTGTCAAAAACAGAACAGTCTGTAGTAATCTGTAGCTAACGCAAACTTATGGAACCCAAAAAATTCTAAAATAAATTTCTGGACGTGAGTAATTTATCTATTAATCATCTGCAAAAAGAATTAACTAAATAGCACTTTTCCAAATAAACATGGCAGCAATTCTCGTGAGCGCTAAAGTTTCTGTTTTTTACAGCAAGATCAAAAAGACTTTCCCCAAGTCTTCCCAACGGTTCTACTTGGCACAAACACTAATTAAACACAAAAAACACAACCAAAATAGAGGCTAGATAAATTATTTATTACTAAAAAGGAGCAAAAATCAAGGAATAAAAATAAAATTGGGTTTCCTCCCAACAAGCGCTATCGTTTAACACCCCTAGCTAGGCATAAAAGCAAAGATAGATCTAGGTATTGCCATCTTTGGTAGGCAATCCATAAGTGTCTCTCATAACAGATTCATATGGTAATTTAATTTTCTTTCTAGGTAAGTGTTCCATACCTTTCCTTAACGGAAATTGGAATCTAATATTCCCTTCCTTCATATCAATAATTGCACCAATTGTTCTAAGGAAAGGTCTACCAAGAATAATAGGACATGAAGGATTGCAATTTATGTCAAGAACAATAAAATCTACGGGCACATAATTCCTATTTGCAACAATAAGAACATCATTAATTCTTCACATAGGTTTCGTAATGGTGGAATCCGCAAGGTGCAAGTTTAAAGAGCAATCATCAAAATCATGGAAACCTCGCAAATCACACAAACTCTTTGGAATCATGGAAACACTAGCACCCAAATCACACAAAGCATAGCATTCATGATCTTTAATTTTAATTTTAATAGTAGGTTCCCACACATCATAAAGTTTTCTAGGGATAGAAACTTCCAACTCAAGTTTCTCTTCATAAGATTGCATCAAAGCATCAACGATATGTTTAGTAGAAGCTTTATTTTGACTATAAGCATGTGGAGAATTTAGCACGGATTGTAACAAGGAAATACAATCTATGAAAGAGAAATTATCATAATTAAATTCCTTGAAATCCAAAATAGTGGGTTCATTGATATTTAAAGTTTTGACCTCTTCAGTCCCACTTTTAACAATTTTAGCATCAAGATCTAAAGACTCTGAATTTTTGGAACGCCTTCTGGGTAAAGGTGGATCATATTCAGTACCATCATTATCAAGATTCATACTGCAAAACAAAGATTTAATGGGGGACACATCAATAACTTTTAGATCTTCATCTTTATTTTCATGGAAACTAGAAGAACACGCTTTCACAAAACAATATTTCTTAGCATGCATCCTAGCGGTTTTTTCTTTGCACTCATCAATGGAAATTCTCATGGCTTTGAGAGACTCATTGATATCATGCTTAGGTGGAATAGATCTAAGTTTCAAAGAATCAACATCAAGAGAAATTTTTCTTCAAGCAAAGCATTGAAATTCTTTTGCGAATTCATAAACTCCTTAACACTACACTACAGGAATCAGCTACTTTGCCATCTGCCACGGCGGACGGCAAAGAGATTTGCCGTCAGTGGCGGACGGCAAACAGTGACGGCAAAGACAGGGTCGGCAAACAGGCCCTTTGCCGTCTGCTTTTTATAGCGGACGGCAAAGAGTGCTTTGCCTACAGCGGCGGACGGCAAAGAGGAGTGACGGCAAAAGACTGGACGTCCGCCAGTGTTAGTCCATTAGGCGGCTAACGGCGGCCTTTGCCGTCAGCCAGCGGACGGCAAATTTGAGCACCTCTTTGCCGTTCGCCGTCCCTGGCAGATGGCAAAGAGACCAAATTGGCATTAATTCTGTTTCTTCTTATATCCATTCATTTCCATAGAAAATCAAACACACAGACACACATACATATATATATATATATGACCAATATAGGATATCACATGTTACCAATAGTAGCAAGTTTCATCCATACATATGCATAGTTTCATCAATATTACACAGTTTCATCCATAGGTAGCAAGTTTCACAAAGTAAAAAACAAAAACTGAAGACAAGCACTCCATATCTGAAATTACAAGAAATGACCTAAAACTAAATATCTATTTTCCTAGGCAGCACACACTTGACCACCATAGCATCTTGCCAGACAAGTATCTGTGGAGCACAAAACAACAGTCAGCCTGATTAGAAATTTTAAGGAGAGCAGTGCTAGTTTAAGAGTTATGAACAGATATAAATGGTGCATAAATTCCTATTATTCAAAAAACATAAGTTATTTCCAAGTGAAACACGGGGCAATGTTATCCACTTCAAAACAGAACAGAACACATAGGTACACACATCGTCAAGTTTTTTCCACAAATGAGTTACTGATTGAGTTCAAGAAATGACCAAGGGCCTAATTGGTTCACAGGACCTAAAAACTCATAAATAGGGAAATCACTGGGTTGCAATGTCATGCCCTCTCTTGATACAATATGTTCGACAGGATGTTTGAGTGCATCATAGAAAACCATAGGAGTTTTTCGAAGCCGCATATTACAATCATATGGAATAATTTGAAGCAAAGAGGCCCCAAAAGGGGAAATCATGCTGTGTGGGAAAAGAGAATACCATTCACCATAATGAAAAATATAGCATGCCAGAATCACTATTCTAGAGCACATATCCGTACCAAACCATTTATAGTGTTTCCAACTCTTCTAAGCATGTTAGAACACCATGAGGACAATCAAATTGAGTTATCTAAGCAATTTTACAATCAAATGGAGTTAACACAGGCCCCAGGGTTAGGGATTTAGTGACGGCAACAGTCTGCCAGCCGGCTTCCTCAATAGAAGGGACAGACCGAGTGCTAGAAGCAGAACAAGAACGTTGATACACAAGATAAGCACAAGCCCTTGAGAGCAGTATGCTTGGCAGAACAATTAATTAACCTCTAGAAGCAGAAGCAGCACATTGATAGACAAGCTATTATGAAGAACCAACCTTGAGAGCGGTCTGCTTGCACAAGATATCATTGGACTTGAACATGACTGTGGCAATCCAGATCATGACGAAGAAACCTACACAATATAAACTCAATTGGAATGAGGAACTCGCCATCATCTTCTGACCAAGAGGCATCAAGTACCTAGACAAAAAAGTAAGAGCACAATAAGATACAATGTATGCCGGTGGACATGTGTAACAGCAAGAAAACTACCCTATGAATAGCATAGTTAAATGTGATTCCTCCTAGTAGTATGTGTTCTATTATTCATAGTGATGAGAGCCTGAGACTATGCCAATAATGTCCAGAAAGAAAAGGCCTCCAAAATGTAGCATTATTTCAGTAGCAAGATTTTCTTTTTGGAAATAGGTTTATCCGAGGAGCGTTGACCTACGTCACATACTGTAATGCAGGCACTTCATTTGTTTTTAAGAAACTTGAGATTACTGCTGGTGCTAAAAGAAGATCTGACAACTACTCCCTCTGTCTCAAAATATACAGAAACATCAGAAACTTGTGTACCTTCCAAATGGACCAAACACTTTGTTGATCGCTTGGAGAAAATATATGCTTTGAGGAAGAAGAATTGTTGTCGCGCTGCCTATGTAAGAAGGTTCCCGCATAAGTAATCAGGTTGATCATGAGCTTAACACTAAGCAGTTACAGAAAATAGTAGAGATGAAGCAAGCAACAATATTTACTTCCGGGATATTATCAGCGGATCCATGAGACGGTCAGGCTTTGAACCCTCTGCTGCCCATAAGTATCAGTATCAAAATGACCTTGCCCAGGTAGTGTACCAACCACATATTAGCACGAGCTTGTCCAAATACAAGACACGATGGGGACTGAAGAACAACGAGACTGCAAACAGAATTAGCATTGCAGGAACCGCGGAGCACAACCAACGCAATCGACAGTACTGAGCCACAGACAGAGCAAGCGAGCAGGCACGGAAAAAACAGGGCGGAGGAGCGGGACTCACGCGCGCTCGAGCTCGTCGGGATCGGGATCTTCGGCTGTGGCCGCGGCGAGCCAGAGCTGCGCCATCGCGCAGATCCTAGGGGCCCACCGGCGCCCCATCCCCGCCTCCCGGCCGGCCTCAGATCTCCCATGGCGGGCGGGGCGCAGAGGAGCTCGGTACTCGGCTCCCATGGCGGCGGCGGATCTCGAGGTCGGGGCGACCGGTGACGAGGCTTCCGTGGCGGGGCGGCGAGCTTGTGGGGAGGTGGCGGCGCGCGACGCGGTGCAGGCGGCAGCGCGAGGCGGCGGGGCTCCTGGGGTCCGGTGAGGTGGCAGCACGCACCGGCGGGCGGAGGCGAGGTGGCACAGCAGCGCGGGGTCGAGGAAGGCGGGGTCGGGAGGCTCTCGGCTGTGGGGCGGGCGTCGTCGAATCCCGTCGGAGCTCGCCGGAATCGGCCGGCGTAGCTTCTCGCGGGAGGGAGAGGGAGAGATGAGCGGGAGGGAGAGAGGGGTGGGGCAGAGAGATAGGGGCGGAGAGGGAGGGGATAGAGACAGAGGAGGTGGGGCAACGGTTTTTTTTACCCGCAAAAAAAAGATAGCCCCCTCTTTGCCGTCCGTTAACAGATGGCAAAGAATCTTTGCCGTCCGCCAGCAGATGGCAAAAAGTGGGGTTGGACCGTTGCAGTATATTGGCATCCGGTGGTACCTCTTTGCCGTCCGCTGACATTCTTTGCCATCTGCCAGCAGACGGCAAAGAAATGACAGATGGCAAAGACCTTCTTTGCCGTCTGCCAGTTCTTTGCCGTCTGTTGTTTGGTAGTTGATGGCAAAGACCTTCTTTGCCGTCCGCAAGCAGACGGCAAAGAACTGGCAGACGGCAAAATCCCTGATTTCAGTAGTGCTAGTCTCCAATTCAGAGGGTATCTTATTAAAATTTCCATAAGAATTGTTGTAGGAATTACCATAATCATTAGAGGAATTACTAGGATATGGCCTAGGATTAAAATTACCTCTATACGCGTTGTTACCAAAATTATTCCTACCAACAAAATTCACATCCATAGATTCATTAATATTCTCAATCAAAGTAGACAAAGGCATATCATTAGGATCAGAAGAAACACTTTTATTAGCAAATAATTTCATAAATTCATCCATGTTTCCACTCAAAACATTAATTTCTTCTATCGCATGCACTTTCTTATTAGTAGATCTTTCAATGTGCCATTGAGAATAATTAACCATAATATTATCTAGGAGTTTAGTAGCTTATCCTAAAGTGATTTCCATAAAAGTACCCCCCGCGGCCGAATCTAAAAGATTTCTTGAAGCAAAATTCAACCCGGCATAAAATTTTTGTATAATCATCCACAAATTCAGTCCATGTGTAGGGCAATTACGTATCATTAATTTCATCCTCTCACAAGCTTGTGCAACATGTTCATGATCAAGTTGCTTAAAATTCATAATATCGTTTCTAAGAGAGATGATCTTAGCGGGAGGAAAATACTTAGAGATAAAATCATCTTTGCACTTATTCCATGAATTAATACTATTTTTAGGCAAAGACGAAAACCAAGCTTTAGCACGATCTCTAAGTGAAAAAAGAAATAGCTTCAATTTAACAATATCATTGTCCACATATTTCTTATTTCGCATATCACACAAATCAACAAAGTTGTTTAGATGGGTAGCGGCATCTTCACTAGGAAGGCCGGAAAACGGATCTTTCATGACAAGATTTAGCAAAGCAGCATTAATTTCACAAGATTCAGCATCAGTAAGAGGAGCAATCGGAGTGCTAGTAAAATCATTGTTGTTGGTATTAGTAAAGTCACACAATTCTGTATTATCTTGAGCCATCGTGACAGGCAAGCAATCCAACACACAAGCAAACAAGAAACGGGCAAAAAGAGGCAAATAGGGAAAGAGAAGGAGGACGGAGAGAGAGGGCAAATAAAACAGCAAGGGTGAAGTGGGGGAGACGAAAACGAGAGGCAAATGGCAAATAATGTAATACGGGAGATAAGGGTTTGTGATGCGTACTTCGTATGTTGACTTTTGCGTAGACTCCCCGGCAACGGCGCCAGAAATCCTTCTTGCTACCTCTTGAGCACTGGGTTGGTTTTTCATTGAAGAGGAAAGGGTGATGCAGCAAAGAAGCGTAAGCATTTCCCTCAGTTTTTGAGAACCAAGGTATCAATCCAGTAGGAGGACACGCACGAGTCCCTCGCACCTACACAAAAAAATAAAATCCTCACAACCTACGCAATAAAGGGGTTGTCAATCCCTTCACAGTCACTTACGAAAGTGAGATCTCATAGATATGATAAGATAATATTTTTGGTATTTTTATGATAAAGATGCAAAGTAAATAAAGCAAAATAAAAACGATGCAAGAAATAGCTTGTTGATGGAATATTAATATGATAGAAAATAGACCCGGGGGCCATAGGTTTCACTAGTGGCTTCTCTCGAGAGCATAAGTATTACGGTGGGTAAACAAACTACTATTGAGCAATTGACCGGATTGAGCATAGTTATGAGAATATATAGGTATGATCATGTATATAGGCATCACATCCGAGACAAGTAGACCGACTCCTGCCTGCATCTACTACTATTACTCCACACATCGACCGCTATCCAGCATGCATCTAGAGTATTAAGTTCAAAAGAACAGAGTAACGCTTTAAGCAAGATGGCATGATGTAGAGGGATAAACTCATGCAATATGATATAAACCCCATCTTGTTATCCTCGATGGCAACAATACAATACGTGCCTTGCTGCCCCTACTGTCACTGGGAAAGGACACCGCAAGATTGAACCCAAAGCTAAACACTTCTCCCATTTCAAGAAAGACCAATCTAGTAGGCCAAACCAAACTGATAATTCGAAGAGACTTGCAAAGACAACCAATCATACATAAAAGAATTCAGAGAAGAAAATGTTGTTCATAGATAAACGTGATCATAAACCCACAATTCATTGGTCTCAACAAACACACCGCAAAAGAAGATTACATCGAATAGATCTCCACAAGAGAGGGGGAGAACATTATATTGAGATCCAAAAAGAGAGAAGAAGCCATCTAGCTAATAATTATGGACCCGAAGGTCTGAGTTAAACTACTCACACATCATCGGAGAGGCTATGGTGTTGATGTAGAAACCCTCCGTGATCGATGCCCCCTCCGGCGGAGCCCCGGAAAAGGCCCCAAGATGGGATCTCACGGGTACAGAAGGTTGCGGCAGTGGAATTAGGGTTTTGGCTTCGTATCTGGTAGTTTGTGGGTACGTAGGTATATATAGGAGGAAGAAGTACATCGGTGGAGCAACGTGGGCCCCACGAGGGTGGAGGGCGCGCTTGGGGGTAGGCGCGCCCCTACCTCGTGCCTTCCTGGTTCCTTTCTTGACCTAGGATCCGTGTCCTCTGGATCACGTTCTTCCCAAAAATCATGTCCCCGAAGGTTTCATTCCATTTGGACTCCGTTTGATATTCTTTTTCTGCGAAACTCTAAAATAGGCAAAAACCCAGCAATTCTAGGCTGGGCCTCCGGTTAATAGGTTAGTCCCAAAAATAATATAAAAGTGTATAATAAATCCCAACAATGTACAAAACGGAATATAATATAGTATGGAACAATAAAAAAATTATAGATACGTTGGAGACGTATCACAGAGCAAGCTCGGCAAGATGTTGTTGACCTCCTGGAAGAAAAGAGAGAGATGGCCTTGATCCGGTCGACCATTTATCAGCAAGACCTCTGTTGATTCCATGCCAGAAACGTGAGAGGTTGAGCATTTCAGGAAGGAGACCTGGTGCTCCGAGTGGATCAGCAACTGCCTCACAAACTTTCTCCTGCTTGGGGGGTCCCTTCATCATCACCAAGTGCTCCACAACGGAGCTTATCACCTTTATAATTGTGGAACACAAGAAAGAAGAGCCACGCGGTTGGAACGCGGATCTGCTCCGCCATTTTAACACTTACGCACTCGCATCGACGAGTTGTAATAAGAATCATTCATTTTGCTTATAAAAAACATGATTTTTGTGGTGCTTTAATGATTGTTATCCTGTCAAGTTGTGTGTTCAAATCCCCCAGTGGGTGGCTTAGCCGCGAACCTGATTCGCCTAAGTTTCTAAAATCCTACCGAGTGGAGAGCAATCCTCCCACTCAGGGGCTTAGCTGCAGTCCCATACTCGCCTAAGTTTAAAAAATCCTACCGAGTGGAGAGCAATCCTCCCACTCGGGGGATTAGCTGCAGTCCCGTACTTGCCTAAGTTTAAAAAATCCTACCGAGTGGAGAGCAATCCTCCCACTCGAAGGCTTAGCTGCAGTCACAAACTCGCCTAAGTTTAAAAAGTCCTACCAAGTGGAGAGAAATCCTCCCACTCGAGGGCTTAGTTGCAGTCCCGTACTTGCCTAAGTTTAAAAAATCCTACCGAGTGGAGACCAGTCCTCCCACTTGGGGGCTTAGCTGCAGTCCCGTACTCGCCTAAGTTTAAAAAATCCTACCGAGTGGAGAGCAATCCTCCCACTCGGAGGCTTAGCTGTAGCCACGAACTCGCCTAAGTATCTAAAATCCTACCGAGTGTAGAGCAATCCTCCCACTCAGAGGCTTAGCTGCAGTCACGTACTTGCCTAAGTTTCTAAAATCCTTCCGAGTGGAGAGAAATCCTCCCACTCGAGGGGCTTAGCTGCAGTATCGAACTCGCCTAAGTTAAAAACCATCCCGATCCGCAAGGACAATGAGGTGCAAGTCATGCACAACACCTAGTGCTCTTGTCCATGACCCACTCGACGGAGCTGTGCCACAAGTACAACGTCCGCTCCATCTAGATCCGCAAGGACGACGAGGTGCAGGTCGTGCACAACACCTAGTGCTCTTGTCCATGACCCACTCGACGGAGCTGTGCCACAAGTACAATATCCGCTCCATCCCGATCTGCAAGGACGACGACGTGCAGGTCGTGTACGGCACCTAGGGCTCTTGTCCATGACCCACTCGATGGAGCTGCTCCACAAGTACAACGTCCGCTCCATCCCGATCCGCAAGGACGACAAGGTGCAGGTCGTGCACATCACCTAGTGCTCTTGTCCATGACCCACTCGACGGAGCTGCGCCACAAGTACAATGTACGCTCCACTCTGATCTGCAAGGACGACGAAGTGTAGGTCATGGACGGCACCAAGTGCCCTTGTCCATGACCCACTCGACAGAGCAGCATCACAAAGTCAGTGACAATTCCGACTGAAGAATCAAGTTTCACTCAGAGTCAAGAGATTCAAAAGCAGAAAAGGTGAAGACAAACATATTCAAAGAAAAACAAAGTTCAGATAAATTTCGCAAGGTTCAGATAAAGGTGCTCGGGCATCCGACCCGAAGGAGTTTTAACAGTTACAAAATCACTCGGCATTCCGACGCAAATTGAATTAAAGCTTAAAGTTTGTTCACTCTTCTGGAGGAGGACAGGCTGGCTCGACGAACTCGTCCAAGTCAATTCCGTCCGCGATACAAGTGGTTGCTTCATGAAGGTCTACATGAAAGATTGGAAGTGGCGATGTTTGGTATTGGCGACCTTGAGCGCTGCCAGCTTCTCTTCCTTAGCCTCTTTGCGGTGGACACGAACCAGGCACATGAAGGAAATATGCCCTAGAGGCAATACTAAAGTTATTATTTATTTCCTTATATCGTGATAAATGTTTATTATTCATGCTAGAATTGTATTAACCGGAAACATGATACATGTGTGAATACATAGACAAACAGAGTGTCACTAGTATGCCTCTACTTGACTAGCTCGTTTATCAAAGATGGTTATGTTTCCTAGCCATAGACATGAGTTGTCATTTGATTAAACGGGATCACATCATTAGGAGAATGATGTGATTGACTTGACCCATTCTGTTAGCTTAGCACTTGATCGTTTAGTATGTTGCTATTGCTTTCTTCATGACTTATACATGTTCCTATGACTATGAGATTATGCAACTCCCGTTTACCAGAGGAACACTTTGTGTGCTACCAAACGTCACAACGTAACTGGGTGATTATAAAGGTGCTCTACAGGTGTCTCCGAAGGTACTTGTTGAGTTGGCATATCTCAAGATTAGGATTTGTCACTCCGATTGTTGGAGAGGTATCCACTAGTAGAAAAAGGGTCAAACGTGAAGCACATTAGGGTCAGTTTGTATTTGAGCCGGCACTAATGTATACATTAGTGCCGGTTCCAACGGCTAGCCGGGGCGCTTTCATTAGTACCGGTTCGTGGCGAACCTTTAGCACCAGTTCGTGCCACGAACCGGTACTAATGAGAGTGGTGGCAGGATGTTGTCAGACTGGGGCCCCTCCAGCCCTTTAGTACCGGTTCTTGGCACGAACCGGTACTAAAGGTCGTGCTACATAAACCCTTCATCCACCCGAGCTCGCTCTGTTCTTCCCCTTTCCCCTCTCCTCTCTGTTCTTCACCTCTTCCTCTCGAGCTCATCACACATTTTGCCCAAAATTTGTCAAGATTTGAAGGCCCCCATCCATTCAAATGATCACAAAGGTTAGCAACTTTGTCCTTTCATCTCTCATTGCTAGATTAGCTCTTGCAATGCTTTATATAGTGATTAATTTGTGAGTTTAGTAATTTGGGAGGATATATATATATATGTGCTAGTATTTGATTTATATGCAATATGAGGTCAAAAATAACACTTAGTTCGCATATGTAGGTGTGGTTTACTTAGTGCCTTCTAAATCTCCGTTGTAACCACCGTCGATCACCCGCACCATCTCGTCACCGGCACCACCTTGTGGTGAGCCTCTTGTTCATGAAATTTTATATAAAAATTGATGTTTGTGTGATTTGGATATATAGTTACTCGTATAATTATCTTACCCATACGTTGTTTGTTATACATATAGTGCCATGGTTTTGATATCCGTCGCCGTCGGCCCTCGTCCTTGTTATGATTCGGATGTGGTATATATATTCTCTTTTAAAACTAGTTGCATTTCGCGTTTATGACAAATTATGCCCATCAAGTTGACATAGAAATTTTTTCTAGGAGGTATGTGAACCGGAAATTCCAACCGACCCTATTGTCGAGAGGTTAAATTTAGTTGAAAGAGAAAATGAGTACTTGAAAGAAAAATTGAAAAGAATTGAGGGGGAGAAGATGGAATTGGAGTTGCATGTTGCCGATGTCGTCGATGATCACAAGATCAAGATGGAGAAAATGCGCTTGAAGATTAGAAAGATTAGAAAATATGCCATCGATAGTCAGGCTTGGTATCATTATGCTGTTGGATCCATTGTTACCTTAGTTGCGATCTTGATCGTATTTGTTGTTGCATTTAAATGCTTTAGCTAGAGAGTTATTTGTTTGTTGCATTTAAGTGTTGTATGAACTTTATGTATGAACTTCTATTAATTTGGTCTATTCGGTGTTGTGTAATGAAGATGAGTCGGCAATGGATGTATGATGACCGATGCTCTCCCTAGTTCGTTGAGGGCGTGCATACTTTTCTGCTTGCAACTAAGGCAAACAAGCGGGCGGATGGTTTTATGCCTTGTCCATGTGCTCGCTGTAAGAATGGTCACAATTACTCTACGTCAAGAACCATTCACGTCCACCTGTTTAAGTCCGGTTTCATGCCCCACTATAATGTTTGGACCAAGCACGGAGAAAGAGGGGTTATGATGGAAGACAATAATGAAGAAGAGGACAACGGCAGCTATCCTGGCCATAGGTTCCCTGAATACGATGATACAACAATGGGGGAAGAAGCTGAGCCGGTAATGCGGGAAGAAGCTGAGCCGGCAATGCGGGAAGAAGCTGAAGAAGAGGCATCATATGAGCCCGTTGATGATCTAGGTCGGGCCATTGGCGATGCAAAGAGAAACTGCGCAAGTGATTTGGAGAAGAAGTTGCAGCGCATGTTAGAGGATCACAAAAAATTGTTGTACCCGAATTGCATAGGTGACAAGAAAAAGCTGGGCACCACACTGGAATTGCTGCAATGGAAGGCAGAGAATGGTGTATCTGACAAGGGATTTGGAAAGTTGCTGGTAATGATAAAGGACATGCTTCCAAAGGACAACGAATTGCCCGAGAGTACGTACGAAGCAAAGAAGGCTGTCTGCCCTCTAGGGTTAGAGGTGCAGAAGATACATGCATGCCCTAATGATTGCATCCTCTACCGTGGTGAGTCCGAGGATTTGAATGCTTGCCCGGTATGTGGTGCATTGCGCTATAAGATCAGCCGCGATGACCCTGGTGATGTCGAGGGCGAGCGCCCCAGGAAGAAGATTCCTGCCAAGGTGATGTGGTATGCTCCTATAATACCACGGTTGAAACTTCTGTTCCAAAACAAAGAGCATGCCAAGGCGATGCGATGGCACAGAGAAGACCATAAGAAAGACAGAAAGTTGAGAGTACCCGCTGACGGGTCGCAGTGGAGAAAAATCGAAAGAAAGTACGGGAAGGAGTTTCCAGATGACGCAAGGAGCGTATGGTTTGGTCTAAGCGCAGATGGCATTAATCCGTTTGGGGAGCAGAGCAGCAACCCTAGCACCTGGCCTGTGACTCTATGTTTGTATAACCTTCCTCCTTGGTTGTGCATGAAGCGGAAGTTCATTATGATGCCAGTGCTCATCCAAGGCCCTAAGCAACCCGGCAACGACATTGATGTGTACCTAAGGCCATTAGTTGAAGAACTCTTACAACTATGGAATGGAACAGGTGTACGTGCGTGGGATGAGCACATGGGGGAAGAATTTGACCTAAAGGCGTTGCTGTTCGTGACCATCAATGATTGGCCTGCTCTTAGGACAGACAAAATAGGGATACCGCGCATGCACGCACTATTTGGATGATACTGACAGTATATATTTGGCTAATTGTAAGAAGAATGTGTACCTGGGACATCGTCGATTTCTTCCGAGCAGGCATCCCGTAAGAAAGAAAGGCAAGCATTTCAAAGGTGAGGCGGATCACCGGACGAAGCCTCGCCAGCGTACTGGTGCTGATGTACATGATATGTTCAAGGATTTGAAGGTGGTCTTTGGAAAGGGTCCTGGTGGACAACCTGTTCCAAGTGACGCTGACGGACGCGCACCCATGTGGAAGAAGAAATCTATATTTTGGGACCTGCCCTATTGGAAAGACCTAGAGGTCCGCTCCGCAATCGACGTGATGCACATGACGAAGAATCTTTGTGTGACCCTGCTTGGCTTCTTGGGCGTGTATGGGAAGACAAAAGATACACTTGAGGCACGAGAGGACCAGCAATGTATGCACGGAAAAGACGGCATACATCAGGGTCATGCAAGCTACGCTCTTACCAAAGAAGAGAAGGAAATCTTCTTTGAATGCCTGCTCAGTATTAAGGTACCATCTGGCTTCTCGTCGAATATAAAGGGAATAATAAACATGGCAGAGAAAAAAATTCCGGAACCTAAAGTCTCATGACTGCCACGTGATTATGACGCAACTGCTTTCGGTTACATTGAGGGGGCTTCTACCGGAAAACGTTCCATTAGCCATTGTGATGCTATGTGCATTTCTCAATGCAAACTCTCAGAAGGTAATCGATCCAGAAATCATACCAAGGTTAGAGAATGATTTGGTGCAATGTCTTGTCAGTTTCGAGTTGGTGTTCCCACCATCCTTCTTCAACATCATGATGCACGTCCTAGTTCACCTATGCGAAGAGATTAACGTTTTGGGTCCTGTATTTCTACACAATATGTTCCCCTTTGAGAGGTTCATGGGAGTCTTAAAGAAATATGTTCATAACCGTGCTAGGCCAGAAGGAAGCATCTCCAAGGGCCGTCAAAATGAGGAGGTCATTGAGTTTTGTATTGACTTTATTCCTGACCTTAAGCCGATTGCTGTTCCTGAATCGCGGCATAAGGTCAGACTGGATTGAAAAGGCACGCTAGGAGGGGAACAAATAATATATATGGACGAACATTCTCTCACTGAAGCACACTACACAGTTCTACAGAATTCCGCCTTGGTGGCTCCGTATATGGATGAACACAAGAATTTGCTACGCTCCAAACACCCGGAGCGGTTTGATGACTGGATTACACGTGAACAAACTAGGAGTTTCGCCAGCTGGTTGCAGACACGTACCATGCATGACACCTCTATTGAAGATGACCTGTACTTGCTGTCCCAGTTACCATCTTTGAATATAATGACTTTCAAAGAGTACGAGATAAATGGTAATACATTTTACATGATCGCCCAAGATAAGAAGAGCACCAACCAAAATAGTGGTGTCCGCTTTGATGCAGAAACCAAGACGGGAAAGGAAACATATTATGGTTATATACAGGACATATGGGAACTTGACTATCGACGTGGTTTGAAGGTCCCTTTGTTTCGGTGCAAATGGGTCAATATGACACGAGGCGGGGTAACGGAAGACCCGCAGTACGGAATGACAACAGTGGATCTCAACAATCTTGCGTATGCAGACGAACCATTCGTCCTAGCCAATGATGTGGCACAGGTTTTCTAGGTGAAGGACATGTCTACCAAGCCAAGAAAAAGAAAAGATAAGGAAGCGAATGCATCGTACGATGAACCAAAGCGGCACATAGTTCTTTCTGGGAAGAGAAACATCGTGGGAGTGGATGACAAGATAGACAAGTCGGAACATTATGAAAAGTTTGATGAAATTGCTTCATTCACAGTGAATATTCACCCAAGCATCCCGTTAAATGATGAAGATTTTCCATGGTTACGGCGCAAAGGGACACACGCGAAGAAAAAGTTTCACACCCAAAGATCTGGGATGTGATCAGCTTCACTATCATCACTTTCTTCTGTGTTTCACACCCAGAAGGGAATCTCTGTAATAGATAGGGTAGTTAATTATGTGTTTTGGCATTTGAAACGCGAAGAAATTTTATGTGCAAACAAATTCTTTCATGCCTTTACTGATTTTTAAAGTTAAGTTATTCACAAACTAGTGATTCACACTAATTTCAAATAATTCAAACTATTCAAATTTGAAAACTA
Organism: Triticum urartu; assembly: GCF_003073215.2. Classification (NCBI taxonomy): domain Eukaryota; kingdom Viridiplantae; phylum Streptophyta; class Magnoliopsida; order Poales; family Poaceae; genus Triticum; species Triticum urartu. The sequence goes on from NC_053028.1 coordinate 613,108,088, forward strand.
CAGGCACTAACAAAAAGTTTGTAATTTTTTGTACCTAAAGCAAAAATATTCACAAAGAAACTCTAAATACACAAAAAAACAACTCAAAAATAAATAAAGCAAAAAAATAAAAAAGCCCGCCTACTAGGCCAAAGCGGCCGGCATACGACTAGAAACCCACCCTGTTGTTGGGCCAGGATGCAGGCCCGCAAAGGCCCAGTAGGCCAACAGGGCAGCAAAGAACATGTAGGCCTGCTTTGGAGAGGAGCTCGAGAGAGCTACCGCACGGGGGTTTATAAACCAGTGCGGTCGCCCCTCGGCTAGCGAGGTGGGACTAAACTTACCGCACTGCACCTGCGCCAGCGCACCCCCTTTAGTACCGGGTCGTGGCACCAACCGATACTAAAGGGGGGGCCTTTAGTACCGGTTGGAGCCACCACCCGGTACTAAAGGGGGTCGCTTCCCGCCGCTTGGCCTGGCCAAAACAGGCCTTTAGTACCGGTTGGTGGCTCCAACCGGTACTAAAGGCCCCCCTATATAAACAACACTTACGAAAATTTTAGTTTCTCATCTGCTTCTTCTCCTCTGCACCGTCGCCCGCCGCGCCCCCCGTACGTCTCCATCCCTCGTCGCCGCCCCCGTCGCCGCCCCGTCCCTGTCGTCGCCGCCCCATCGTCCCCGTCCCCGTCGTCACCGCCGCCCCGTCCCGCATCGTCCCCGTCCCCGTCATCGCCGCCCCGTACGTCCCCGTCGTCGTCGCCGCCCCGGCCCGTACGTCCCCGTCCCCGTCATCGCCGCCCCGTCCCTGTCCCCGTCGTCGTCATCCCTGTCGTCGCCGCGCCCGTCGCCGTCCCTGTCGCCGCCCCCCGTCGCCTCTCGCCTTGCCGGTAAGCGCACACACACACATACATTTTTTAGAAATTTTTCTGTTTTTCAGAAATTGTTAGAAATTTTTTCTGTTTTTTAGAAATAGTTAGAAATGTTAGAATTGTTAGAATAGTTAGAAATGTTAGAATTGTTAGAATAGTTAGAAATGTTAGAATTGTTAGAAATTTTTCTGTTTTTTAGTTATAGAAATAGTTATAAAAAAGTTAGAATTGTTAGAAATTTTTCTGTTTTTTAGAAATTGTTAGAAATTTTGCTATTTTTTAGAAATAGTTAGAAATGTTAGAATTGTTAGAATAGTTAGAAATGTTAGAATTGTTAGAAATTTTTCTGTTTTTTAGTTATAGAAGTAGTTATAAAAAAGTTAGAAATTTTTCTTTTTTTTAGTTCTAGAAATATTAGAAATGCTATAGAAATGTTAGCTATATAGAAATGTTAGAAATTTTAGTAATCAAAATCCAATCATTAAAAAAATGTTACTTTTTGCGGGCATATAGCTAGTACTTGTTCTCGATGATGCCCGGCCCGCATCCTCGCCGTCGACCCGTCCGCGACGACGTCCGACTGAACCATGTCCGGGACTGGGCTCCGCCGGGCTGGCACTGGGAGGTGCTGCCTGGAGGGGCACGCCGCTTGATGAGGAACCCGGCCCCGGGTCCCGTCGTCGACCCTAATCTCATTTGGTGGCGTTCGCGTGGGCCAGTTTCGGTGCGGAGGGAGCCGGCCCCGCCGGAGGTGGTACGTCGCCGTGTCAGGGAGGAGGACGAGCATGTTCATCGCTACATGGTTGCGTTAGAGGGCGGCAGGTTCTCCAATACCTCGCAGTTTCTTCAGGGATCTCACTTTAGCTATGATCCTGTGAGGGTTCCTTCTCTTTGGGTGTCCACCGCCCGCGCCGCCGGAACCGCGAGTGTCCTAGATTCTTCTGTAGTATTCGATCTTTATTAGCTACCTAGCCAGTGATGTACTCGATATATAATATTCTAGATGATGTATTCGAGATTATATATTATTCGAGACGATGTATTCGAGATTAATTCTAATATTCGAGACGATGTATTCGAGATTATATCTATTATTCGAGACGATGTATTCGAGATTATATCTATTATTCGAGACGATGTAATTTGAATACTAAATTGTTTTATATTTCTTTTGGCATAGTTAAATAAAAGCTATGGCGGACAATACCAACAGAGAGGGAGAACAGACCATGTTCGATATAATACGCGGGCCAGATGATGATCAGAATGAAGAAGATTATGACGGCTCTGAATTTCTAAACAACACCGGAGAGGGTGATATGATATTCGATCGCGACGACCGAATTGATGAAGTCATGAACTATGATTATGACAACACCGGAGAGGTATATATATTTATATAAGCAGGCATCTGGTGATCATCACATGTTTTAAATGAGTTGAAGATATATTAACGAATCGATCTTTCTTCTTTCAGCCATCCAGATCGAGCAAATCTTCAGGCAATAGGACGAAACGAGGCCCGAACAAAAAGTTGAAGGAGGGCGTAAAGTATAATATCGAGGCAATCAAACCTATTGGCGAACCATTAGCGCCTAAGAAGATTGCGGACAAGTTCGTTCGTCAGTGCGCAGTTCTTGTGAAGGACCAACTCCCGATCTCCCTTCAAGAATGGAGAGAGCCAGCAAAGCCACGTCCAGATCTTACTTCTGTCGACGACAGACAAAAAAGTCTGCTTTGGGATACTCTCATGGAACATTTCACCCTACCAAATCATTTCACAGAAGCAGATGTGCAGAAAGTCAAGGACGCTGCTCTTAGGAAGATGGCGGTTGCATTCAAGAACCACAAGAATCGTGAATGGGACAAGTACGTCAAGGGAGGAAGGAAGACTCCAGTATTCGAGGGAACACTAGAGAATCAAAGTGCTCATTGGGACGATTTCGTGAAATTCAAGGATTCAGAATTATCTAAGGAACGGTCAAGAATAAACAAGGCCAATGCCGTAAAAAAGGATAAGTTCCATAAGCTAGGGCCAGGTGGCTATGCGGTGGGAATGCCTAAGTGGGATAAGTCTGAGAAAGAGATGCTATGCAAGTGTCACTCCAGAAACATTGAGCCGGCCCCCCAGGTGCAGGACTTGGTTCTATGCGCATGGGGGGGGGGTTGGACCCGAAGACAGGCAAAGTTTCCAAGAAGGCATGTCTGGACGGAGCTGAAGATAAGCTACTTGTTGCAATAGAAGAGGCTCGATCCGGGTTGTTCGAGCCCAACAGAGAGAATGACGAGCTTACGCGTGCCCTGGGAAATCCTGAACACCTGGGAAGAACACGAGGCATGGGCGCTATTCCGTGGTATCAGGGGTTTTCGGACTGGAACGCCGACTACAGAACCCGTGCGAGAAAGAAGATTGCGGAGGGGAAGAAGAGGAAGATGGAGAAGGAGCAGAGGAAGCTCGACTATGAACGCCTTCAAGGCCTAGAATCAGTGCACGCGGACTTGGCAATCAAATTCCAGCGGCAGCAGGAGCAGATCGACTCACTTAGCTAGCAAAGGGGGTCTCAGCAGCTGCAGCAGCTAACGGATGATCCAGCATTGGATACCACCACCCCATCCATGCCGAGAAGCAGCATGGGTTCCACCCCATTTGACGCAATGCTGGATAGATACCCCGTGGATGATATCACGGAGAACACTAACTGCGAGCTACACTTCAAAATTAAGAACATATCCTTGAAGGTGGCGGACGGCGTTGCTTATACAAATTCCCCCGATGCAACCTTCCATTGCTACCCGATTCCAGCAGGCTATGCTCGTGTCGTGGTTGATGAGGGTGTGGACCAATATTCGGGGCTAGAGCTTGACATTCCTGGAGGTGACGAGGAGCACACACTCGGAGATGCCAAACATCGTATCATCCTATGGAGAAAGGATTGCATCATATTTCGAAGGCCACCGACACCGCGTCACCCGACTCCTCATCGAAGTCCGCCACCGAGTCAGCAGACTCCCGCTCCTCCAAGTCCACCAACGCATGAGGCCACTCCTCCTCCTCCAACTCCGGCAAAGTGTCAGGCCAATCCTCCTCCAAGTCCGACACAGCATCAGACGTCCACTCCTCCTCCAAGTCCGGCACAACCTCAGGCCACTGCAAGTCCGGCACAGCTTCAGGCCACTCCTCCTCGTCCAACTCAGCCCCGTCAGCCGTCTCCGCCGCCTCAGCAATCATAGAAGAGACACCCCGCAGCTATGGTGCGTAGCGGTACGAGTCGAGGTCATAGTACAGGAAGTACATGTGGAGGCAAGCGATATAAATATGGTCCAAACCTCACTATTCCTCTTCTTGAGAGGGCTTACGACAGGACCGAGGAGCAAACCAATGCCATAGTGCGGGCAGAAGTCGACGCCCATTTTGGACCGAAACCGCCACTGCTGCCAAGGGAGAAAGTGCCTATGGAAGTAGTTAACCACTTCATTCATATGGCTCAACCACCAACTCCTAAGCCTGTTGACACACACTATGAGCGCCACATCAGGAAGTTACATCGACAACGTCTACAGAAGAAGGCGAGCTCGAGCTCGAGCAAACAACAAGCAGCTGTCAAAAATGCGGGAAAACCGTTGCCCAGTTGGGAGAACAGGCGGCGCAATCGATCCCCCCGCTTGTTGTGCCACGAACAAGACGTGACAGAACGCGCGCCCAATATTATTGTGGGCAAACAGTTTACGTTCCCGAGGTGGGCGATGTGGTAATAACCCAGGAGCATATAATGCAGGCTGAAACTCTCAACATCACTGTTGGACAACTCCTCGAGATCGAGGACATGCCTGTGCTTACAGAGGAGGAAATAAAACGGAAATATGCCCGGGGCCAACCTTTGGTCAAGCCAGAAGAGGTCAAGAAGCTCCCAACGAGAATGTATGAATTTCATCAATGGTACATGGACATTACCAAGAGATCCGATCGAGAGTCCCTCATGGTGCAAGTCAAGAAGGATCATTACTACCATGAGAATGCTGTGACCGTTGAGTATTCTGAACTGTTTCAGTTATACAATCAAGACGCACTCGACAAATCTATCGTCAGTTGCTATTGTTTGTAAGTGATTTCTTTCTGTAATTTAAGTCTCAAGCTAGCTGTAGTGATCCTTTTGATCAATCATTACCTGTAATTATCCTCACTATATTCTTTTCTGTGGTATTAGGCAGGATGAAGATGTATGAAATGAGAAAAGGTGGACGCTATGGCATTGGGTTCATTGACCCAAACACCGTTAATGAATACACATGGAAAATAAACAAGCATTATGAAAAGCAGGTAGAGGACAGCATGCTAGAGTTCTTGAAGCGCCTCAAATACAATGAAGATATACTACTTCCTTACAACTTCCAGTGAGTCACACTTTCTTGTACTACAAATTCTCTGTTTTTGCCTACTAGCTAGCTACATGTTTTTGCTTACATATGCCCGCTTAATTAAGACATGCAAACGTGTGTGCATGCAGGTTTCACTGGATCTTGTGTATCATTAAAGTTGACGCCGGAACAGTTCAAATACTGGACTCACTACTCAAAGCAAATAGTGACTATAACATCTTGTTTGGGATAGTCAACAGGTAATTTCAATCATTATTACCTATATATCTCGGCCTATTTAGTTCGTCATTTCATGATATGAACTATTTAATAACCCCTTTATTCATTTTCTTTGTCGGCGGGCAGGGCTTGGGCAAGGTTCATCAGCGTCACGGAAGGAGAATGGAAACAACAGCTGAAATGGTTTCGACCCAAGGTAAGTAATTAAGTAGTACTAGCTAGCTAGCTAGCTGCCATCTCTTTAATTATCATGTTTGATTAATTATTATCTGATCAAATTAAATTCCATTCTCGTAATAAAGGCCCTAAAGCAGGCGCAGGGGACTGATCTGTGTGCATTCTGCGTTTGCGAGAACATTCGCATGATGGCGTCCGAAAGGAGCAGATCTCAAAGACAGGAATGGGTACGCTTGTCAGAACACTATTCACAATTTTTACACCATTATCGATATCTAGTCACACAACTAATACACATGCATATTGATCTCCTTCTTAACAGTTCAAAGAGGTGCGGGACAAGCTCCTAGAAACGGAGCGCGTAGAAGCACTTCAAGAGGAAATAGCGGGATTTTTGCTCGACGAGGTCGTAAATCCGAAGGAAGAATACTATTACCCGCTACCGCCCCCATCGACCAGGTCATTAACCACTTCCAATTGTCATCGTGCTCCGAAGGCACCAATTAGGCTAATGCCACTGGCTCTGAAGGCAACATGCATATGTAGGAGAAATTGTATATAGCTATACATGTGTGTATGTGTGAATTAATATGGTGGTTTGTGAGACATTGATGATATATATATATGATTGGTTCTACTAGAAATTCTATTTATATATATATGCATAATGTGTACAATGTGTAGTATCGTAAAATACCAGCAAACCAAAAAGAATTAAAATGGAAAACATAAAATTAAATGAAAAAGAAATCATAAAATCAAAAACCCCCCAACCATTTTAGTACCGGTTGGTGTTACCAACCGGTACTAAAGGGCTCCCGGCCCCTGGAGCTGGCTCGTGCCACGTGGTTGCCCTTTAGCACTGGTTCGTGCTGAACCGGTACTAAAGGGGGGGCCTTTAGTGACCACACTTTAGTGCCGGTTATGAAACCGGCACTAAAGGGCCTTACGAACCGGTGCTATTGCCCGGTTCTGCACTAGTGATCTCTAGGCCCACTCGGTAATGCACATCACTATAAGCCTTGCAAGCATTCTAACTAATGAGTTATTTGCGGGATGATGTATTACAGAACGAGTAAAGAGACTTTCCGGTAACGAGATTGAACTAGGTATTGAGATAGCGACGATCGAATCTCGGGCAAGTAACATACTGATGACAAAGGGAACAACGTACGTTGTTATGCGGTTTGACCGATAAAGATATTCGTAGAATATGTGGGAGCCAATATGAGCATACAGGTTCTGCTATTGGTTATTGACCGGAGATGTGTCTCGGTCATGTCTACATAGTTCTCAAACCCGTAGGGTCCGCACGCTTAAAGTTCGATGACGATCGGTATTATGAGTTTTTGTGTTTTGATGTACCGAAGGTAGTTTGGAGTCCCGGATATGATCAGGGACATGACGAGGAGTCTCTAAATGGTCGAGACGTAAAGATTGATATATTGCATGACTATGTTTAGACACTGGAAAGGTTCCGGAAGGTTTCGGACATATACTGTAGTACCGGGGGGTTACCGGAACGCTCCCCCGGGGGGGCTTAATGGGCCTACATGGGCCTTAGTGGAAATAGAGGGCAGCAAGGGGAGTGGGTGGCGCGCCCCCAAGGCCCAAACCGAATTGGTTTAGGGCAACGGGGGCCAGCCCCCTCTTTCCTTCTCCTCCTCTCCCTTTCCTTCCCCCTCTCCTACTCCTACTAGGAATAGGAGGAGTCCTACTCCTAGTGGGAGTAGGACTCCCCCTTGGCGCGCCTCTCCCTGGCCGGCCGCCTCCTCCCCCTTGCTCCTTTATATACGGGGGCAGGGGGCACCCCATAGACACAGCAATTGATCATTGACCTTTTAGCCATGTGTGGTGCCGCCCTCCACCATAATCCACCTTGATTATATCATAGCGGTGCTTAGGCAAAGCCCTGCGTCAGTAGCATCATCATCACCGTCACCACGCCGTCATGCTGACAAAACTCTCTCGTGAAGCTTTGCTGGATCGGAGCTCGCGGGACGTCATCGAGTTGAACGTGTGCAGAACTCAGAGGTGCCGTGCGTTCGGTACTTGGATCGGTCGGATCGTGAAGACATACGACTACATCAACCGTGTTGTGCTAACGCTTCCGCATTCGGTCTACGAGGGTACATAGACACACTCTCCCCTCTCGTTGCTATGCATCACCATGATCCTGTGTGTGCGTAGGAATTTTTTTGAAATTACTACATTCCCCAACAGTGGCATCCGAGCCAGGTTTATGCGTAGATGTTATATGCACGAGTAGAACACAAGTGAGTTGTGGGCGATACAAGCCATACTGCTTACCAGCATGTCATACTTTGGTTCGGTGGTATTCTTGAATGAAGCGGCCCGGACCGACATTACGTGTACGCTTACGCGAGACTGGTTCTACCGACGTGCTTTGCACACAGGTGGCTGGCGGGTGTCAGTTTCTCTAACTTTAGTTGAACCGAGTGTGGCTATGCCCGGTCTTTGCGAAGGTTAAAACAACACTATCTTGACGAACTATCGTTGTGGTTTTGATGCGTAGGTAAGAACGGTTCTTGCTCAACCCGTAGCAGCCACATAAAACTTGCAACAACAAAGTAGAGGAAGTCTAACTTGTTTTTGTAGGGCATGTTGTGATGTGATATGGTCAAGACATGATGCTATATTTATTGTATGAGATGATCATGTTTTGTAACGGAGTTATCGGCAACTAGTAGGAGCCAAATGGTTGTCGCTTTATTGTATGCAATGCAATCGCCCTGTAATTGCTATACTTTATCACTAAGCGTTAGCAATAGTCGTAGAAGCAATAGTTGGCGAGACGACAACGATGTTGCGATGGAGATCAAGGTGTCGCGCCGGTGATGATGGTGATCATGACGGTGCTTTGGAGATGGAGATCAAAGGCACAAGATGATGATGGCCATATCATATCACTTATATTGATTGCATGTGATGTTTAGCCTTTATGCATCTTATTCTGCTTTGTTTGACGGTAGCATTATAAGATGATCTCTCACTAAATTTCAAGGTAAAAGTGTTCTCCCTGAGTATGCACCATTGCCAAAGTTCATCGTGCCAAGACACCATGTGATGATCGGGTGAGATAAGCTCAACGTTCATCTACAACGTGTGTAAGACAGTTTTGCACACACAGAATAGTTGGGTTAAACTTGACGAGCCTAGCATATGTAGATATGGCCTCGGAACACTGAGACCGAAAGGTCGAGCGTGAATCATATAGTAGATATGATCAACATAGTGATGTTCACCATTGAAAACTACTCCATTTCACGTGATGATCGGTTATGGTTTAGTTGATATGGATCACGTGATCACTTAGATGATTAGAGAGATGTCAATCTAAGTGGGAGTTCTTAAGTAATATTATTAATTGAACTTAAATTTATCGTGAACTAAGTACCTGATAGTATTTTTGCTTGTCTATGTTATTGTATATCGATGGCCCGTGTTGTTGTTCCGTTGAGTTTTAATGTGTCCCTTGAGAAAGCAAAGATGAAAGATGATGGTAGCAATTACACGGACTAGGTCCGTAACTTGAGGATTATCCTCATTGCTGCATAGAAGAATTACCTTCTTGAAGCACCACTGGGTGCCAGGCCTGCTGCAGATGCTGCTGATGACGTTAAGAATGTCTGGCAGAGTAAAGTTGATGACTACTCGATAGTTCAGTGTGCCATGCTTTACAGCTTAGAACCGGGACTTCAATGATGTTTTGAACATCATGTAGCATATGAGATGTTCCAGGAGTTGAAGTTAATATTTCAAGCTAATGCCCGGATTGAGAGATATGAAGTCTCCAATAAGTTCAATAGCTGCAAGATGGAGGAGAATAGTTCTGTCAGTGAACATATACTCAAAATGTCTCGGTATCATAATCACTTGACTCAACTGGGAGTTAATCTTCCTGTTGATAGTGTCATTGATAGAGTTCTTCAATCACTTCCACCAAGCTACAAGAGCTTCGTGATGAACTATAATATGCAAGGGATGAATAAGAAAATTCCTGAGCTCTTAGCAATGCTAAAGGTAGCGGAGGTAGAAATCAAGAACGAGCATCAAGTGTTGATGGTCAATAAGATCACCAGTTTCAAGAAAAAGGGTAAAGGGAAGAAGAAGGGGAACTTCAAGAAGAACGGCAAGCAAGTTGCTACTCAAGAGTAGAAACCCAAACCTGGACCTAAACCTGAGACTAAGTGCTTCTACTGCAAAGGGACTGGTCAATTGAAGCGGAACTGCCCCAAGTATTTGGCGGATAAGAAGGATGGCAAGGTGAACAAAGGTATATATGATATACATGTTATTGATGTGAACCTTACCAGAGCTCGCAGTAGCACCTGGGTATCTGATACTGTTTCTGTTGCTAATTTTTCCAACTCGAAACAGGGACTATAGATTAAGCAAAGACTGGCTAAGGACGAGGTGACGATGCGCGTGGGAAATGGTTCCAAAGTCGATGCGATCGCTGTCGGCACGCTACCTCTACATCTATCTTCGGGATTAGTTTTAGACCTAAATAATTGTTATTTGGTGCCAGCGTTGAGCAAGAACATTATATCTGGATCTTGTTTGTTGCGAGATGGTTATTCATTTAAATCTAAGAATAATGGTTGTTCTATTTATATGAGTAATATCTTTTATGGTCATGCACCCTTGAAGAGTGGTCTATTTGTGTTAAATCCTGATAGTAGTGACACACATATTCATAACATTGAAGCCAAAAGATGTAGAGTTGATAATGATAGTGCAACTTATTTGTGGCACTGCCATTTAGGTCATATTGGTGTAAAGCGCATGAAGACACTCCATACTGATGGACTTTTGGAATCACTTGATTATGAATCACTTGGTACTTGCAAACCATGCCTCATGGGCAAGATGACTAAAACGCCGTTCTCCGGAACAATGAAGCGAGCAACAAATTTGTTGGAGATCATACATACTGATGTATGTCGTCCAATGAATATTGAGGTTCGCGGTGGGTACCGTTATTTTCTTACCTTCACAGATGATTTGAGCAGATATGGGTATATCTACTTAATAAAACATAAGTCTGAAACATTTGAAAAGTTCAAAGAATTTCAGAGTGAAGTGGAAAATTATCGTAACAAGAAAATAAAGTTCCTACGATCTGATCGTGGAGTAGAATATTTGAGTTACGAGTTTGGTCTACATTTGAAACAATGCGGAATAGTTTCGCAACTCACGCCACCCGGAACACCACAGCGTAATGGTGTGTCCGAACGTCGTAATCGTACCTTACTAGATATGGTGCGATCCATGATGTCTCTTACTGATTTACCACTATTGTTTTGGGGTTATGCTTTAGAGACGGCTGCATTCGCGTTAAATAGGGCACCATCTAAATCCGTCGAGACGACGCCTTATGAACTATGGTTTGGCAAGAAACCAAAGTTATCGTTTCTTAAAGTTTGGGTCTTCGATGCTTATTTGAAAAAACTTCAACCTAATAAGCTCGAACCCAAATCAAAGAAATGTGTCTTTATAGGATACCCAAAGGAAACTGTTGGGTACACCTTCTATCACAGATCCGAAAGCAAGACATTCGTTGCTAAGAATGGATCCTTTCTAGAGAAGGAGTTTCTCTCGAAAGTAGTGAGTGGGAGGAAAGTAGAACTTGATGAGGTAACTTTACCTGCTCCCTTATTGGAAAGTAGTTCATCACAAAAAATAGTTCCTGTGACACCTACACCAATTAGTGAGGAAGCCAATGATGATGATCATGAAACTTCAGATCAAGTTACTACCGAACCTCATAGGTCAACCAGAGCAAGATCCGCACCAGAATGGTACGGTAATCCTGTTCTGGAGCTCATGTTACTTGACCATGACGAACCAACCAACTATGAGGAAGCGATGATGAGCCCAGATTCCGCAAAATGGCTTGAGTCCATGAAATCTGAGATGGGATCCATGTATGAGAACAAAGTATGGACTTTGGTTGACTTGCCCGATGATCGGCAGCTGTCATGGGTTTGTGACGGCAGATGTCCTTGGGAAAGGACTTAGTTGTGGAGCCATCACTATGGGTTAGCTTAAAGGGGTTAAATCGGACAAGGGACACGAGGGGTTTTATACTAGTTTGGCCCCTTCGATGAAGGTAAAAGCCTACGTCTAGTTGTGCTTGGTATTGTTGGGGTTTCGATGACCAGGGAGCGAGTCTGCTTTGCCTAGCTCTCGAGTTGTTGTCTATGTCCCTAAACCGCTACTGGGTCGTCCCTTTATATAGACAGGTTGACGCCCGCTGGTTTACAGAGTCCCAAGGCCGGATCATAAACATGTCCGGCTCGGTCTCTATCCTTCCTATCTTACAATGCAAGTTTACATGAGAAAGTCGGTTTACATCTACAGGCATTAATTCGCCTTTGATCCTTGGGCCTTTGTAAAGCGCCACCATCCTTACGTCTTCATGGCCTTCTGATCTTCTTGGAATTAATCCGGCTACTCATGGCCGGTTTACGTCCAGTATTAATATCCCCAACATTAGGCCCCAGATTGATTTGAACTTGTTCATGTCAATCCTCAACACTTAGAAAAATTTATTCCCTTGCACCTTCACCTTGATATTATAAACCGCCGTGACGTCATACTCCAGGATCATGTTAAATTGCCATGACGTCATCTTGTTATTTAAAAATGATACATCTCACCTTCAGTTAATGAGCTTCCGACAATCGAGGCGACCGCTCTTGTTAGGTATCCAATATTTCGGCCCCTTGATTCTCGCGCCTGTTACCTCCCCCCTTTACCTTATAAATAGGGCCACGGGTCATTTCCTTTTTCCCATCTGTCTCTTCGCTTCTTCTTATTCCTCGCGACGCCTCTGCACCCGAGCGCCGCCACCGTCGCCGAGCTTCGCTTCCCCCTCTTCGTTGGCCGCTTCATCAACCTGGTTGCACTAGAGAGGCACGGCGTACCTCTGCTGCTTCAACAACTGTTATAATTCTTTCCCTTTCCTCCTCTATAGATCTACCTAGGGTTTCATTGTTCATCGAAGCTCCGGCACTGTTCTTCCCTGTTACTCCTTAGTCCATGGAAAAAAACCTCAAGCTTGATGTATTCCGTGTAATAATTATAGCATTCCTTATCTTTTGCTATGACAACAAACCCTTATGCGCATAAAAACTGATCTGGACCTTTGTGAACTGCCTCGGGACCAACCTTTAGGTCTTAATCTTTTTGCTTTTCCTGTCTTATGGTAGATCCAAAATTTCCATGTAATCTTGTGAACCTGTTTTACCTTACTTAGTCGTTCTTGCCTTAGATCTGTATCTTCTTCATTACATAGGCGGTTTACCTTTGTAGAAAACAATCTATCACATACCATTAGTCCCCTTGTAAACCGCCAACTCATTGATTTCAGTTGTCATATTCCGGTTTAATAATATGTGTATATCTCTTTTCCACTTATCGTCTTGTCATTCATAATTATATCATCCTCTGGTTTAACAAGCTTACATACTGGAATTCCTTTATTCTGATGCACCTTATGCATCACTATGAATGAATTATTAAATCGGTATTTATTTCCAGCTTTTCACTTGCTATGGCCAAGCAATTTTATTCCTGCAACTGGGCTCCCTCCCGGGTTACTAAGGAGCAACTGAGCGGCATGGTTAAGATCGGCACTTTACCGAATAAGAATGAGATCCATTGGCGAGTTCCTGGGCCGGAAAATCCTCCCAGCTCTAAGCAAGGTGAGGTTGTTTTGTTTGTTGATCACATAGGCCGTGGTTTCAAACCGCCCAGATCAAAGTTTTTCTGAGATGTGCTTGCTAGTTTTCAACTCCATCCTCAAGATATTGGACCCAACTCGGTATCCAATATATGCAACTTTCAGGTTTTCTGCGAAGCATACCTCCAAGAAGAGCCAACTATGGAGTTGTTTTGGGATTTCTTCCATCTGAACCGGTGCACTGAATTTGTAGACGGACCCAACACTGAACTCGGTGGCTTCTCCATTCAAAAAAGAAAAGAGGTTGAATTTCCTCATGCCAAGCTGCACAGTCACCCCAAAGAGCGTGGAATCAAACTTGGTTCTACTGTAAAGACACCTCCCCTGAAGACGAGAATCCTCTGCCGTGTTACCGTGCCCACCGGCTTGCCAATACTCATCCACTTCCACAACGCCTAAATGCCCCGGAACGGGCCCCGTATGCACCTCAACTCGCCAAGCTGAGAGCCTTCTTGGACAACGGTTTAACAGGTGTAGACTTTGTCCGTTGTTGGATATCTTGGAGCATCTTGCCGTTAAGTCGCCGTTCTGTTTAATGTGCGAGTATATTGGTGAAGTAGAAGACTCCCAATGTCACATCAACATTCAGCTAACCGATGAAGAAGTCACTGAGGCTGTTAAGAAGATATTGAACGAATCGGAAGCTGTCTGCCGCCAAACCGGCTTAGACCCCTTTTACACAAAAAACAAATCGCCTGCTGTAAGTACTGTCCTTCTGCTTTACACTTGATATCTTTTAGACTGTGCAACCTGTGAATACCTTCTGCTTGTTTATAAACAGGGTGATGATCCGTTCTAGAAGAAGAAACCTCAAGAAAAAGCGGCAAAGCCTTCCCGTCCTAAAACAAAAGCCGTCAAGAAACCCTCAAAGCAGAAGGCAGCTGAACGCATCAGCATGGAACTGGATGACGACCCGGATTAACCGGAAGTTGAGGTAGAACTTGATTCACTTGGTTCCCTTTTCATGCATCTCATTAACAATGATACTTATTAGGAGGACGTGGAGGGCAGCAAAGCTGATGATGAAGGAGCGCTATGACGTATTTTCATCACTTCCCCTTTTCGTAAATCCAACTTTATCAATATCAACTCAAGTAGCCCCCAAGGGCCAGTTTACGATAACAATCATAAATCGGGACTTTGTAATATCTCAATCCTTGCATGCTGATCCTTCATATGTCAAATGATCTTTGGAAACAAACCGGTACGTTAACATTGTATTCCTGTAGTTTTCATCGGTGTAGCCCCCAAGGGCCGGTTTATCTTTCTAAAGTAAACCGGGTCTTGAATCAATGCGTCAACTTTGAACAGATGTACATTAGCCCCCAAGTGTGAAGGATAATGCTTGCATTGTACTTGATACTTGTGAAAAATATGTTGATGATAGATCAAATAGGCATTAGCCCCCAAGTACAAAGTGCATAACTTGTTATACGCTTGGTACTTCATAACCTGTTTGATGATATATCACACCTTTGTAGGCTGAGCTGAGTAAAAAGGATGCTCAAACCGTGGATCTTCAGGAGAATGTTAAATCTCAGCAAGCAGAGGCTTCCAAAGCCAAAGAAGAGCTGACCAATGCCTTAGCAGCTATGGAGAAGCTGAAAGAATCCTTTTAAAAAAAGAGCGTGCAGACTGGGAGACGAAAAAGGCTGGTTTAACAAAAAGGCCAAGGACGCAGAGGCAGTCCTGAAGCCGGTGGTTGAAGAACTGACCGGCTTAAAGCGGCAGATTAATGCCATGACTTTTGCTGTGTTTGGTAAGTACCCTCTCGTGCAGTTTGTCTAATTCACAAGATCTTATCAATGACCGGTTTATTGATGCTTAACCATGAGAGGGACCCGCATTGCTCATCTGGGCTCTGACATGCGGATGAAGCATAAAGCAGCCTACACCTTGATAGAACAGTTGTTCTCTGGATCCCAGCGAGCCATTTGCACTGCAACTTATAACAAGCCTCCGCCATCGTTGATAAAGGAAACTATTGAAAAGCTGGCCATGCTACCTGCTGGGATCGAGGAACTGAAGAGAGAAGCCCCAAGATCAGGAGTGCTGACCGCGCTAATCCGGGCCAAGGCGTGGATTCCGGATCTTGAATCGGCAGATATCATCAAAGGCTATCCTGGTGTGAAAGAATACGACTCAGACTTCAATAACAACGATCTCCGAAGGCTGACAAAGGAGATGTGGCCGATAGCAAGCAAACTGGCGGAGGATACCGATCTATCTCATTTTCAACCGATTTATGATGCTGAGGGAAAAAGACAGCCCGCGTTGATCCATAATGTTGAAGATCTTGTGCCACCAATCCGTAAGCATAATTACGCTCCTGACATTGACCCCTCCAATCTTATCCATGAAGAGGCCGTTTTTCAAGCCTTAACAGGAATCGATTGGTCAACGGTTGATTTCCAGCGTTTGGGGAGGGATGAAGAGAATGTGACCATGCAAGATGACCCTCAATCGTCAAGCCGTCCCAATGAGGAATCCTAAACCGGTGGCCGGTTTACCAGTTGTAGTCTTCCACTCTTTGAAAACCATTATTCAATTTGGGCTGTTTAAAGCGCCTTGTAATAGGATAGCATGAACACCTTTATCTGCCATGCCATCGAGCATGTTTGTTTTGCTTGATACCTGAAAACTTGTTCTTCCTTTGGGATCTATTTATGCATAGTCCATTATGAGTTGTGTTCCTGCATATAAAAACTTGAAAGTGTCCTAGTGGTTTACCACTGGATGGGTCATGATGCCCAAAAAATATATACATAACTTGGATGGACAACCAAGATTTGTAAAAATAGATGATACCTGTCACATACCTTGTTGGCTGACCAACTGTTTGTATAATAAGGGTGAAAAACACCAATTCGGAGTGTTGATGACTCCTTGCCCTCTTGCCGGTTCATATAAAAACCAAGCCGGGCTATAATAGCCGCTGATTTGTTTGTATAATGCTGGTGACATCTAGTCAAAACCAGACCAGAGCAACATACTGCCGGTTTAAAACTAATCATGTACTGACAACTAAGCGTTGAAAGTCACGCCGGGTTGTACTAAACACCGACTTATCAGAAAATATTAATAAATCCCTTATTAAAGGATTATGAAAACAACAAACACAAAAGAAATATGAAAGGCATTTCATGGGCTGCCAGGCCCTAAATCAAGGCTTTTCATGGGCTGCCAGGCCGCTGAGTTATACCATTTAGCAAAGCCTTTTAAGATGGACCTCAATCTTTAACCAATCACCGTTTTAACTTTGACAAGTTCAGGGTCTATGAGATTGACTTGTGAAACGTTCGATAGGTCATACCAGGTTTACCTGGACGGAGTGGCTTACTTAAAGAGGCAGGATAACCCGTGGTTTTAGGTGAATACACATGGCTTCCAAGCCTGGCTTGATAGCCTATTACAAGGGTGCAAGCTCGTTGTTCTTTGAGAAGCAAGGAGCCCCCATGTATTATTTGAGATGTGCTCAGTGGTTACCTATGTTTGAGTTATGCTTGATGGAACAGACTCTCTTTGGTTCCGCATAATTTCATTTTGGCTTTAATCCTATCAAGAGGTGTAGCTATGGTGTGAAGACAACCAAGACCCCTAGTGATATCCCTTTTTTGGTTTTAAACCGATCAAGAGGTGTAGCTATGGTGTGAAGACAACTAAGCCCCTTGGTGACTTCCTTTATATCTGTGTGGCCTTATGAGCCGGGTTAATAAAACTCCGCTTTGTCAGTAGAAGCCCCTGTGGAACCACACATGATGTAAAAAAGAATAGAGACCCCGCTTTAGCCGAGGCTCCGATTTATTATATAATATATACATTGTCACAAGTATATACATAAGAAGAGCATGTGGCTCAAGTATAGTAAGGCCGAAGAAGGGCTACATTCCACGGCCGCTTGGTCTCCTCCTCCAATTTGCGTGAGTCTTTGTGCTCTCGAACATCGATAAGGTAGTATGACCCGTTGTGTAGGTTTTTCCTGACCACAAAAGGTCCTTCCCAAGGTGGGGATAATTTGTGCATATCAGTTTGATCCAGGATGAGCCGGAGCACCAGATCACCCTCTTGAAAAGTTCTGGTTTTAACTCGGCGGCTGTGATAACGCCGGAGATCTTGTTGATAAATCACTGAACATGCCGCTGCGAGATCACGCTCCTCATCTAGCAGGTCCAGTGAGTCCTGACGTGCCTTCTCATTGTCAGCTTCAACGTAAGCCGCCACACGGGGCGAGTCATGACGGATGTCACTAGGAAGAACTGCCTCTGCTCCATAAACCATGAAGAAAGGTGTATAACCCATCGACCTGTTTGGTGTGGTGTTGATACTCCATAACACAGAAGGTAACTCCTCCACCCAACAACCCGGTGTCTGCTTTAAAGGAACCATAAGCCGGGGTTTGATACCTCTCAAAATTTCTTGATTTGCCCTCTCAGCTTGACCATTAGACTGGGAGTGAGCCACTGACGCTATATCAAGCCGAATATGCTCACGTTGACAAAATTCCTCCATCTCACCCTTAGACAGATTAGTACCATTATCCGTGATAATGCTATGTGGAAAGCCAAACTGGAAGATCACCTTCTTGATGAATTGAACCGCCGTGGCTGCATCACACTTACTGACTGGCTCTGCCTCTACCCACTCGGTAAACTTGTCAACCACCACCAACAGGTGGGTCTTTTTGTCCTTGGATATCTTAAAGGGTCCAACCATATCGAGCCCCCAAGTTGCAAATGGCCAAGTGATTGGAATCATTCTCAACTCCTGAGCCGGAACATGAGCACGGCGTGCAAAATTTTGACAACCGTCACGCTTTTAACTAAATCCTCAGCATCAACATGAGCTGTCAACCAATAGAAGCCGTGACGAAAAGCCTTAGCCACCAAGGATTTTGACCCGGCGTGGTGACCACAATCTCCTTCATGGATTTCTCAAAAAATCTCACAACCCTCTTGAGGAGACACACAACGCTGAATTGCTCCCGTGACGCTGTAATGATGTAACTCCCCATTGATTATGGTCATTGACTTGGAACACCGGATTATCTGCCGGGCCAAGGTTTCGTCCTCCGGTTACTCGCCCCGGTTCATGTAAGCCAAGTACGGGACTGTCCAATCCGGTATAACATGCAAAGCTGCCACCAATTGGGCCTCCGGATCAGGAATAGCCAACTCCTCCTCTATGGGTATCTTGACCGACGGATTATGCAATACGTCGAGGAAGACATTAGGTGGCACCGGTTTACGCTGAGAGCCTAGGCGACTTAAAGCGTCCACCTCTTCATTCTTTCGCCGGTCTATATGGTCAACTTGATAACCCTTGAAATGACCAGCCACTATGTCCACCTCTCGTCGATACGCAGCCATGAGTGGGTCCTTAGAATCCCAAGTGCCAGATACCTGTTGAGCCACCAGGTCCAAGTTACTGAAGCACTTAACCCGGATTAAGTTCATCTCCTTAGCCATCCGAAGACCGTGGAGTAAGGCCTCATACTCAGCTGCATTGTTAGTACAAGGGAACATTAAGCAAAGAACATAACAAAACTTGTCACCTCTGGGGAAGTTAATATGACTCCAGCCCCCGAGCCCTCCAATTGCCTGGACCCATCAAAGTGAATAGTCCAATAAGTGTTATCTGGCTTTTCCTCTGGTGCCTACAACTCTGTCCAATCATTGATGAAGTCCACGAGTGCTTGAGATTTGATCACTGTCCGAGGTGTATACTTGAGCCCGTGAGGTCCAAGCTCAATAGCCCACTTGGCAATCCGACCAGTCGCTTCTCTATTTTGAATGATATCTCCCAGAGGGGCTGAACTGACCACTGTGATAGGATGACCCTGAAAATAATGCTTGAGCTTCCGGCTTGCCATAAACACCCCATACACCAACTTCTGGCACTGCGGATACCTCTGCTTTGATTCGATAAGCACCTCACTGATATAATAAACCAGCTGTTTTACCGGATACTCCTTTCCAGCCTCCTTGCGCTCCACCATAATAGCCACACTAACAGCCCGGGCATTAACAACCACATATAGCAGTAAAGGCTCTTTATCGACCGGAGCCGCAAGGACAGGCAGTTCAGCTAACTGCCTCTTCAAATCCTCAAATGCTTTATCAGCCGCATCACTCCAGACAAAGTCATCCGTTTTCTTTAGCATTTGATATAAAGGGATAGCTTTCTCCCCGAGACGACTAATAAACCGGCTCAAAGCCGCAATCCGCCCGGCTAAATGTTGAACGTCATTGATACACGCCGGTTTAGCCAGGGACATGATTGCTGAAATTTTTTCTGGATTAGCCACAATGCCCCTGTTTGACACCAGAAAACCCAGGAGCTTGCCTGCTGGAACACCAAAGACACATTTGTCCGGATTAAGAATCATCTTATAAACCCGGGGGTTGTCAAAAGTCTCCCTCAAGTCATCTATCAATGTCTCCTCCTTCCTGGACTTCACCACAATATCATCCACGTATGCATGAACATTGCGCCCAATCTGTTTATGAAGACAATTCTGAACACAGCTGTGATAAGTCGCCTGGGCACTCTTGAGCCCAAACGGCATTGAAATAAAGCAGAAGGCCCCAATGGGAGTTATAAACGTTGTCTTCTCCTGGTCCTTAACTGCCATTTTGATCTGATGATAACCAGAGTAAGCATCCAGAAAACACAAACGATCACAACCCGCTGTAGCATCAATAATCTGACCAATGCGAGGGAGGGCAAAGGGATCTGCTGGACAAGCTTTGTTCAAATCTATGTAGTCCACACACATACGCCAAGTACCATTTTTCTTAAGAACTAGCACTGGATTAGCTAACCACTCAGGGTGAAAAACCTCCATGATAAACCCTGCAGCCAACAGCCGAGCTACCTTCTCACCAATAGCTTTACGCCTTTCTTCGTTGAAGCGGCGGAGAAACTGTCTGACCAATTTAAACTTAGGATCTATATTAAGTGTGTGCTCAGCGAGTTCCCTTGGTACACCTGGCATGTCAGAAGGCTTCGATGCAAAGATGTCCTGGTTCTCACGGATGAACTCGATGAGTGTGCTTTCCTATTTGGGATCTAGGTTCGCGCTGATGCTGAACTGCTTGGATGAATCGCCAGGAACAAAATCAACCATCTTAGTGTCTGTGGCCGATTTAAACTTCAACGCCGGATCGTGCTTCGTAGGTGGCTTTTTCAAAGAAGTCATGTCTGTCGGATCAAGCTTGTCTTTATAAAACTTCATCTCTTATGTGGCACAAACCGACTCAGCGTAAGCCGCATCACCTTCCTCACATTCCAAGGCAATCTTCCTGCTCCCATGTACTGTGATGGTCCCCTTATGACCTCGCCATGAACTTGGCATAAGCCGGTCGCCCAAATAGGGCGTGATACGGACTCTTGATTTTCACCACCTCAAAAGTCAATGTTTCTGACCTTGAATCATGATCATCTCCAAAGGCCACCTCTAGGGCTATCTTGCCCACTGGATACGCAGACTTACCGGGCACCACACCATGAAAAACGATGTTTGATGGTTTAAGATTCTTATCTGTCAACCCCATATGGCGGAAGGTATCATAGTAAAGAATATTGATACTGCTTCCCCCATCCATAAGAACCTTGGTGAACTTATACCCCCCAACCTGAGGTGCCACCACTAAGGCCAGATGACCCGGATTATCAACCCGGGGTGGGTGATCCTCTGTACTCCATAAAATGGGCTGCTCAGACCAGCACAGATACTGAGGCACCGCTGGTTCAACAGAGTTTACGGCCCTCTTGTGAAGCTTCTAATCACGTTTACACAAGCTAGTGGTAAAGACATGATACTGCCCACTATTCAGTTGCTTTGGATTGCTCTGATAACCCGACTACTGCTGCTGCTGATTCCCCTGATGGTTATAACCTCATTGATTGCCCTGGTTCCCTTGATGGCCATGTCCGTTCTGATTGCCTTGGAATCCTGAACCAGAGCTGCCACCTCCGTAACCCGGCCCATGAAAACCGCCCCCTCAACCCCCGGGCGGGCCGTTGTCATATTGAAACATATTGGAATTCTTAAACTCCCGCATAATGAAACAATCCTTCCAAAGATGTGGATCTGGCCTTTCCTTCGATCCGTGCTTTGGACAAGGTTGATTTAACAGGCGCTCCAGATTGGGTCCTGAGCGTTGGTGTTAGCCACAAAGTCCAAAATATTGTCCGCCTTGCGCTTGCCATTATTCCCATGACCTACCGGATTGTGCTGCTGCCCCTTGGTATTGCCATTCTTTTTCCCTTTCCCCGATTTGTCATCCTCAGATTCAGGGTCTTTGGTACTATCTGAATCGGCGTATTTCACCAAAGTAGCCATAAGGGTTGACATGTCATTGCAGTGACGCTTGAACCTCCCTACCTTCAATTTTAATGGCATAAACCGGCAGTTGCCCTCCAACGTCAAAACTGCTATATCTGCATTAATGCGGTCCGATGAATGCAAAATAGGTGAGACTCGCTTTACCCAATGCGTCGTAGACTCCCCCTCCTCTTGAACACAAGCGGCTAGGTCCACAATTGACATAGGCTACTTACATGTATCTTTGAAATTCTGGATAAACTGGTGTTTTAACTCAGCCCATGACACGACAGAGTTAGCTGGTAAGCTCTTTAACCAAGTTCGAGTTGTCCCCTCCAACATCATGGTGAAGTATTTAGCACACACCGCTTCATCCACGTCCAGCGTCTCCATTGCCATCTCATAACTCTCCACCCATGACTCTAGTTGTAAACGGCAGTGTAATTGGGCACCTTACAAGGGCCCTTAAAATCCTTGGGCAGTCGCACATTCTGCAAAGCGGGGGTAAGACATGGCACCCCTAAAGAACTCAAGACCACGCCGGGCTCCACCGAGGTGGTGGGGCGAACCGGAGTAGGTTGACAAGCGGCGTGCAGGGCTGCCAACTCGGCTTCTCGACATGCACGACCATGATCCACCACATCCTGCGCATTAGCACCACCACCTGTCGGGTTGTGTCCTCGCGGCGAGTTGTGGTGACGTGTACTACTTGATATGGCTGGTTCATCCTCAACGTGCCTGCTGTAGCTCCGACTCGGATGGGGGGTTGGAATGAATCCTCTCGCGACTATGCGAATAAGCCTGCTGCTGGTTTAAAGCTTTTTGAAGGAGCTCTCTGGCCCGTCGTGTCTCAATCGCCACTGGTGACTCGCCGTCAGTTGGGAGGGCTGCCAATCGTAAAGCGGCGGCCGCAATCTTATCCAACGGGTTGGAGTAATGCCCTGGGGGTGTCAGAACATACTGCGGTGTTACGTTGTTCTGACGAGGCGGGTTCATCGTGCGCCGCTGAACCGGTGCTCCTGTTCCCGGCGCCTCCGTCTGGTTTACCACTGGCTGGTTACTGGTTTCGGCTTCTGGCGTGTTGAAGGGATTTCTTGGCTCATAACCCGGCGGGAGGTGCGACCGGTATCTCCTTCTCATGACCTCATTTGAGGCATTCCAGTCCAACCTAAGCCGATAGGCCTGAGCTTCCAACTCGGCCCGTTCTGTAGCCATCCTGGCGTTCTCTACTGCCAGGTCCACTTTATCCTAAGTTATCTGATCTTTCACCTTTGCAATCTCCGCATCATGCTGATCTCGGGCTGTCACGTCCACCTCCGCGGCCAACAATGTTTCCAAAGCGTCGAACAAATCAGACAAAACCTGAGCGGGAGGCGGCGCAGAGCCCCCTGCTCCTGCTGGTGTTGCGGTTGCTGAACCGGAGAACATCGCCGCGGCGGTAGAAGAGTGCTGCGCTGGTTGTGTACCGCCCATGAAGACGGTGACCCGGCTTGGCAGATCGAGGGGGTCCAGAATACTGTTGCCATCGGAACTCCTACTAATCCGGCAGTCCTGCAGCTGATACAGCGACTCGGTTTCTCCGGTTGAAGACTCGTCATCAGAACGGACAACAGCTTCCCCATCAGATGCCGGTCCATCCTCATATTCCGCTCTATGGATGACACCTACGAAAACATGCCTTGGCGCGGGATGAACTGGGGTAGGGCTTGTACGCTGAGCCGTCTCGATGATGTCGGTGCAGGTGTCCGGCTCAGGGCCCGGTTCGCCGATCTTGCCGATGAAGACGTGAATTCCGCCAAAGGGGACCCGGTACCCGTATTCAACTGAACCGGCCTCGGGACCCCATCCTGCGTCGTCGATGTAGAGCTTGCCGCGACGACTCTTCGCCATCCGGCCCATAGTGTATCCCTTGAGTCCTTCGAAGCTTCCCTTCAAGAACTCGAAACCATCATGCGATAGCCCCATGGTGGGCGCCAACTGTCGTGGGTTTGTCACGGCAGATGTCCTCAGGAAAGGACTTAGTTGTGGAGCCATCGCTACGGGTTAGCTTAAAGGGGTTAAACAGGACAAGGGACACGAGGGGTTTTATACTAGTTCGGCCCCTTTGATGAAGGTAAAAGCCTACGTCTAGTTGTGCTTGGTATTGCTCGGGTTTCGATGACCTGGGAGCGAATTGTCTTTGCCTTGCTCTCGAGTTGTTGTCTGTGTCCCTAAACCGCTGTCGAGTCGTCCCTTTATATACGCAGGTTGACGCCTGCCGGTTTTACAGAGTCCCGAGGCCGGATCATAAACGTGTCCGGCTCGGTCTCTATCCTTCCTATCTTACAATGCAAGTTTACATGAGAAAGTCAGTTTACATCTACAAGCCTTAATTTGCCTTTGGGCCTTGGGCCTTCGTAAAGCTCCACCATCCTTACGTCTTCATGGGCTTCTGATCTTCTTGGAATTAATCCGGCTACTCCTGGCCGGTTTACGTCCAGTATTAATATCCCCAACAACAGCCATCAAAAATAAATGGATCTTCAAGAAGAAGACAGAAGCTGATGGTAATGTTACTCTCTACAAAGCTCGACTTGTTGCAAAAGGTTTTCGACAAGTTCAAGGAGTTGACTACGATGAGACCTTTTCACCCGTAGCGATGCTTAAGTCCGTCCGAATCATGTTAGCTATTGCCGCATTTTATGATTATGAAATTTGGCAAATGGATGTAAAGATTGCATTCCTGAATGGATTTCTGGAAGAAGAGTTGTATATGATGCAACCTGAAGGTTTTATCGATCCAAACGGTGCTAACAAAGTGTGCAAGCTCCAGTGATCCATTTATGGACTGGTTCAAGCCTGTCGGAGTTGGAGTAAACGTTTTGATAGTGTGATCAAAGCATATGGTTTTATACAGACTTTTGGAAGAAGACTGTATTTACAAGAAAGTGAGTGGGAGCTCTGTGGCATTTCTAATATTATATGTGGATGACATATTGTTGATTGGAAATGATATATAATTTCTGGATAGCATAAAAGGATACTTGAATAAGAGTTTTTCAATGAAAGGCCTCGGTGAAGGTGCTTACATATTGGGCATCAAGATCTGTAGAGATAGATCAAGACGCTTAATTGGACTTTCACAAAGCACATACCTTGACAAAGTTCTGAAGAAGTTCAAAATGGATCAGGCAAAGAAAGGGTTCTTGCATGTGTTACAAGGTGTGAAGTTGATTAAGACTCAATGCCCGACCACTATAGAAGATAGAGAGAAAGTGAAAGATGTTCCCTATGCTTCAGCCATAGGCTCTATCATGTCTGCAATGCTGTGTACTAGACCTGATGTGTGCCTTGCTATTAGTTTAGCAGGGAGGTACCAAAGTAATCCAGGAGTGGATCACTGGACAGCGGTCAAGAACATCCTAAAGTACCTGAAAAGGACTAAGGATATGTTTCTCGTTTATGGAGGTGACAAAGAGCTCATCATAAATGGTTACGTTGATGCAAGCTTTGACCCTGATCCGGACGATTCTAAATCACAAACCAAATACATGTTTATATTGAACGGTGGAGCTGTCAGTTGGAGCAGTTCTAAACAGAGTGTCATGGCGGGATCTACATGTGAAGCGGAGTACATTGCTGCTTCGAAAGCAGTGAATGAAGGAGTTCATATCCGATCTAGGTGTCATACCTAGTGCATCGGGTCCAACGAAAATCTTTTGTGACAATACTAGTGCAATTGCCTTAGCAAAGGAATCCAGATTTCACAAGAGAACCAAGCACATCACGAGACGCTTCAACTCCATTCGGATCAAGTCCAGGTGGGAGACATAGAGATTTGCAAGATACATACGGATCTGAATATTGCATAATCGTTGACTAAGCCTCTTCCATGAGCAAAACATGATCAGCACCAAGGCTCCATGGGTGTTAGAATCATTACTGTGTAATCTAGATTATTGACTCTAGTGCAAGTGGGAGGCTGAAGGAAATATGCCCTAGAGGCAATAATAAAGTAATTATTTATTTCCTTATACCATGATAAATGTTTATTATTCATGCTAGAATTGTATTAACCGAAAACATGATACATGTGTGAATACATAGACAAACAGAGTGTCACTAGTATGTCTCTACTAGACTAGCTCGTTTATCAAAGATGGTTATGTTTCCAAGCCATAGACATGAGTTGTCATTGGATTAAACGGGATCACATCATTAGGAGAATGATGTGATTGACTTGACCCATTCCGTTAGCTTAGCACTTGATCGTTTAGTATATTGCTATTGCTTTTTTCATGACTTATACATGTTCCTATGACGATGAGATTATGCAACTCCCGTTTACCGGAGGAACACTTTGTGTGCTACCAAACATCACAAGTAACTGGGTGATTATAAAGGTGCTCTACAGGTGTCTCCGAAGGTAATTGTTGAGTTGGCGTATTTTGAGATTAGGATTTGTCACTCCGATTGTCAGAGAGGATCTCTGGGCCCACTCGGTAATGCACATCACTATAAGCCTTGCAAGCATTGTAACTAATGAGTTAGTTGCGGGATTATGTATTACAGAACGAGTAAAGAGACTTGCCGGTAACGAGATTGAACTAGGTATTGAGATACCGACGATCAAATCTCGGGCAAGTAACATACCGATGACAAAGGGAACAATGTATGTTGTTATGCGGTTTGACCGATAAAGATCTTCCTAGAATATGTGGGAGCCAATATGAGCATCCTGGTTCCGCTATTGGTTATTGACCGGAGACGTGTCTCGGTCATGTCTACATAGTTCTCGAACCCGTAGGGTCCGCACGCTTAAAGTTCGGTGATGATTGGTATTATGAGTTTTTGTGTTTTGATGTACCGAAGGTAGTTCGGAATCCCGGATATGATCACGGACATGACAAGGAGTCTCAAAATGGTCGAGACATTAAGATCGATATATTGCACAACTATGTTCAGACACCTGAAAGGTTCCGGAAGGTTTTGGACATATACCGGAGTACAGGGGGGTTACCGGAACACCCCCGGGGGCTTATTGGGCCTACATAGGCCTTAGTGGAAATAGAGGGCAGCAAGGGGAGTGTGAGGTGCGCCCCGCCCCCCAAGGCCCAAACCGAATTGGTTTAGGGCAAGGGGGCCGGCCCCCTCTTTACTTCTCCTCCTCCCACTTTCCTTCCCCCTCTCCTACTCCTACTAGGAATAGGAGGAGTTCTACTCCGAGTGGACTAGGACTCCCCCTTGGCGCGCCTCTCCCTGGCTGGCCGCCTCCTCCCCCTTGCTCCTTTATATACGGGGGCAGGGGCAACCCATAGACACAACAGGTGATCATTGATCTTTTAGCCGTGTGCGGTGCCCCCCTCCACCATAATCCACCTCTATTATATCGTAGCGGTGCTTAGGTGAATCCCTGCATCGGTAGCATCATCATCAACGTCACCACGCTGTCATGCTGACGAAACTCTCCTGTGAAGCTTTGCTGGATTGAAGCTCGCGGGACGTCATCGAGTTGAACGTGTGCAGAACTCGGAGGTGCCGTGCGTTCGGTACTTGGATCGGTCGGATCGTGAAGACGTACGACTACATCAACCGCGTTGTGCTAACACTTCCGCATTCGGTCTACGAGGGTACGTAGACACACTCTCCCCTCTCGTTTCTATGCATCACTATGATCCTATGTGTGCGTAGGAATTTTTTTGAAATTACTACGTTCCCCAATAGCATAGAGCCACATCAGCAGCGCATCGGGCGGAGGACTTCTTCCATGCCTACACTCTGTCATTTGGAACCTGTCCTTCGGCCAGAGCGCTGTGTCGACTCGGGAAACCGCTACCTTCAGTCGGGCCAGATAATCCACGACGTTGGCAAGACGAGATTCCAGTCAGAGCACGTTCATGGCAGCTTCATCCTGAATGGGAGAGTTGATGGGATCCAAGTTCATTTTGATCCGTCCAGTCTCTTCTTCAAAGTTTTGGAAAAAATTCTGCACAGCACAGCGAAATAATGAGTCGAAGATCGGTCTGAAGAATCAACAATTGTCAAGAGAAACCAGTCGACCAGGAGAAAATACCTTCAAGCATGAGGAATAACTTCTTAGCGACTCCCCCCAGATAAGCCTCCAGCTCATTTCTCTTCCTAGAGAGATCTTCAATCTTCTCATTCAGGGCTACCTTGTCCTTCTTCAGACGTGTCACTTCCTTGTTAGCTTCGGCCAAAGCAGTCTTCACCTTGCCGTTATCTTCCTTTAACGTCCCGACTGAAGCTAACTTCTCGTCGGCAAGTGTTGTTTTCTCTTGGGCCTCTTTCTGTGCCGCTACAAGATCAAGGTCCTTCTATGCCAGAGCCTGCCTCATTTTCTCTACAAAATAGTAAACAACACTCTATTCAGAAAGAAGAACAAGAAGATGATTCGGGAGACAGTCCAATCTCACAGTCGGCAAGTTTTTACCTTCCATACCAGCTGTTTCTTCCTTGGCCTTCTGCAAGTTCTGTTTGGCCAAGTCCAGGTCAAGATTGAGCGGGACCTGCTTCCTCTCGAATTCAACAAATTGGGATATGAGCTCATAGGATTTCTGAAGTCAATAAATAAGATATATCAGTTGACACAATCAAAGATTATTTGCTCCCGAGTGATGAAAAGAGTTCTATGACTACTGCAGAATCATACATTCAGCAGTAGTCTCGGGGACTACACCCAGTGGGTGCACTTGGCATGCCCTCACTAGTTTGGTTCGATACTCGACTGGATCAGCACAGTCGCCCAAAAAAAAGACAAAAGCAACGGCAATATAGGATCTCAGACCACGGCCGACTTCCCACAGTCGACCGCGGTCTCGGGGACTACACCCAGTGGGTGCACTTAGCGTGCCCCCATTGGTTTAAGAATTCACTCAACAGGATCCGTTCGAGACCGAGTGGATTTATTATCAACAAAGATCCAAGACCCCTGCCGAATCAAACATTCGACGATGGTCTCGGGGACTACACCCAGTGGGTGCACTCTGCGTGGCCCCACTGATTCGAAAGTTCCCTAGACATCGAGTCAAGTGAACAAGATTGTAAAATAAAAGAATGCACCCACTGGGTGAATAGATGCACATGAAGTTTGAAAAAGTTTGAAAAAGCTCATCCACGGACATCTTATTAGTAAGAAAGCAGCCGTTCTCAAGCATCAAGTTAGAAGTTCAGTCGGAAATGAACTAACATGGACGTTGGCTTGGAGAGCTGCACTGGCATCATAGGTAGCTTGGCTGGTCTCACGCACCATTTTCATCCACCCCATCATCAAGCCTGCTATGCGTATAGCTTGTTTAGCAGCGCTCGCCTGATCCTCCGGGACATGATGCGTGACGAACATCGGAGACGGTGGAATAGTCACAGAAATCTGAGGCTCTGAAGTGTGGAGCTGAACAGATGAAGCAGGATTGAGGGAGTCCTGGATTAGGGGGTGTCCGGATGGCCGGACTATACCTTTAGCCGGACTCCTCTACTATGAAGATACAAGATTAAAGACTTCGTCCCGTGTCCGGAAGGGACTTTCCTTGGCGTGGAAGGCAAGCTTGGTGATACGGATATGCAGATCTCCTACCATTGTAACCGACCTTGTGTAACCCTAACCCTCTCCGGTGTCTATATAAACCGGAGGGTTTTAGTCCGTAGGACAACATACACAACAACAATCATACCATAGGCTAGCTTCTAGTGTTTAGCCTCTCCGATCTCGTGGTAGATCTACTCTTGTACTACCCATATCATCAATATTAATCAAGCAGGACGTAGGGTTTTACCTCCATCGAGAGGGCCCGAACCTGGGTAAAACTTCGTGTCCCTTGCCTCATGTTACCATCCGGCCTAGACGCACAGTTCGGGACCCCCTACCCGAGATCCGCCGGTTTTGACACCGACATTGGTGCTTTCATTGAGAGTTCCTCTGTGTCATCGCCATCAGGAAGGATGCCTCGCCCCATCTTTAAAGACGGCACCATTGCTAAGGGAGCTTTGGCTGTCGGCCAAACCCTCCGGCTAGGTGGTTTTCTTATGACCGCCTGTTCGGCTTCTACGCCAACGATGACCTCACGAGCCATCGAAAACAATCTTCACATCATCTCGGAACTCGCCGAGCAGTTAGATCCAATGGAGCTCTCCTCCATAAACAAGCTCTTGGATCGCTTCGCCGCCCTTTGAGTCACTACGGATTATGACCAGATTGGGCCTAAACCCGATCTGAGAGAGATTAACTCTCCCCAAGTCACCCATCACATTGCCGTGGTAGAGGGACAATGCAGCGACCCTTCATCTATCTTAAGGACTCGCTACGTCCGGATTCCCGATCCCTCCAAGCCGGATACCCGCGGAGGGGAGGTTATCACTCAAGACCTGAACTTAGAGTCAGGCGATGGACTGGGTTCATTGGACAACATCCAGAAATCCAAATTTTCGAGTTCGGAAATTCCTTAGCCTCTGAGCCTCAGATGGGGTGAGGCTTCAGATTTAATTCCACCCACCCACCCCAACATAAGCGATCTATCCAAAATCAGGCAAGAACCCGATGAAACAGTACATCATTACTGGGCCAGATTCCTTCTGGTTAAGAACAGGCTAAGGGACTGCCGCGAGGAAGACGCAATCTCAATCTTCTACAATAATTCCATGGACAAGGGAATACTCAACGCCATAAGTTGCCGTGATATTACACGCTTCGCTGACTTGGCGTCCATTGTACGAAAGTACTGTGCGATGGAAAGCGCTTGGAAAACCGAAATAAATTTTTGGGACAATCCGGCCCTGAACACAAACCCAGTCCGAAATAAAAGGGTGCATCATCACCAGACACCCGGGTCAAGCACTAAAAAGCAAAAACCCTCTACAGGGCATGGAACCGTACTAGAAGGATGGCTTAATGGACCTTGTAAAATTCACAGTACAGAGGATGCCACACCAACTCACAGCCTCAGAGCATGTTGGATACTCCGGCAGGTGGCCAAAATTGGCGAAAATCTCCTAATTCCAGAGGCCACAGAAAGCCACCCCAGAGACACCAATACGGTATGCGAAAAAGGACACTCCGCAGCCTTGCCGAAGTCTACCAAGTAGCAACAATAAACCCATGGAGTGACACGGCTATTACCTTTAACGCCAGTGATGAACCTAAATTCCGAACAGCCCGAGCACCAGCCGCATTGGTCCTTAGTCCAATAGTGGACGGCTTTCGTCTTACCAAGGTACTCATGGACGGCGGCAGCGGATTGAACCTCATTTATGAGGAGACCCTTCAAAAAATGGAAATAGATTGGAACCGCATTGAGCGAAGCAGCACAACCTTTAGAGGAATAATCCCCAGTCGGGAAGCGCGCTGTACAGGGAAAATCACACTAGATGTGGTGTTCGACACGCTGGATAATTACAGGTCCGAAGAGGTCACGTTCCAGGTGGCTCCGTTCAGCAGCGGTTATCACGCTCTGCTAGGGCGGGAAGCGTTTACAATCTTCCAAGCAATACCCCATTACGGGTACATGAAGCTCAAGATGCCCGGGCCGAATAGGATCATCACTCTTGCTAGTGATCCGGACATAGCACTCCGCACCCAAAACAAGACAGCCGCACTGGCCCTCGAGGCACTATCCAAAGCCCTAGCGGCTGAGGAGCTGATTGCGCTGCGCTCTATGGTGAATAGGGACGATGTGGTACTCGACAAAAGATCCAAGTCCACCTCCTTTGAACCGGCGGACGAAATAGTCAAATTCCAAGTCCATCCAACAGACCCCAATAAAACAACTTCCATCGGGGCACAGTTAAACCCTGATGTAAACAGCTTCCAAGTCCATCAAACATGCCAGGAATCCCACGCAGGCTGGCCAAGCACAGCTTAAATATCTAAACAGGATTCAAACATGTCAAAGAGGCTCTTCGGCGTTTTTCCGAACCTTAGAGACAGGCCATGGGAGAGGAGCTAGCAAAGCTATTGGAGGCCAGATTCATCAGAGATATAAAACATCCGGACTGGCTAGCAAACCTGGTGATGGTACCAAAGAAGGACAAATCCTGACACCTGTGTGTTGATTTTAAAGACCTTAACAAGGCTTGCCCAAAGGATCCCTTCCCCCTCCCCCACATCGATCAAATTATCGACGCTACCGCAGGACACGATTCTTTGTGTTTCCTCGACGCATATTCCGGCTACCATCAAATCAAGATGGCAGAACCAGACGAAGCCGCAACGGCATTTATCACACCATACGGCCCATTCTGCTTCAACACGATGCCCTTCGGGCTCAAAAACGCCGGCGCAACATATCAGCGCATGATTCATACATGTGGAGGCATATGTAGATGATGTGGTCATCAAAACAAGATATGTTGAATCTCTAGTAGACTACTTGAGGCTCACATTTGATAACCTCCGAACATACGACATCAAGCTCAACCCGGAAAAATGCGTTTTCGGCATTCCAGCCGGAAAGCTCTTGGGCTTCATTGTATCCGATAGAGGAATTGAAGCAAATCCAGCCAAGATTCGAGCTCTGTCGCAACTGGATATCCCAAAGGACCTCAAACAAATACAAAAGTTAACCGGATGCGTGGCGGCTCTAAGCCGCTTTATCTCCCGCTTGGGAGAAAAGGCCCTACCCCTTTACCGCCTCCTTCGGCGCACCGAACACCTCAAATGGACGGATGCAGCCACGGCCGGAATCGACGAAATAAAAGCCATACTGGCAACAAACCCGGTCCTGGCCGCACAAAACATTGGCGAACCAATGCTATTATACATTGCAGCAACACATCAAGTTGTAAGCGCAGTGCTCGTCGTCGAACGAGAAGCGGACGGACACAAATTCCCCCTTCAAAAGACGGTCTATTATGTGTCCACTGTCCTCACTCCCTGCAAATCACGGTACCCGCATTATCAAAAGATTGCGTACGCCGTATTCATGGCATCACGGAAGCTACGACACTACTTTCAAGAGTGTTCAATAACAGTAGCCTCGGAAGTACCACTTAACGATATTATAAACAACCGTGACGCAATGGGCCGGATTGCAAAATGGGCCATTGAGCTCCTCCCGTTTGACATAACGTATAAGCCACGGCGAGCCATCAAGTCGCAAGTCTTAGCCGACTTCGTCACAGAATGGACGGAGGCCGAACTCCCTAAAGAGTACGACACATATTCAAATTGGATCATGCATTTCGACGGCTCCAAGATGTTGGCCGGACTGGGGGCTGGCGTCGTTTTGACGTCCCCCACAGGAGACACAGTTCAATACGTACTACAGATTATGTACACGGACTCCAACAATGCAGCCAAATATGTGGCCCTTTTACATGGTCTCCGGATGGCAGTATCCATGGGCATTCAACGCCTAGAGGTGCGCGGGGACTCGAACCTCGCAATATCCCAGATAAATGGAGACTTCGATGCCAAGGATCCAAAAATGGCAGCTTACCGCAACGCTGTCCTAAAAATGTCAGCTCGGTTCGAGGGGCTTGAATTTCACCATATAGCCCGGGAAAATAATCAGGGGCAGATGTCCTGGCACGCATCGGCGCAAAACGCGATGTAGTCCCCACCCAACATCTTCTTGGAAAGGCTGTTCAAGCCATCCGTAGTATGGGAAGGAGAGCCGAACAATAACAGCCCGGACCCAACCGCACTGCCCGACACAGAACATACTGACACAATTGGAGGCTCTGCCAATGAAATAACACCTTCAGCCCACGTAATAATGGCCGTCATCGCCCCGTGGACAGAACCATTCCTCGCCTACCTTACTAGGCAGGAACTCCCCGAGGACCAAAATGAAGCACGCTGCATAGTGCGGCAATCCAAAGCCTACAGAGCCCACGAGGGAGAGCTTTATAAGAAAAGCACTACCAGAGTCCTTCAAAGGTACATCTCCAAAGAGGAGGGGCGGAACCTCCTGGCTGAAATTCATGCTGGACTCGGCGGTCATCACGCTGCAGCTCGTGTTGGGGAACGTAGCAGAAAACAAAAATATTTCCTACGGTTTCACCAAGATCCATCTTGGAGTTCATCTAGCAACGAGTGATTAGATGCATCTACGTACCTTGTAGATGGCGAGCGGAAGCGTTCAAAGAACGGGGATGATGTAGTCGAACACGACGTGATTCAAATCACCGATGATCAAGCACCGAACGGACGGTGCCTCCGCGTTCAACACACGTACGGAACGGATGACGTCTCCTCCTTTCTTGATCTAGCAAGGGGGAAGGAGAGGTTGATGAAGATCCAGTAGCACGACGGCGTGGTGGTGGATGCAGGGCGTCACAGTAGCAGGGCTTCGCCTATACTACGAGAGAGAGACGTAACGGGGAGAGAGGGAGGCGCCAGGGGCTGGTGTATGAAGTCCCTCCTCTCCCCCACTATATATAGGAGGGCCAAGGGGGGGTGGTGCGCAGCCTAGGAGATCCAATCTCCTAGGTGCGGCGGCCAAGGGGAGGTTTCCCTCCCCCCCAAGGCACCTAGAGGTGCCTTCCACCACTTGGACTCTTCCTTTAAGTGGAACCCTAGGCGCATGGGCTTTTGGGGCTGGTGCCCTTGGCCCATGCAGGCCAAGGCGCACCCCCTACAGCCCATGTGGCCCCCCGGGACAGGTGGCCCCACCCGGTGGACCCCCGGGACCCCTCCGGTGGTCCCGGTACAATACCGATAACCCCGAAACTTGTCCCGATGGCCGAAACAGCACTTCCTATATATAATTCTTTACCTCCGGACCATTCCGGAACTCCTCGTGACGTCCGGGATCTCATCCGGGACTCCGAACAACATTCGGGTTACTGCGTACACATATCTTCACAACCCTAGCGTTACCGAACCTTAAGTGTGTAGACCCTACGGGTTCGGGAGACATGCAGACATGACCGGGACGACTCTCCGGTCAATAACCAACAGCGGGATCTGGATACCCATGTTGGCTCCCACATGCTCCACGATGATCTCATCAGATGAACCACGATGTCGAGGATTAAACAACCCCGTATGCAATTCCCTTTGTCAATCGGTATGTTACTTGCCCGAGACTCGATCGTCGGTATCCCAATACCTTGTTCAGTCTCGTTACCAGCAAGTCACTTTACTCGTACCGTAACGCATGATCCCGTGATCAACCACTTGGTCACCTTGAGCTCATAATGATGATGCATTACCGAGTGGGCCCAGTGATACCTCTCCGTTATATGGAGTGACAAATCCCAGTCTCGATCCGTGTCAAACCAACAGACACTTTCGGAGATACCCGTAGTGCACCTTTATAGTCACCCAGTTACGTTGTGACGTTTGATACACCCAAAGCACTCTTACGGTATCCGGGAGTTACATGATCTCATGGTCAAAGGAAAAGATACTTGACATTGGAAAAGCTCTAGCAAACGAACTACACGATCTTGTGCTATGCTTAGGATTAGGTCTTGTCCATCACATCATTCTCCTAATGATGTGATCCCGTTATCAATGACATCCAATGTCCATAGCCAGGAAACCATGACTATCTATTGATCAACGAGCTAGTCAACTAGAGGCTTACTAGGGACATATTATGGTCTATGTATTCACACGTGTATTACGATTTCCGGATAATACAGTTATAGCATGAATAAAGACAATTATCATGAACAAAG
Organism: Triticum urartu; assembly: GCF_003073215.2. NCBI lineage: Eukaryota > Viridiplantae > Streptophyta > Magnoliopsida > Poales > Poaceae > Triticum > Triticum urartu. Next base: position 613,143,423 of record NC_053028.1, read on the forward strand.
AAATATAATAATAATGCTTTTATTATTGCCTCTAGGGCATATTTCCAACAGCTCGGTCCCTTGTAAGCAAGGCCTTCCGTACGGGCTTTTATTGGCCGACGGCCCGGGCAGACGCTCAGGACTTAGTCCAACGATGCACCGGTTGCCAGCTCTTTGCAAACCAAAGCCATATGCCACCCATCGCCCTCCAAACTATCCCCATTACTTGGCCCTTCGCGGTCTAGGGGCTTGACATGGTTGGACCCCTTAAAGGCGGAACCCACAAGCAAAAATACTTACTGGTCATGGTGGATAAGTTCACCAAATGGATAAAAGCCAAGCCTGTTAAGACGGCCAAATCCGGACCAGTGGTAGACTTTATATCCGGGGTTGTACACCGTTACGTCGTCCCCCACAGCATCATCACTGATAACGGCACGAACTTCATGGCCGACGAGGTAAAACTCTGGTGCAAAAACATGGGCATCAAGCTCGATTATGCCTCCGTTTATCACCCACAAACTAACAGCCAGATCGAACGTGCAAATGGTATTATCATGAGCGGCATCAAACCCAGATTAGTGCGGTCCCTCAAGGAATCTAACACGCACTGGGTAGAGGAGCTCGACTCCGTACTCTGGGGGCTGCGTACCACGCCGAATCGAACCACCGGATACACACCATTCTTTATGGTGTACGGTGTAGAGGCAGTTTTGCCTTGCGACATAATTCATGACTCACCTCGAGTGCGCATGTACGAAGAAAGAGAAGCCGAGCTCGATCGGCAGGACAGCTTGGACGTATTGGAGGAGGAGCGTGACGTGGCAAAAGCCCGTTCCGCATTCTATCAACAGCAGGCTCGAAGATACCAACACAGAGAAGTACGGGCCGAAAATTACAACGTTGGCGAATTAGTTCTACGACTACCTGACAAGAAAAAGGACAAACTCAAGCCCAAGTGGAAAGGTCCCTTCATAATTGACCAAGTCCTGACTGGTGGAGCATACCGCTTGCGGGATGCATCGGATGACCGACTCGAGCCAAACCCATGGAACGCAGCCCGTCTCCGAAGATTCTATGCCTAGCGCCGGACTCTATGTTCGTCTCCTTCCTCTGTCCATTTTTTATATATTTTCTTCCTTACATTTCTCTTCCTCTCTCTCTCTCTCTCTTATAACCTTTAAAGGCTCATAAAGTGACGCGCTATCCGTGCTCATTAAACCTGGGGGCTTCCTTAAACAGAAGCTTATTCATATGACTTAAGTTTTGGCCAAGCTGGGTTGCCTGGCTCCTGTGTTTACCCCTACGTTCCCGATTGTTCGGCTAGGTGGTAAAGGGAGCACCTCTGCGATTGTTACTGCCGGGTCAGCCGGATGTGTACCTCAGACTAGGTGAAGCCGAAAGCTAGCGTTCTTAAGGGAATATTCGGTCGGTGAACTAAAGATGATCTTTTTTTATTCTTTACGCCCCCAGATGTTTTTCTGCGTTTCTTTTCGCAGCATGGACATGCACCTTAGGGCATGCCTCCCAGGGAAAGGAACCCCTAACGGAACTATTCTCCCTGGAAGATGTTTCTTACTAACCATGTAATATATCATAACTAGTCGGGCACTTGTCTGTTCACGCACTAATGACCCCTACGCCTGGTCTCCATGCATTCCCCGGTTCCTATATAACCGCATGGGAATTCGGACACACTCCGGACTTTCAGGTCCCGAGGCTGAAGCGAAAAGGTCGGCCATGACAAATGATCTACAATCCGGCTAGAAGGCATTATAAATGTCAATTAAATTACATAGTCATTTCGACTGATTGTATTCCTCTTCAATACCATCTAACAGGCGGTCTAATTTACAGTCCTGCTGGGAATACTTCACGGCCAACTCTACTTGGCCGTATACTAAGCTTACAGGGATCTCCTTCCCATCGGGCCCTACAGGACCGACCTCGGCCATGTCGTTGGGGTCAGCCTTTGCGTACCGCGTCTTCACCATGGCCCAGGCCTCCCTAGCGCCTTGACGGCAGGCCGATATCTTCCACAATCGGAAGCGCCGTCGTGCTCCCTTTAGTTTCTCCGCAAGCTCTCCTAGACCTTCGGGCATGGAGACGGATGGCCACAGGGCCTGGGCAACGCCTTGCATCGCCTGCCGAACTCGATCGAGCAGTTGCGAGAGCTCGGGAAGAAGGTCACCCGTAGAACCGGGAATCTCCTCTGTAGGACGACCTGTTAGCACACCTACAGACATTGCTCTGTTAGTTGACTTCCCTGCCGAACTTTCTTTCAAAGGTTCGTTCAAGCACTTACTAAATATGCCACGCCGAAGCCGCTGATTCTCCTTAACGGAGTCTGACAGCTGGGCACGAACATCTTTCAGCTCGACACCCAGCTTGGTGTTGGAATCTTGGACATCGTTCTTCTCCCGCCTCACCTTTGTCAGCACGTTCTCACCAGCCTTTAGCTGGCGTAGGAGGTGTTGCCTTTCCGGATTCAATCCGGCGCCATCTGCAATTTCATTTGTCAGATTCGCACCCATGCCGTGCTTCGCCGAATACTTATCTTTCGAAGTATATATTACCAGAGGGGGTCTCCTTGGGCTCCCCTACCGTGGCTAGTGTGGCCTCAAGTTGGGCTTTGCACTCTTCCAGCTCCTTGGACAGTAGGGAATTCTTTTCTGTAAGAACCTGCATAACAAATGATCCTTAAATCAGTTATTCTAACTGTTTCAAGTCTCAGGGGCTACTAGTATCTATATATAATTACCAAAATTTTCTACCTGTATGTCTTTTACATATTGCTCCGTGGCTCTAGCTAGACCATTTTGAGCGGCACGGAGGTACGCATCTCCCAATTTGAAGGCATTTAACGCCTCTTTGGAGAAACAAGCATCACGAAGAATTGCCCGGCGACGCCTGTGGTTCATGGCACTCTCCACCTCAGAGTTGGTGGCAGACAACCTGTCCACATCCTCCGTCGGAGGAGCGCCCGGTGCGCGCCTTGTGTTCGCCTCCACCTCCGGACCAGGCTTTGGAGCCTGGCTGGTGGAGGCGCGATTGGCAGCCTCTACGAATCCGGTCCGGCAAGGTCTCTTTGTCCTGAAGAGAGCACGAGTGTTATGTGCCTTGAAGGTGTAACACCTAGGATAAGGGGGCGCGCCATACCTTCGCGCTGACGTCTTGGTCCGGACTGCACCTCTTTTCTGCCCACGGGGTCCTGCGGCCCCTCGTTGGCTTGTCACCGCAGGAGCGGCCTCCCGTTTCTGGGAGGCCGGGATTAGCCCTGGGTAATCAGCCGTAATGGCCACCAAGGTGTTGTCCTTGCTCAATTGATGGAACACACCATCAATCAACTCCACCGAAAAGTCCGGATCCTCTTGAGAGTCCGGGTCGAGGGACCATCCTGGGTCCTCGGGTTGTGGAGGAGGGCTGCTTATTTCTTTAACAGCCTGGTGCAGTTCCTGCGTTGAAATCACTAGATTGAATATTTAACAATGGGGATATAAAACGGATGGGCAAGATGTGACCACTCACCCAGCTTGGAGGATTGTACATGGAAAATCCACCCTTTGGGTCGACGCGGAGAAAATCCTCCTCTTCTCCCTTGTACAAAGAGGACAAGGTCTTTATTAGAGCCGTAGCAGAATCCAGCCCCTTACGGCCGTAGCGGGTGGTCTCGTCCTCCTCGTTGAAGTCCCACATGGGGTGGCCTCTATACTGTAGCGGCTGCACCCCTCGCATGATGCATGCGGCCATGACCCCAATCATGGTCAGTCCGGAATGAGCTAACAATCTTATCCGGCCCATCAGGTAAATAATGTCCCTGTCACTTTCCCTCTGAGGGCACCATGGACGCCAGCTTAGGCGTTTCTTTAAGGGAGCACTGTCGAATTCAGGGAGGCCGATCCAGACAGGATCCGGCAGCGGGACGTCTTCTATATAAAACCATTCCGAGGGCTAGTCTTCGGACGCCTTCTTTGGGGTTCCGGACAGATATCCGGTCCCGGCGATGCGCCACACTTCGGCTCCGCCCACTTGATACATTGACCCCTTCTTGGAACGGGGCACGAGGCAGAATAGCTCTTTCCACAGCCCGAAATGAGCCTCAACACCCAAGAACATCTCACAGAGGGCTACAAAGCCCGCGGTATGCAATACGGAGGCAGACATGAGATTATGTAGCTGCTGGCCGTAGAACTCCAGCAGCCCCCGGAGAATGGATGGACTGGAAATCTGAGCCCCCTTATTAAATAAGGGATGAGGCACACCCGCTCTCCTTTGGAGGGATTAGGGGCACTCTCTGCTTGCTCTCCGCCGTTATAGACGGCAAGACCGGCTCGAACCGGGACCATATAGGCCGGGGGGAGAAATCCCATGGTCTGGAGCGTCCCTAGCTCGCTATGTGGGATGGAGCATCTCTCCCAATATCCAGGCTTAGGGCTGGCAGGGCGAGGGGAGGAGTTGCGACGGCTGGCCATGGTGGAATGAACCTTTGTCGAATGCGCTCTGATGAACGCTCGCGAAGGGGAGAAGGTGTGGCTTGAATCTACATCCTCGTCCCCTTAAATAGGGCAGCTCATTTACGCGGCTAGGGGTGTGGATGTAAAAACACTCAGACTTTTCATATTCGTTTGACACGTGGGAAGCGACCATTATTGGGCGTAGAAGCCAAGGAGTGCAACATCTACAAGAAACCAGACTTTATTCAACAGGTACATGGAATTTTTAGGAGAACCCGCCTTGCAATGCCGAAGACAATCTGCGCGCCGGACTCATCGTCATTGAAGCCTAGTTCGGGAGCTACTGAGGGAGTCCTGGATTAGGGGGTGTCCGGATGGCCGGACTATACCTTCTGCCGGACTCCTGGACTATGAAGATACAAGATTAAAGACTTCTTCCCATGTCCGGAAGGGACTTTCCTTGGCGTGGAAGGCATGCTTGGTGATACGGATATGCAGATCTCCTACCATTGTAACCGACTTTGTGTAACCCTAACCCTCTCCGGTGTCTATATAAACCGGAGGGTTTTAGTCCGTAGGACAACATACACAACAACAATCATACCATAGGCTAGCTTCTAGGGTTTAGCCTCTCCGATCTCGTGGTAGATCTACTCTTGTACTACCCATATCATCAATATTAATCAAGCAGGATGTAGGGTTTTACCTCCATCGAGAGGGCCCGAACCTGGGTAAAACTTCGTGTCCCTTGCCTCCTGTTACCATCCGGCCTAGACGCATAGTTTGGGACCCCCTACCCGAGATCCGCCGGTTTTGACACCGACAAGCATCTTGGGCAGTTGACGCTGATGGACGTTCAGTTGACACAGGATCGGCAAAAGTGACAAAGGCCCGATTGAGGTCTCCAGTCTGCTAGACCATTGGTTCGGGCACTCATGTCGTCTGAGCTGTTTTGCCGGTCGGCGCTTTCCTGCCCGAGCTCCTGCCACTCCTTCTCATGGGCCTCAGAGGCACTTCTTCATCATTGTCTGGAAGTTCAATCACATGTTGCGGCGCTGCAAAAGTTTCAACCGTAATATATCAGTCGACCTGCAAATCAATTGACAAAGTGGAGGCAAGATGGCAGAGTCACACCTGCTCTAGAGGTGGCCACATCTTCCATCTCCGCATCATCCTCATTCCTTTAAATATCCACGAAAGTCCCGGAAGTAGCAGCACTGCATGTCCCCAAACTTACTCCGTCAATCAAGAAAGTGAGTCGACGACTACTGAAGAAGTTCTTGAATAAAAGGATAAAACACGACGCTTACCTAGAGGCGTTAGGAACGTCGATCTTGATTTTGGGCAGGGTCTTCCAGGGCTTGGGAGCTGCAATATTGGGTTGCTTCGGCACCTTCTCAGTCGGAACAGGGGAGGAAGTCCGAGTGCGCTTCGCAGTCTGGGCAACTGCCTTGCCATGGATACTCGCGGGGTCGTGGGTCTGCTTGGAACGCCTTTCAGTATGGGGTGGAGAGTCGACCTCCTCGCTGTTCCTTGAGTCCTCACTCTCCTCCTCGTCCTCGTCATAGTATCTCCAATCACCACTTTCAGACCCACTTGCCTCTCCCTCCTGGTCCTGCTCTCCGTTGGGCATTGAGTATGTATCAATGTAGATCTGCAAGGTAGAGAATAACATAGACATCAGTCAGGCACGAAGACAGTTACAAATCAGAATGAAGAAGCACTTGACAGTAAAGGACAGACCTTTTTAGGTTCATGGCCAGCGCAGAATGGTTGGACTCTTCTGGACCCCCGAGGGTTATCTTTGTTCCCAGTGATGCCTTGCAACCACAACTCCACCATCTCTTCGGTGACCTCCTCCGGGTGGATCCGAGTGGTGTCCTCAATGCCTGAGTACATCCACATAGGATGATTGCGGGCATGGAGTGGCTAGACACCTCGATTGAGAAACACTTCCAGCAAGTCCATACCAGTCACGCCGTCCCGAATTAATTGGACCACTCGCTCCATCAGCATGTTCACCTCTGCTCTCTCTCTCTCCTGGAGTTACTTTAAAAGAAGTGGGTTGTTGGACTCGCTCCATGGAGAAGGGAGGTAGACCGGTCGACTGACCAGGAGTCGGTTGGTCCTTGTAGTACAACCAGGTCGACTGCCACCCTCTAACTGACTCAGGAAGGATCACAGCTAGAAAAGCACTTTTACTTCTCATCTGGATACCTAGGCCTCCACACATCTAGATCACATGAGTCTTCTCATCATTCGGATTAGCTTTTTTCATGGACTGAGAGCGACAAGTGAAGATGTGTTTGAAGAGACCCCAGTGCGGTCGACAGCCCAAGAAATTTTCACACATGCAAACGAACGCAGCGATGTACGTGATGGTGTTGGGGGGAAATGATGCTGGGCTCCAAAGAAGTTCAGAAAACCCCGAAAGAAAGGATGGGGAGGCAGAGAGAATCCACAGTCAACATGAGTCACAAGAAGGACGCACTCACCCTCCTGCGGTTGCGGCTCGGTCTCGTTGCCAGGAAGCCTCCAAGATCCATGGGCAATCAAACCCCCTGAGGCGAGATCCTCCACATCCTCTAGCTAAATCGTGGAGCGAATCCAGTCGCCCTGGATCCAGCCGGGCGGCAAGCCGGACCTTGAGGAAGATCCCCCCCCCCCCCGACTCGTCTTCTTGCCCTTTGGCTTCCCCGCCGTCGCCGCCGTCGCTATCGTCTTCTTCGCGCGCTCTAGAGCCGCCGTCTTGTCCTTCCCCTTCACCGCGGGCTGCTCACGGGTGGTGCGGAGGTGTCGAGAGCAGCGGACAACAAGGTGAAGAAACAGAGGAAGGAGAAGGGGAATGGGATGCGCTGTGCAGACGCACCGACCGCGGAGCCTTTTATCCGCCCATTTCCGAGTGACTGATGTGCGGGCCCGAGAGATCCTGTAAAATCCCGTAACAGCCGCGTGCTCGGTACGTGGCGAAAAAGGTGGTGCAGAAATCGAGGCGGCCCTGCCTAATCTATCCTGATTACTGCGGCACTCTCCATCCCGCGCGCTTACCCAAATTTTAAATCCTGTGAGATCTGGGAATGGCAGCGCAATCAGTCACGCCGAAGATTTCGCTCTACTCCAACACTCGAAGCATTCCAGGGTAAATTCACTCGACAAAATTCTGAATGAATCAAGGCGATTGAAAATAAAGTTGAAGATCTTGCGTGCTTCACCAACACAGGTACGATGCCCTCGAAGCATGAGAACTGAGTCGGAACCATCTTCAATGTCTTCTACCCTCGGACCTCAATCCATTCGGGGGCTAATGAAGAGGACATGTACCTAGGGTAGTGCTACCTCTTGAGCACTGCGTTAGTTTTCCCTTGAAGAGGAAAGGGTGATGCAGCAAAGTAGCGTAAGTATTTCCCTCAGTTTTTGAGAACCAAGGTATCAATCCAGTAGGAGACTACACGCAAGTCACTGATGTCTACTACACAACCTTCTTCTTGTAGACATTGTTGGGCCTTCAAGTGCAGAGGTTTGTAGGACAGTAGCAAATTTCCATCAAGTGGATGACTAAGGTTTATCAATCCGTAGGAGGCTATGACGCCCCCGATTTGACCGTACACTAATCATACACGCAAACGTGTACGATCAAGAACAAGGACTCACGGGAAGATATCACAACACAACTCTACAAATAAGATAAGTCATACAAGCATTATATTACAAGCCAGGGGCCTCGAGGGATCGAACACAAATGCTCGAAGACACAAGAGTCAGCGGAAGCAACAATATCTGAGTACAAACATAAGTTAAACAAGTTTGCCTCCTGCCTGGGATCCTCCTAAACTACTCCTGGTCGTCGTCAGCGGGCTGCACATAGTAGTAGGCACCTCCCAAGTAGTAGTAGTCGTCGACGACGGTCGCGTCTGGCTCCTGGGCTCCAACGTTTGGTCGTAGCAATCGGCTACAGAAAGGGGGGAAAGAGGGAGCAAAGCAACCGTGAGTACTCATCCAAAGTACTCGCAAGCAAGGAGCTACACTACATATGTATGCATTGGTACCAAATGGAATAAGGGTATCATTTGTGGACTGAACTGCAGAATGCCAGAATAAGAGGGGGATAGCTAGTCCTTTCGAAGACTACGCTTCTGGTAACCTCCATCTTGCAGCAGGAGAAGAGAGTAGATGGTAAGTTCACAAAGTAGCATCGTGTAGCATAATCCTAACCGATGATCCTCCCCTCGTCGCCCTGTGAGAGAGCGATCACCGGTTGTATTGGCACTTGGAAGGGTGTGTTTTATTAAGTATCCGGTTCTAGTTGTCATAAGGACAAGGTATAACTCCAAGTTGTCCTATTACCGAAGATCACGGCTATTCGAATAGATTAACTTCCCTGCAGGGGTGCACCACATAACCCAACACGCTCGATCCCATTTGGCCAGACACACTTTCCTGGGTCATGCCCGGCCTCGGAAGATCAACATGTCGCAGCCCTACTTAGGCACAACAGAGAGGTCAGCACGCCAGTCTAAATCCTATGGCACAGGGGTCTGGGCCCATCACCCATTGCACACCTGCACGTTGCATACGCGGCCGGTGAGCAGACCTAGCAACCTCCATTACAAAGGAAGTTGCGTTACACGGTCCAACCCGGCGCGCGCCGCTCAGTCGCTAACGTCACGAAGGCTTTGTCTGATACCACGACGTCGAGTGCCCATAACTGTCCCCGCGTAGATGGTTAGTGCGTATAGGCCAATAGCCAGACTCAGATCAAATACCAAGATCTCATTAAGCGTGTTATTTTGAAGTAACCGCGAACGCCGACCAGGGCCAGGCCCACCTCTCTCCTAGGTGGTCTCAACCTGCCCTGTGGCTCCGTCTCAAAGTAACAGTCGAGGGCCGTCGGGAACTCGGGCCCACCACTACCTGGATGGAGCCACCTGCCCCTTCAGCCCCCATCTCCAAACAGTATCACTGGTAATGTAACAGTGTAAAGTATATAGTATATGCCCGTGATCACCTCCCGAAGTGATCACGGCCCAGTAGTATAGCTTGGCAGACAGATAAGAGTGTAGGGCAACTGATGGAACACTAGCATCCTATACTAAGCAGTAGGATAGCAGGTAAAGGTAACAACAGTAGTAGCAAGGACAGGCTATGCAGCAATATAGGATTAACTGAAAGCAGTAACATGCTACACTACTCTAGTGCAAGCAGTATAGAGAAGAGTAGGCGATATCTGGTGATCAAGGGGGGGCTTTCCTGGTTGCTCTGGCAAGAGAGAGGGGTCGTCTCCGATGTAGTCGAACACACGGACATCGGCAACGGTCTCAGAGTCTACCGGAAAGGAGTAACAAAGGGGGAACACAATAAATAACAAAGCAATCAAATGTAACACAAAGTAAGACGCGGCAATACATTGTGCTAGGGGTTACCTAACGTAGGGATAGGCGATACCGGCGAAGGGGGGAAACATCCAGGAAAGTATTCCTAGTGTTTCGCGTTTTCGAGCAGATGAACCAGAGGGGGAAAGTTGCGTGTTCGCTATGCTCGGGATGCGTGGCGGACGAACGAGCTGCGTATCCGGATTCGTCTCGTTGTTCTGAGCAACTTTCATGTACAAAGATTTTCGATCCGAGCTACGGTTTATTTAATATGATTTTCTAAAGTTTTTATTAATTTCTGGAATTTAATTATCTATTTCAACATTATCCAGAATAGTAAATGATGACGTTAGCATGACATCATGCTGACGTCAGCAGTCAACTGTGCAGTTGACTGGGTCAACTATGTGTGGGGCCCACATGTCATTGGCTGTTTAATTAGCAGGTTAATTAAACAGGGTCAATTAGTTTAATTAGTGGTTAGGTTAATCTAATTATGAATAATTAGTTTAATTAACTGTTTAGTTTAATTAATCCAGATTAATTAATTAATTAATTGTTATTATTATTATTATTTAAAATTCTTTTTTCATTTCATTTAAATCGTTCTGGGCCAGGCCCCACATGCCATATGATCATCAGGTTAACCTAATTCTAAATTAGGCATGCTAATTAGCCCGGCCGGACCCACCGGTCAGTGGGCCAGCCGGTGGTCAACAGACCAGCGCGTGCGTCGCCGGAGACAGAACGCGGCCGGGTCACCCGTCTGGCCGACCCCGGTACCGGTTAGGCGCATGGGTTGGAGTGCTGGGTAGCCGCTGCTCCGGCGAGCCGAGAAGTGGCCTCAGGGCGGCCGGCGTTGGTCTGTGATGGCGGCAATCGACGACGGCAGGCAGCATCAGAAAGCAAAAGCAGCAGCAGGCAGCATCACGGCGGGCACGAGCGCACACACGGGGCGCAGCCCGGGCGTAGCCAGTGCGCGGGCGACGGCGGGAGTAAGACGGGGAGGCTGGGGCATCGTGAGTGCGGGCGCGGGCCGGATCCAGCGACGGGGAGAGAGGAGGGCAGACGGTGCTTACGGGGGGTGTCGCGTGCGAGCTCGAGGGGGTGCAGGGGCGGTCCGGCGAGGGCTCCGCGCGGTTGTGGGGTCGGGCGGTGATGTAGCAGCCGGGATGGGCGACGGCCGACGAGCACCAAGGTGGCGAGCCTAGCCCCGGCGTGGCAGGCGCGCGGGTAAGGGGGAGGCCTGGGTGCTCGAGGCAATGGCGTGCTGCGAGGAGACGGCCGGTCTCCGGCAAGGGCGTCCGACACGGGGTGCGAGGGAGGAGGTTGGCGATGCGAGGGGGTCGGCGCATGGTAGGGAGCCGCGAGAAGGTGGCCGTGGCCTGGGGTGGCCTTCTACGCAGGCGAGGTGGGGCGACGGGCGGCGAGATTGGTGATGGGGACGGGGCGCAGCGTCATGGGGGGGAGGGCGGGGCGTCGGCCTGATCCCGATCCAGAACTGGATCGGGGGGAGGGGGAGAGAGCGAGTGGGGGGTGTGGGTGGTTAGGGTTTGCGGGGGGGTGGTGGGAGTCGTGGGTGAGGGGGTTAATGGGGGAGTGGGGGCGGATGGGCCGGCCTGGCCGGGACATGGTCTAGTTGGGCAGGGGGCTCCTGGGCTGGAGCCCCGGGGGGTTCTTTCCTTTTGTGTGTGTGTGTGTTAGTTCTGCTTTTGTTTTGATTCTTTTTCTTATTTTCTTTTCTGTTTTATTTTTAGTTTCTTTTATTTTTTAGTTTTTACAAAAATCACCACTAGTGCCTAAATTTGTATGTGTAAACAAACTGCTCTCACATCAATTCTTAACCCATAATAAAATAATTTTAATATTTTATAAAATCCAATAGGTATTTGTTTTATTTCAATTCACTACTATTTTAATTAGTTTATAGCCCTTAAACATTTTATCAAGGTCTGGTTTCTCCATCGTATTTACACATGATTTATCTGACCCATCTTGAACATTTTGGTTTCACTGTTTGAAAACTTTTGTTGTCTGCCTGTAATTTAAATTTGAATTTGAATCGTTTTGAGCTAACGTGATTTTATCAACAGCAACCAAGGTGACATGGCATCATTAGCAAAGGTTTACTGTAGCTTAATTATCCGGGCGTCACAATTCTCCTCCACTACAAGAAATCTCGTCACGAGATTTAGGAGGCGTAAGGGGGGATTCTGGTTAAGAAATTCTAGCGAGTGTTCTCATTGCTAGTTGCTCTTCTCAAAGAGGTTGATCCATTACGTTGATGTATTCATTTCTTTGCTTCAGGTCAACATGATGAAGTCAGCATCCTTTCTTCGGGAACTCCATCATACGTACGACAAGGGGTAACTTCGGAAAAAATGGACCGCTACAATGTTGCTTATCTTGTAGATAACAGCGGGAGAGGTGGTGGAAAGTAACTCTCGAATTGAAACTTAAGAAATCATTGAGAGCAAAGTAATAAGGTGCAAAATGGAAGTTTCGAGCGGGCATGCTATAGTTCGATGCCTGAAACAGGGCATGAAAGGGTTTCAAAGCAACGTGAATAAGTATTATGTCTGATACCAGAATTGATGATTTCTTGGAAGGTGGCTCGTGAATTACATACGAAGCCAAGCATAAGGAATAGCCTTTAGGATCTGGGGTGTACAGGAGAGTCAGGTTTCGACCCTGGGACCTGTGGGTTATGGACCCACCATGTGGGTTGAAAGTAGGAGGAGCGTTGACATCTTGCATGGTCATGATAGCAAGGCATGTTAGAGGGTAGCCTGCCAGTTATGTCGGCAACAACGTTGGTACCAAGGGTGAGGGACGAAGAGAACCATTTTCATGCTCATTGAACGAGGCGGACCAATAGGCAAAGTTCTCGTCCATCGGTGGTTACCGGAATGTCATCAACAATAGTAATAGGTTCTTACTGACAGAGTTGTACACCGAGGTGCTTATAAAGGCAGTGACTTATTACTGCTTAGATCATATAAACCTCAAGAAGTTTAAACAAAACAATGGAAAGGAAAATGTACTTATCAGATTAAACATAACAATGAAAAGGAAAAATGTGTTTAAACACATCATTCAGGGGTATATCCTACCCAAGGAAAAGCAGAGCATGATATCCGTGACAGGATATAATTGTAGAAAACCATTTTGGTAACGGGAGAGACATTTCATGACATTACCCAAACAACGGTGTTTGGATAATTGATAAGGAAATTTTTGCATTGTGCTTCAAATGCTCTTATTGAAAATTAGAGTACCACAAACATGCTTCGAGATAGCATCGACATGGTCTTCAAGCAAGGTCGGACTTGGATACCCAAAGGATTCATCAGGAACAACTTATAGAATAAGTCTTACAATTTCCTCATGGAAGAATGGTTATCATTGCTAAAAGGGAAGAATTTTAACAATAGGTCCTCTGGCCAGGTGTTTTAGGCATGACATCACCTTAGAGATCAATGTTATAACTCTTGGAAATATGTTCCAACCATCATATCTGACCGAGATCCAGTTCTGATTGGCGTCAGGATATCGCAGACTCGCGATGCTTGAGAAGAGAGGTGCAACACAAATTGTCGAGATGACATTGTAAGATTCTCGGGAATTGAACTGTGGAAGTGAGTCCCGAAACAAGAGTTCATCACTAAATCAAGGAGAGGTAAGGAGGTGGCTGATTGACTCAGCGACAATTCATTGAGATTTTCAAAAGGATGGATTTCCACACTTATGTGAACAAGGGGATAACATTTGCCGGATCAAATGATATAATGATGTATGCTAGAGGAAAAACATACACATTTAAACATTGGCTGAAAAGTGCACCCAAAAATCTGGACTAGGTAGCACGATCAATGTTTGAATGATGATTCAATAGGAAATAGACTTAGAATGAAGCTATCGACCATTAACGTCAAAGCAATAGGGTTGCTAGAAATTTTGAATTTTACACATCACAATCCATTTGTCGGTTTTTCGGTTGGAAACAACACGGGGACCAAGGAATGGACGAAGATAGCAAGAAGTATCACTTGTATCAAGAATTCTTAAGAAGTGGTAAAATTCTCACGACATCCTTGGCATAAAAGGTGGTAATATTCCAAGGTAAAGAAGAACAAATGCTGGATAGCAAAGAAATCAAGGTATAACACAAAACATGAACAAGTTCGTGTTGAGCGGAAGGCAATAAAGTGGTCGATGATAACACAACTCATCGGGGGCAAGGATGGTACTTCTCATCATGAATTCAATTGATATCCTGGAAGGGGTCAAAATGTTGATGATGATCACGACACACTTGTCGAGGGGGTTTCATGAGGATATAATCGATCATCGCTGACATCAAGCATAAGGAAGGGTGGAGCAAAAGTTATCAGAACCATGGGTATGAAACAAACTCGAAATCAAGTTTGCTATTCAAGGAGAAATGATATGACAAGGAAGATCGACGTAAGATTAGCTCACTGTCAAAATTTGTGCTCCGTGAAGAAGGACCGGGTAGCACAGTTAAAACTTAGCCCAATAATGGTATAGCCGATCTTGCTAGGAATGACTTGAAGGATTATTAAACTCATAAGCAATGAAAATTAATTAGGGTTATCGAACCGGAACGTGGAATCGGTTCACATATCGGTATTCTCGGTTGACGACAACCTAGAACCTTAGGAGCAATTGGATCTGGTGAGTAATAATAGTTGATGAAGAACCCATAAGAAGTTATGATGTCCCATGATATTCTCGAGATACCAGGGTGTAATGCTAGACGGTAGATCAAAGTAAAGGTTGGACTGGTGTATTGATCCACAGAAGACAAGTGCTTAAACTTTCCCGTGAAATGGGATCAGAGAGAACATATGGTTGGAAAGACGGTTGCAACGGATAAATTCATCGATACCAAGGATATTATTTCAAGGAATTAGTTATTATTACGCGAAGCTTCCATGATAAGGTATACATCGTGTCCATGGGCATGAACACGGGGTTCAAGGTCGACTCCCACTTTTTCAATGCATAACCTTTCATTCACCTCTCGTATTTCAAAAATGACATTAGTTGTTGAAAGCTTTTTCCTGGTGCAATACCAGATAAGTATGACCCGTGATATCTTTCGGGTTCACGCAGATTTAAAGAAGGCATAGGTTCAACCCATCTGGGCCTCTTAGGAACATATACCACAAAGTTCAGGCACAAATAACTCAAGCTCGGGAGCAGAGCATGGTTGACAAAAGAAGGGGATACAATTTACCAAAGACATTAAATATCCGATGAAAGGCTGACAAGTTGAATGAATATGAAGGGCAGTGTCAGACAAAATCCAACAAAGGATCTGATGTGAGTATCGGTACTCAACCAGAGGAAGAAAGAATGCAAGGAGATCATATTATAGAAACAACTGACTAACTCAAAGCTCATAAGCAAAGGAATTATGAATTCCAAGACAAGGGATCAGAAGCAATGCTCTGATTAAGGATGGGTAAGTTGAGTAGGCTTAGGGATACCATCGATGCTAATTTGATTGGTCGAGATCCAGCTCATGTCCGGAATGACGTCTGAATCGGAAGGATAAATTCCAGGGAACAACTGATGATTGTGTGCATTCACACACATGTTGAATCAAGAGGATCAGAATGACAATCACAAAGGTTTTTTTTAACTAAATAGCTAGACAAATGGAATTAACCGGAATGCAAGTATGCAAGAATTCAAAGAACAACAGGCTGTTGAGGATTTTCGAAAGACCAAATAGTATTTTGAAGTCCTTTGCGGAACACAAGATCAACTAGGGAGAAACAAATCCTCGGTATGTGTGAGGATTACGTTGTAGGTGTATTTAGGTGACAAGGAACTGCAAGGAAGTAGGCACAAGGATTCTCGGAACAACGACGAGTATTTCGGGGTATCTTGTACTAACAAGAGCAACTGGGGACTAGTGTAAGAATGGCAAGTGCATGTAGTTATCTATAGGGGGTGACGGTGGAAGGGAATTGCAAATGCAATGAGCAAAAGTTCTCAGGATAACATTGGAGAGTATCTTCGGAATCCTTCGGCGCTCCATGCAATCATCTGGAGTGAGCGGCTCTCCGAGAGGAAGTAATTATGAGAACCTAGAGTCAGAGTTCGTAAAATCATTTAACCCGAATAGAAGAGAGATTAGAGTCCCAGAGTATAGACGAGGAGTAAAATATCCTAATACCACCGAAATGGCAACGTGGGCCCGTAAGGCACACAACCATGTTAATAAAATTTTTGTAATGTCTAGACTCGACTTCGGCCAAGGAGTGTGGAATGGGGATTCCTATAGGCAGTCAGCTCTGATACCAACTTGTGACGCCCCCGATTTGACCGTACACTAATCATACACGCAAACGTGTACGATCAAGATCAGGTACTCACGGGAAGATATCACAACACAACTCTACAAATAAAATAAGTCATACAAGCATCATATTACAAGCCAGGGTCCTCGAGGGCTCGAATACAAATGCTCGAAGACACAAGAGTCAGCAGAAGCAACAATATCTGAGTACATACATAAGTTAAACAAGTTTTCCTTAAGAGGGCTAGCACAAACTGGGATACAGATCGAAAGAGGCGCAGGCCTCCTGCCTGGGATCCTCCTAAACTACGCCTGGTCGTTGTCAACGGGCTGCACGTAGTAGTAGGCACCTCCCGAGTAGTAGTAGTTGTCGTCGATGATGGTCGCGTCTGGCTCCTGGGCTCCAATGTCTAGTCGCAGCAATCGGGTACAGAAAGGGGGAAAAGAGGGAGCAAAGCAACCGTGAGTACTCATCCAAAGTACTCGCAAGCAAGGAGCTACACTACATATGTATGCATTGGTATCAAATGGAATAAGGGTATCATTTATGGACTGAACTGTAGAATGCCGGAATAAGAGGGGGATAGCTAGTCCTTTCGAAGACTACGCTTCTGGTAACCTACATCTTGCAGCATGAGAAGAGAGTAGATGGTAAGTTCACCAAGTAGCATCGTATAGCATAATCCTAACCTATGATCCTCCCCTCGTCGCCCTGTGAGAGAGCGATCACCGGTTGTATCTGGCACTTGGAAGGGTATGTTTTATTAAGTATCCGGTTCTAGTTGTCATAAGGTCAAGGTACAACTCCAAGTTGTCCTGTTACCGAAGATCACGGCTATTCGAATAGATTAACTTCCCTGTAGGGGTGCACCACATAACCAAACACGCTTGATCCCATTTGGCCGGACACACTTTCCTGGGTCATGCCCGGCCTCGGAAGATCAACACATCGCAGCCCTACCTAGGCACAACAGAGAGGTTAGCACGCTGGTCTAAATCCTATGCCGCAGGGGTCTGGGCCCATCACCCATTG
The DNA here is from genome assembly GCF_003073215.2 of Triticum urartu. Classification (NCBI taxonomy): domain Eukaryota; kingdom Viridiplantae; phylum Streptophyta; class Magnoliopsida; order Poales; family Poaceae; genus Triticum; species Triticum urartu. The sequence continues at coordinate 613,160,592 of NC_053028.1, forward strand.
CACACCTGCTCGTTGCGTACGCGGCCGGTGAGCAGACCTAGCAACCTCCATTACAAAGGAAGTTGCATTACGCGGTCCAACACGGCACACGCCGCTCAGTCGCTGACATCACCAAGGCTTCGGCTGATACCACGACGTCGAGTGCCCATAACTGTCCCCGCATAGATGGTTAGTGCGTATAGGCCAGTAGCCAGACTCAGGTCAAATACCCAGATCTCGTTAAGCGTGTTATTTTGAAGTAACCGCGGACGCCACCAGGGCCAGGACCACCTCTCTCCTAGGTGGTCTCAACCTGCCCTGTCGCTCTGCCTCAAAGTAACAGTCAGGGGCCATCGGGAACTCAGGCCCACCACTACCTAGATGGAGCCACCTGCCCCTTCAGCCCCCATCTCCAAACAGTATCACCGGTAATGTAACAGTGTAAAGTATATAGTATATGCCCGTGATCACCTCCCGGAGTGATCACGGCCCAGTAGTATAGCTTGGCAGACGGATAAGAGTGTAGGGCCACTGATGGAACACTAGCATCCTATACTAAGCAGTAGGATAGCAGGTAAAGGTAATAACAGTAGTACCAAGGACATGCTATGCAGTAGTATAGGATTAACTGAAAGCAGTAACATGCTACACTACTCTAATGTAAGCAGTATAGAGAAGAGTAGGCGATATCTGGTGATCAAGGGGGGGCTTGCCTGGTTGCTCTGGCAAGAGAGAGGGGTCGTCTCCGATGTAGTCGAACACACAGACATCGGCAGCGATCTCAGAGTCTACTGCAAAGGAGTAACGAAGGGGGAACACAATAAATAACAAAGCAATCAAATGTAACACAAAGTAAGACGCGGTAATACGTTGTGCTAGGGGTGACCTAACGTAGGGATAGGCGATACCGACGAAGGGGGGAAACATCCGGGAAAGTATTCCCAGTGTTTCGCGTTTTCGAGCAGATGAACCGGAGGGGGAAAGTTGCGTGTTCGCTATGCTCAGGATTCGTGGCGGACGAACGGGCTGCGTATCCGGATTCGTCTCGTCGTTCTGAGCAACTTTCATTACAAAGTTTTTCGATCCGAGCTACGGTTTATTTAATATGATTTTCTAAAGTTTTTATTAATTTCTGGAATTAAATTATCTATTTCAACATTGTCTAGAATAGTAAATGATGACATCAGCATGACATTATGCTGACGCCAGCAGTCAACTGTGCAGTTGACTAGGTTAACTACGTGTGGGGCCCACATGTCATTGGCTGTTTAATTAGCAGGTTAATTAAACATCATCAATTAGTTTAATTAGTGGTTACGTTAATCTAAATATGAATAATCAGTTTAATTAACTGTTTAGTTTAATTAACCAAGATTAATTAATTAGTTAATTAATTAATTAATTAATTGTTATTATTATTATTTAAAATTCTTTTTTCTTTTCATTTAAATCATTCTGGGGCCGGGCCCCACATGCCATATGATCATCAGGTTAACCCAATTCTAAATTAGGCATGCTAATTAGCCCGGCCGTACCCATGGTCAGTGGGCCAGCCGGTGGTCAACAGACCAGCGCGTGCGTCGCCGGAGACAGAACGCGACGGGGTCGCCCGTCTGGCCAACCCCGGTACCGGTTAGGCGCATGGGTGGGAGTGCTGGGTAGCCGCTGCTCTGGCGAGCCGAGAAGTGGCCTCAGGGCGGCCGGCGTTGGTCTGTGACGGCGGCAATCGATGACGGCAGGCAGCAGCGGAAAGCAGAAACAGCAGCAGGCAACATCACGACGGGCACGAGCGCACGCACGGGGCGCAGCCCGGGCGTAGCCATTGCTCGGGCGACGGCGGGAGTAAGACGGGGAGGCTGGGGCATGGTGAGCGCGGGCTGGATCCAGCAAAAGGGAGAGAGGAGGGCAGACGGTGCTCACGGGGGGTGTGGCGTGCCAGCTGGAGGGGGTGCAGGGGCGGTCCGGCGAGGAGGGCTCCGCACGGTTGTGGGGTCGGGCGGTGATGAGGCGGCCGGGATGGGCGACGGCCGATGAGCGCCAAGGTGGCGAGCCTAGGCTTGGCGTGGCAGGCGCGCGGGCAAGGGGGACGCCTGGGTGCTCGAGGCGATGGCGTGCTGCGAGGAGACGACCGGTCTCCAGCAAGGGCGTCCGACGCGGGGTGCGAGGGAGGAGGTTGGTGATGCGAGGGGGTCGGAGCATGGCAGGGAGCCGCGAGAAGGTGGTCGTGGCGTGGGTTGGCCTTCTACGCCAGTGAGGTGGGGCGACGGGCGGCGGGATTGGCGATGGGGACGGGGCGCAGCGGTCGTGGGGGGGGGGGCGGGCGTCGGCCCGATCCTTCCAGAATTGGATCGGGGGGAGGGGGAGAGAGCGAGTGGGGGGTGTGGGTGGTTAGGGTTTGCGGGGGTGGTGGGAGTCGTGGGTGAGGGGTTAATGGGGGAGTGGGGGGCAGATGGGCCGGCCTGGCCGGGACTTGGCCCAGTTGGGCCGGGAGCTGCTGGGCCGGAGCCCCGGGGGGTTCTTTCCTTTTTTGTGTGTGTGTGTGTGTGTTAGTTCTGTTTTTGTTTTGATTCTTTTTCTTATTTTCTTTTCTGTTTTATTTCTAGTTTCTTTTAATTTTTAGTTTTTACAAAAATCACCACTAGTACCTAAATTAGTATTTATAAACAGACTGCTGTCACATCAATTCTTAACCCATAATAAAATAATTTTAATGTTTTATAAAATCCAATAGGTATTTGTTTAATTGTTTTCACTACTGTTTTAATTAGTTTATAGCCCTTAAACATTTTATCAAGGTGGGGGGCGTGCCCACCACCCTCGTGGCCAGGTGGCAGCTCCTCCCGCGGTAATTTTTGCACAGTAAATCCTCAAATATTGCCGAAAAAATCATATTAAATTGGCATGTAATTCTGAGGACTTTTATTTTTGGGATATTTTTATATTGCACGGATAAGTCAGGAAATAGACAGAAAAAATACTATTTTTACTTTATTTCTACTAATTAACAGAAAATATAGATAGGGTACAGAAGGTTGTGCTTCTAGTTTCATCCATCTCATGCTCGTCAAAAAGAATCCACTAACAAGGTTGATCAAGTCTTGTTAACAAACTCATTCCGATTAACATTAAATAGGAGAAATTTCGAATAACACTAGGTTACCTCAACGGGGATAAGCATCATATTTCTTTTTGACAGCAGGAAGAGGAAATTCAAAACCTCCAATTATAATCAATGTAATTTTTCCAATGGAGTTGATACTATAAACTTGAGGTTGTTTCCTCGGAAACTGTACCGTATGCTCATTACCATTAACATTGAAAGGTGACATTGCCTTTGTTGCAATCAATAAGAGCCCCTGCAGTATTAAGAAAAGGTCTTCCAAGAATAATAGACATACTATCATCCTCGGGAATATCAAGAATAACAAAGTCCGTTAAAATAGTAACGTTTGCAACCGCAACAGGCACATCCTCACAGATACCGACAGGTATAGCAGTTGATTTATCAGCCATTTGCAATGATATTTCAGTAGGTGTCAACTTATTCAAGTCAAGTCTACGATATAAAGAGAGAGGTATAACACTAACACCGGCTCCAAGATCACATAAAGCAGTTTTAATATAATTTCTTTTAATGGAGCAAGGTATACTAGGTACTCTGGGGTCTCCAAGTTTCTTTGGTATTCCACCCTTAAAAGTATAATTAGCAAGCATGGTGGAAATTTCAGCTTCCGGTATCTTTCTTTTATTAGTAATGATATCCTTCATATATTTAGCATAAGGATTTGTGTTGAGCACATCAGTTTATCGCATACGCAAAAAGATAGGCCTAATCATTTCAGCAAAGCGCTCAAAATCCTCATCATCCTTTTTCTTGGATGGTTTCGGAGGAAAAGGCATGGGTTTCTTAATCCAAGGTTCCCTTTCTTTACCATGTTTCCTAGCAACAAAGTCTCTTTTATCATAAAGTTGATTCTTTGATTGTGGGTTATCAAGATCAACAGTAGGTTCAATTTGTACATCATTATCATTACTAGGTTGAGCATCATCATGAACATCATCATTAATATTTTCATTAGGTTCATGTTCATTACCAGGTTGTGTTTCAGCACCAGACATAGATATATCATTTGGATTATCAGGTGGTTCAGCAATAGGTTCACTAGAAATTTGCACAGTTCTATCATTTTTCTTCTTCTTCTTTTTAGAAGAACTAGGAACATCAATATTATTTCTTTGAGAATCTTGCTCGGTTCTCTTAGGGTGGCCTCTAGGATACAAAGGTTCCTGAGTCATTCTACCAGTTCTAGTAGCCATTCTAACGGCATAATCATTTTTCTTACTATTCATTTCATCAAGCACTTCTTTTTGAGCCTTAAGTACTTGTTCTACTTGAGTGGTACCCATAGAAGCATGTTTGCTAACAAGTTTAAGTTCACCTTTAATATTAGCCATATAATCACCCAAGCGTCTAATCATATAAGAATTTTCTTTTAATTGTCTACCAAAATAAGCATTGAAGTCGTCTTGCTTAAACATAAAGTTATCAAACTCATCCAAGCACTGATTAGCAATTTTAGTAGGAGGAACTTCAGCTTTATCATATCTATAGAGAGAATTTACCTTTACTACCTGTGTCGGGATATCGGGGGTCAGGAGGTTCTTCAATAAATAAAGAATTGAGATCATAAGTTTCTTCAACATGCGGTGAATTAAGACCATGTATTTCTTCAATAGGAGGTAAATTCTTAACATCTTTAGCTTTAATACCTTTTTCTTTCATAGATTTCTTTGCCTCTTGCATATCTTCGGGACTGAGGAATAGAACACCTCTCTTCTTCGGAGTTGGTTTAAGAATAGGCTCAGTAATTGGAGCAGGGGCTGGCTCAGGAGGTGCCCAATTATTTTCATTTGTCAACATATTATTCAATAGAATTTCAGCTTCATCCGGTGTTCTTTCCCTGAAAAGAGAACCAACACAACTATCCAGGTAATCTCTGGAAGCATCGGTTAGTCCATTATAAAAGATATCAAGTATTTCGGGTTTCTTAAGAGGATGATCAGGCAAAGCATTAAGTAACTTGAGGTGCCTCCCCCAAGCTTGTGGGAGACTCTCTTCTTTAATTTGCACGAAGTTGTATATTTCCCTCAAAGCAGCTTGTTTCTTATGAGCAGGGAAATATTTAGCAGAGAAGTAATAAATCATATCCTGGGGACTACGCACACAACCAGGATCAAGAGAATTAAACCATATCTTAGCATCACCCTTTAATGAGAAACGGAAATATTTTGAGTATATAAAAGTAACGCGATCTCTCATCATTAGTAAACAGGGCATCTATATCATTTAACTTAGTAAGATGTGCCACAACAGTTTCAGATTCATAGCCATAAAACGGATCAGATTCAACCAAAGTAATTATATCAGGATCTACAGAGAATTCATAATCCTTATTAGGAACACAAATAGGTGAAGTAGCAAAAGCAGGGTCGGGTTTCATTTTATCTCTAAGTGATTCTTTGTTCCATTTAACTAATAACCTCTTAATCTCATATCTATCTTTGCAAGCTAAAATAGCGGCAGAAGATTCCATATCAAAAAGATAGCCCTCAAGAATAACAGGCATATTTTCATCATCACTATCATCATCGTATTCAGATTCAATAATTTCTTTCTCTCTAGCCCTAGCAATTTGTTCATCAAGAAATTCACCAAGGGGCACAGTAGTACCAGGCATAGAAGCAGTTTCATCATAAGTATCATGCATAGCAGAAGTGGCATCATCAATAACATGCGACATATCAGAACGAATAGCAGAAGCAGGTGTAGGTGTCACAAACTTACTCATAATAGAAGGTGAATCAAGTGCAGAGCTAGATGGTAGTTCCTTACCTCCCCTCGTAGTTGAGGGATAGATCTTGGTTTTTGGATCTCTCAAGTTCTTCATAGTGATAAGTAGATATAAATCCCAAGTGACTCAAAGAATGGAGCTGTGCTTCCCGGCAACGGCACCAGAAATTAGTCTTGATGACCCACAAGTATAGGGGATCGCAACAGCTTTCGAGGGTAGAGTATTCAACCCAAATTTATTGATTCAACACAAGGGGAGCCAAAGAATATTCTCAAGTATTAGCAGCTGTGTTGTCAATTCATCCACACCTGGAAACTTAGTATCTGCAGCAAAGTGTTTAGTAGCAAAGTAATATGATAGTGGTGGTAGTAGTAACAAAAGTAAAGACAGCAAAAGTAATGTTTTTGGTATTTTGTACTGATTGTAACAGTAGCAGCGGGAAAGTAAATAAGCGTAAACCAGTATATGGAAAACTCGTAGGCACCGGATCATGTAACAGTCATAACATAGGGTGACACAGAACTAGCTCCAATTCATCAATGTAATGTAGGCATGTATTCCGTATATAGTCATACATGCTTATGGAAAAGAACTTGCATGACATCTTTTGCCCTACCCTCCCGTGGCAGCGGGGTCCTATTGGAAACTAAGGGATATTAAGGCCTCCTTTTAATAGAGAACCGGAACAAAGCATTAGCACATAGTGAATACATGAACTCCTCAAACTATGGTCATCACCGGGAGTGGTCCCGATTATTGTCACTTCGGGGTTGCCGGATCATAACACATAGTAGGTGACTATAGACTTGCAAGATAGGATCAAGAACTCACATATATTCATGAAAACATAATAGGTTCAGATCTGAAATCATGGCACTCGGGCCCTAGTGACAAGCATTAAGCATAGCAAAGTCATAGCAACATCAATCTTGGAACATAGTGGATACTAGGGATCGAACCCTAACAAAACTAACTTGATTACATGATAAATCTCATCCAACCCATCACCGTCCAGCAAGCCTACGATGGAATTACTCACGCACGGCGGTGAGCATCATGAAATTGGCGATGGAGGATGGTTGATGATGACGACGGCGACGAACCCCCCTCTCCGGAGCCCCGAACGGACTCCAGATCAGCCCTCCTGAGAGGTTTTAGGGCTTGGCGGCGGCTCCGTATCGTAAAACGTGATGATTTCTTCTCCCTGATTTTTTCTCTCTCCGAAAGCAAATATATAGAGTTGGAATTGGCGTCGGAGGGCATCCAGGGTGCCCACGAGGTAGGGGGCGCGCCCTAGGGGGGGCGCCCCCACCCTCGTGGACAAGGTGTGGGCCCCCTCGTCTTCATCTTTGGCAAGGATTTTTTATTATTTTTCTAAGATGTTCCGCAGAGTTTCAGGTCATTCCGAGAATATTTGTTTTCTGCACATAAAACAACACCATGGCAATTCTGCTGAAAACAGCGTCAGTCCGGGTTAGTTCCATTCAAATCATACAAGTTAGAGTCCAAAACAAGGGCAAAAGTGTTTGGAAAAGTGGATACGAGGGAGACGTTTGTCACATCCCTAGTTCTGGTATGATCTAGGCTTGCTTGTGCATCATGTTTAAAGTTTCAAATGAAGTTGAAATGGGGATGTGTCAAACCCTAGCACCAAAGCAAAATCAAATAGGTTCAATTTAAAAGTGGAATTTCAATAAACCCAAAATGCTCTTCAAAAATGTTCATGGTCTTTGGAAAATGTTGCAAGCAACAACCAGAGGTGATGCACATTTTTGCTAAACATTTTGGATTTTTGTGAATGAACCCATATGTATTTGAATTGGAGTTGTTTAAAACAATATAAATATTTTAAAGGCTCCAAAAATGTTGGAATTTGGTGAGGGCCTCTGGTATATTATAACTAGTGGTCACAAGGAATCTCAACATTTTTATATTTGTGCTAGTATTTATTTTAACTCAAAAACAAATTTTAGAAATAAAAAAGAAAACAAAAAAGGGGAAAACACTTACCTGAGGCCTGGCTTACCTGGCACCCCCAGCCAGCCCAGCAGAGGCCCAGCCCACTGGCCTTTGCCAGTCACCACCTACCTCCCGCCAGGAGGACGCCGAGCGCGTGGCCAACGCACGCCGGTGCACGCCCGGCCACCTCCTGCTTGCCGCCTCCCTCTAGACGTCCCTGGAGATGCCACGCAGCCTCCCCGACCCCCTCTCACTCTCCCTCGTCCCCGTCTCCTCCTTTGTTCTCTCTCTCACACGCACACGAGCGCAGCCGACCTCACCGCTCGCCGTTGCCATGGCCACCGCCTCCATCTCGCCTCCCCGACGTGCCCCCGGGATTCGCCTCGTCGCCTTCGTCCTCATCGTCGAGCCACACATCGCCGGGAGCTCTGCTTTGCCATCAATTCCGTCGTCTTCAACCTCTCGGCCGCCGCGATCGCCGGCGCCCGTCCGTCGTCTCCGACTCGTCCCCGAGCCCGCTGACCATCCCGTCGCCTTTGTTGTGAAATTCTGCGTCTGTTGCCCCTCCTCCCGAGCTCGTTTACGCCCCGCAGCCGTCGTCCCCTTGTCGACCGAACCGCGCCGCCGCCCAAGCTCGTCGGCGGCAGCGCTCCGGTGACCAGGTCCCAGACGCGTGTCCACCGAGCTTGCTGCCCCGTGCTGAGCCTCTCTAGCGCCTCCCCTTGCCCGCTTGCACCCCGCAACGCTAAACCCCGCGCGCACCCGAGCTCCGGCCGCCGCGGCCGAGCTCCTTGCCGTCGACTCTGGCCACCCGGGCCCCTCTCGTGTGCTTCCCTGGATGCGGCGCATGCCCAGCTCCACGCAGAGCCCCTCCGCCGTCCTTTTGGTCGCCTGAGGGCGAAACCCGAGCCTCCACCATGCGTGCTGTCGCCGGCGACGAGCTGCCGGCGTGTTGGGCCTGTTGACCAGGGGTTTGACCTCCCCTGGGTCATTGACATGTGGGGCCAGCCCCAGCTAATTACCTAGTTTAGGTTTAACTAAAATAGGATTAGCCCTGTGAAACCGACACATGGGCCCCACCATTCAGGTTTGACCTGGTTAGCCCCGTTGACTCGCTTACGTCATGTTGACGTAGAGCTGACGCATTAATTTATTTCTGGAATTATTTTAACTCAGGAAATTCCAGAATATTGCTTAAACTTCAAAAAATCATAATAATTCAACAGTAGCTCAGAATGAAATAAATTATATATGAAAAATTATCAGAAAAATGCAAGGAATCCATTTATGCCAGTTACATGCATGAAAAACCAACTTATACATGCTGTATAAGTGAAAACATAATATGGGCATTTTAAATGCTTCATTTTGAATTGCATTTCAATCTTTGATTCAAATGGGCTTCAACCAACTTGGTAGCATCTTGCATTAGCCCAAACACTAGCATTTGCACATGTCATGTTCATGCATCATTTTGTTGCATTTTTTGTGTGTTGATCGTCGGCACCGTTTCTTCTCGATAGGTTCCACTCCGGAAGGTGTTCCCGAGTACCTGTCAGAGGAGCCGTACCCCTTTGTCATTCTATCAGGCAAGCAACCCCCCCCCCTTGAGCATCTCGATAAATCCCACACTCTCGCTCCTGCTCCTTGTACTGCATTAGGACAACAACGATTCAAACTGCTACTTTCTACTGCGTTAGTTGAACCCATTCCTCTGCATGACCTGTCATTGTCACAGTAAATAGTTGAAACCCACTAGCATGAGTAGGAGTTGCTTGAGCCTTGAAGTGCCTACTCATTGATGCTTGTTTTCTTTATGCCAGCTATGCTTAGAGTTGTGTTAGGTCTGATTCATCGGGAATGAATCGGAGTGGTGAACATGTCCTACCGATAAAGGCTAAGTGTGTGAACACATTTTGGTAAAGGTAGCGATGAGAGGCCATGTAGGAGTACATGGTGGGTTGTCTCACTGGAACCATCCCTAAGCACTGAGTTCTGTGTATGTTATCCAAGTCCAGTTACTACCACACATTGGGTTCCGGTTATCCGACCCCTCTCGGCTTATTAATCCACTTGATCTCTGTCCAGGAGTTGCAACTAGTTTCTGGCGTTTGTTGGTAGTGCTACTTGTCTACCAGGTGGTGTCCGACGGGACAGGCTTGGGACAGACTAGGCACTGTGGCATGGTGTACCAAGTGGCACCCGGATGGTGGGCTTGGGAACCCTACACACATCGTTTGGGGCCGTACTGGAGACTTCGGCCGGAACTCCTTGTGGATAGAACTCGAATAGGCGATAAACCTGGACGAGAGACTTGTGTGGTTAGTCAGGTCGTGGCCGACACCCTCGCCCGGCTTCCGCTTGAAGGTTGCCGAGGTACATGACGTATACAGGGCGATAAGTGGCGAGAGCGTGTGTGAAGAAGTACACCCCTCCAGGGTCAACATTATCTATTCGAATAGCCGTTTTCCTTGGATATGGAAACTTGGAGGACTTATGTAGTACATAGACAACGTGAAGTGGATACTCTAAAATCCACAAGATAAGCGTGAGTGCTATGGATGGCCTTCTCGTAGGGAGACGGGAACGGATCCATAGTGGAGTATTGATATGGTGAATATGTGGACTCGTGTGCGTCTCCTCACCTCAAAGAAGTTCTGATACTCGTAGTATAGGCTAGCCACTGAGTCAAAGCTGGCTTGCTGCTATTAAAACTCCACCACCCCCTTGTTGATAATGTTGCATATGTAGATAGTTCTCATGTAAGACTTGCTGAGTACCTTCGTACTCAAGTTTGCTTATTTATGTTTTGCAGTTGGTTACACTAGTGACTTCGACGAGTAGCTTGTATCCCAGCTACGATCTTGTACCCTTGGGAGGGTCGTGTTTAGTAGGGCTTCTTAGTCTTTTCCTTTTGTAGTTCTCTGTACTCAGACATGTAATGCTTCCATTGCTTGTATGCTCTGAATGATGGGTCATGAGACCCCTGTTTGTATTAAATGCTATGTGGCCCTTCTGGGCCTTTATCTATATGAGTTTGAGTTATGTTGTGATGCCATGTTGTACAGCACATACTTGCATGTTATGCGTACGTGTAACGTGTATTGCTATGTGTGGGATCCGACAACCTAGTTGTTTATCCCTGGTAGCCTCTCTTATGGGGAAATGTAGTCTTGTGCTTCCATGAGCCATAGTAGTCCTCTACAGCCCGGTTCACTGGAGTCCTGCTAGCCCAGCACTACTGCTCCGGAACACTTAACTGGCCGGCATGTGATTCACTTTGTTCCTGTGTCTGTCCCTTCGGGGAAATGTCACACGTTGACATCCGGAGTCCTGCTTAGCCTGCTACAGCCCAGGTTCCCGGAGTCCTGTTAGCCCAGTGCTACAGCCCGGATTCATACGCTGTTGACCGACATGCTCGAGGTTGATTCATGTATGCCTGTCCCTGTAAGTTAGTGCCACTTTGGGTTCACGACTAGTCATGTCGGCCCGTGTTCTCTATCATATGGATGCTAGCGACACTATCATATGCGTGAGCCAAAAGGCGCAAATGGTCCCGGGCCATGTAAGGTGGCACCCGTGGGAATACCGTGCGTGAGGCCGCAAAGTGATATGAAGTGTTACATGCTAGATCGGTGTGACTTAGGATCGGGGTCCCGACAGTGTTGGTATCAGAGCCTGACTGGCTGTAGGATTACCAAGCCAAACTGGTCGAAGTTGAGTCTAGAAATGCTTTAGTTATATAAGGGAATTGATTGTGGAAGGGAACGTAAGGCTCTTTTTACTCCTTTACCTCATGTTATTCTTTCTGAGTCAGCCCCTTCTTTTCTACGAGGGTTAAGGCCTAGGCTTCTCCTCTATCTCTCAGGATGACGTGTTACTAAACCGTAAAGTCTTAGGATTGTTGGGTTTGTGTCTCTGTTCAGTTCTACTACTTCCGTGTGTCATCAGTTTGACCCAGAACCTTGATATTATGATGCTAAGTGATTATGCTATTCCTTTGATGAATGTCTCAAAATCTTTTGAGCATTTACAGCCGTTATGCTGCCGAAATTGTCTTAGGATTTCAAGAGTTTCCAATGCTTTTGCATTACATTCCGCATCCTTATGTCGATGCTAATTCCATCCTTGTTTCCTTGGTTTCTGTGCCAGGATGTCGTCTGCTAACCGAGGTTCAGTTGCTCATAGCAAGAACCACGGAGATGGTAGGGATGAGGATCCTCCTGACCAGCCTTTCATGGCAGAGTTCTTGTTAGCATCTGAGAAGAACAAGCGTGAGACTAACCGCTTACTAGCACAGATTGAGCAGAACACCGCACATCAGCGTAAGAAGTTGGTTTCCATCACCGACTTCATTCGTCTGAAACCACCCACCTTCCATCATTCCATTGAGCCACTCGATGCAGATGACTAGCTCCGAAGCATCACTCACAAGTTGCATTCTGCGAGCGTGGCTGAAGGTGACAAGGTCACCTATGCTACCTATCACCTGGAAGGTCCTGCTAGTATTTGGTGGCAGAGCTATGAGGCTATGCTTCCAGCTGGCCAGATTCCTACCTAGAGGGATTTCACCGAGGCTTTTCGTGAGCACCACATTCCTCAGTCTCTCATTGACCGCAAGAGGGAAGAGTTCTGTAGTTTTACCCAGGGTAAGCTGCCTGTTGATGCTTACAATAGAGAGTTTGGAAACCTCGCTCGCTATGCTATAGAAGAAGTGTCCACGGACGCCAAGAAGCAGGCTAGGTTCTGGAAGTGTCTCAACCCTAAGTTTCGTCGTGATCTCCACCTGCATCATTGTGATACATTCCAGGCTCTTGTGAACAAGGCCATTAATGCAGAGACAACTCAACTCACTTACGAGGAGTCTCGTAAGCACAATCGTGGTCTGGGTTCTTCCTCCTGCTCTGGATCTCAGAAGCGACGGATTTGGATTCCGAACTTGGCTCTTCCACCTGGATATGCACCGAGGCCATTCGATGTGGCGCCTCGCCCAGCTCAGCAACGTGCTCCACCTAGGCCTATTAGTGGACCACTTGCCAATGTAGGTCCACGTCCTACCTCAGGAATTTGCTTCAACTGCGGAGAACCAGGACACTATGCACGTGACTGCCCTCAGTCCAGTTATACTCCACCCGAGTCTGAGAGGTCTGCTGGCCGTGAAAAGCCATCAGGCAAGATGATCAGTACCAAGCCAGCCACCACTGAACGAGCATGTGTGCACCAAGTCTCGGCTATAGAAGCTCAAGATGATCCCGACGTCGTATTGGGAACGCTTCTTGTCAATTGTCACCCAGCATCAGTTCTATTCGATACTGGAGCATCTCACTCCTTCATATCCGAAGGTTATGCTCGGTTGCACGACATGTCATTTTGTGATATGCCGACTCCACTAATAATCCAGACTCCTAGTTCCAAATGGCAAACCTCCAGGGTAAGCCATGGTAATGAAATCCTTGTTGACAGACTGGTATTCCTTGCTTCTTTGATATCTCTCAAGTCTTCAGATATTAACATCATCTTGGGCATGGACTGGATGACATCTCATCATGCCAAGATCGATTGTTATACTAGATCTGTTCAACTTACACATCCATCTAGCAAAATAGTCACTGTCTCTACTAGAGTTGCAAGGCGTCAACTCTATTCTCTTAATGCCAGCCCTCTTCCAAACCTTGAAGATATTCCGGTAGTCCGTGACTTCCCGGATGTCTTTCCAGAAGAACTGCCAGGTGTTCCACCTGACAGAGATGTAGAGTTTGTCATAGAACTTATCCCAGGAACTGTTCCAATCTCTAGGAGACCATACAAGATGGCACCTTTGGAGTTAGCCGAGCTTAAGAAACAGCTTGATGAGTCCTTGCAAAAAGGTTTCATCCGTCCCAGTTCTTCTCCTTGGGCTTGTCCTGTCCTCTTCGTCAAGAAGAAGGATGGTACGGATCGGATGGTTGTAGATTATCGTCCCGTTAATGTGGTCACGATAAAGAACAAGTACCCGCTCCACAGGATCAACGACTTGTATGATTAGCTCGCTGGATCCTCAGTCTTTTCCAAGATGGATTTGAGTTTAGGGTACCACCAAATCAAAATCAGAAATGGGGACATCCCCAAAACGGCCTTTGTCACTCATTATGGTCAATACGAGTACACCGTGATGTGTTTCGGCCTAACCAATGCTCCAGCTACTTTCTCCCGCTTGATGAACTCGATCTTGATGGAGTACTTAGATAAGTTCGTCGTGGTTTATCTCGATGATATTCTTATTTACTCGAAGAACAAGGAAGACCATGTCGAACATCTTAGGCTTGCGTTAGAAAAACTCAGAGAGCACCGCCTTTATGCCAAGTTCTCCAAGTTTGAATTTTGGTTGCCAGAAGTGACCTATCTGGGCCACGTGATCTCTGGTAAGGGCATTCCTGTCAATCCCGAGAGAGTTAAAGCCGTTCTCGATTGGACTCCACCCAAAACGGTTAAACAAGTTAGGAGTTTCGTTGGTCTAGCCAGTTATTGTCGCCGCTTCGTTGAAAACTTCTCCAAAGTGGCCAAACCCCTCACGGAGCTTCTCAAGAAAGATAAAAGGTTTGAGTGGACCCCACAGTGTGAGCACAGTTTTCAGGAACTGAAAAGACGCCTGACTTCTGCACCCATACTCGTGCCACCGGATTTCACTAAAGACTTTGTTATCTATTGCGACGCTTCGCGTCAAGGACTAGGTTGCATTCTTATGCAGGATCGTCATGTGATTGCCTATGCATCTTGACAGTTGCATCCAGATGAGGAAAATTATCCTACACATGATCTAGAGCTTGCAGCCGTAGTCTATGCACTTAAGACTTGGCAACATTACCTTCTTGGTAACCGTTGTGAAATCTACACTGACCATCAGAGTCTCAAGTATATCTTCACCCAACCGGATCTGCATCTCAGACAGAGATGTTGGTTGGTGTTGATCTCGGATTACGACTTAGGAATCACCTACACCCCAGGCAAAGCCAATGTCATGGATGATGCTTTAAGTCGTAAATCCTATTGCAACAACCTCATGTTGCAACAATGTCAACCACCCCTCCATGAGGAATTCTGTAAGCTTAACCTTCACATAGCTCCTCATGGTTCCCTTTCAACCTTGGTGACGTAACCTACCCTTACGGATCAGATCATAGAGGCTCAGAAGCATGATACGGGAATCTCCCGGATCAAGAAAAATATTTCCAAGGGAGTTGCTGGCTGTTTCTCTATGGATGAACGAGGTGTTGTTTACTTTGGAAACTGTTTGGTGGTTCCCAAATGTCAACAGATGTAGCAACTGATCCATAAGGAGGCCCATGAATCTCCTCTCACGATTCATCCCGGTAGTACAAAGATGTATCAGGACCTACGCCAGAGGTTCTTGTGGACTAGGATGAAGAGAGATATCGCTCAATATATTACCAACTATGACGTTTGTCATCGCGTTAAGGAAGAGCATCAAAGACCCGCTGGCACCCTTCAACCTTTAGCTATTCTCGAGTGGAAATGGGAAAAAGTTGGTATGGACTTCATCACCGGCTTTCCCAGGACCAAGAAAGGAAATAATGCTATCTTCGTAGTCATTGATCGTCTCTCCAAAGTGGCTTACTTCCTACATGTTCGAGAGAGTATCACTGCTAGTCAACTCGCTGACTTATATATCTCCCGAATAGTGTCACTCCATGGTGTCCCACTAGAGATCAATTCAGACCGTGGCAGTCTTTTCACCTCTCATTTCTGGGAAAGTTTCCAGAATGCCATGGGAACTCATCTTTCTTTCAGTACCGCTTTCCACCCTCAGTCAAGTGGTCAGGTGGAAAGGGTCAACCAAATTCTCGAAGACATGCTTAGAGCTTGCGTTATCTCATTCGGTATGGATTGGGAGAAATGTCTTCCCTTTGCCGAGTTTGCTTATAACAATAGCTACCAATCTAGTCTTAAGAAAGCACCCTTCGAGATTCTGTATGGACGAATATGTCGAACACCTTTGAACTGGTTAGAAACCGGTGAAAGACAATTCTTTCGACCGGATATGATCCAGGAGACAGAAGAGCAAGTTCGCATAATTCGTGAGAATTTGAAAACAGCCCAATCTCGTCAAAAGAGCCAGTATGACTGCCGTCATAAGGAAGTGGCTTATGAAGTTGGCGACAAGGCTTACCTTCGGGTTACTCCTTTGAAGGGTACCCATCTTTTCGGTATCAAGGGCAAGTTGGATCTTCATTACATTGGTCCTTTTCGCATTCTCGCTAAACGAGGAGAGGTAGCCTACCAGTTGGAACTACCCCCACATCTTTCTTGAGTTCATGATGTCTTCCACGTCTCTCAACTCAGGCGTTTCTTCTCGGATCCCATCCGCGGAGTGGACCACGAAACGCTTGATCTCCAAGATAACCTCACTTATTGAGAGTACCCCGTTCGCATTCTGGATCAAGCAGAGCATGTCACTCGACGTCATAGCATCAAGTTTCTCAAGGTTCAGTGGTCTCATCATTCTGAGAGAGAAGCTACTTGGGAGCGAGAAGATCGTCTTCGACTTGAGTACCCCGATTTCTTTCCGCCAACTCCTAAATCTCGGGATGAGATTCTTCCGAGTGGGGGCGAGTTGTCACATCCCTAGTTCTGGTATGATCTAGGCTTGCTTGTGCATCATGTTTAAAGTTTCAAATGAAGTTGAAATGGGGATGTTTCAAACCCTAGCACCAAAGCAAATTCAAATAGGTTCAAATTAAAAGAGGAATTTCAATAAACCCAAAATGTTCTTCAAAAATGTTCATGGTCTTTGAAAAATGTTGCAAGCAACAACCAAAGGTAATGCACATTTTTGCTAAACATTTTGGATTTTTGAATGAACCCATATGTATTTGAATTGGAGCTGTTTAAAACAATATAAATATTTTAAAGGCTCCAAAAATGTTGGAATTTGGTGAGGGCCTCTGGTATATTATAACTAGTGGTCACAAGGAATCTCAACATTTTTATATTTGTGCTAGTATTTATTTTAACTCAAAAACAAATGTAAAAAATAGAAAAGAAAACAAAAAACAGGGAAAACACTTACCTGTGGCCTGGCTTACCTGGCACCCCCAGCCGGCCCAGCAGAGGCCCAGCCCACTGGCCTCTGCGAGTCACCACCTACCTCCCGCCAAGAGGATGCTGAGCGCGTGGCCGACGCACGCCGGCGCACGCTCGGCGACCTCCTGCTTGCCGCCTCCCTCTAGACGTCCCTGGAGACGCCACGCAGCCTCCCCGACCCCCTCTCACTCTCCCTCATTCCCGTCTCCTCCTCTGTTCTCTCTCTCACACGCAACCAAGCGTAGCCGATGCCACCGCTCGCCGTTGCCGCGGCCACCGGCTCCGTCTCGCCTCCCCGATGTGCCCTAGGGATTCGCCTCGTCGCCTTCATCCTCATCATCGAGCCACACATCACCGGGAGCTCTGCTTCGCCATCAATTCCGTCGCCTTCAACCACTTGCCCGCCGAGATCACCGGCGCCCGTCCGTCGTCTCCGACTCGTCCCCGAGCCCGCTGACCATCCCGTCGCCTCCACTCTGAGATTCTGCGTCTGTTCCCCCTCCTCCCGAGCTCGTTTACGACCCGCAGTCGTCGCCCCCTTGTCGACCGAACCGCGCCGCCGCCCGAGCTCGTCGGCGGCAACGCTCCGGTGACCATTTGGTCCCAGACGCGTGTCCACCGAGCTTGCTGCCCCGCGCTGAGCCACGCTAGCGCCTCCCCTTGCCCGCTTCCACCCCGCAACGCTAAACCCTGCGCGCACCCGAGCTCTGGCCGCAGCGGCCGAGCTCCTTGCTGTCGTCTTCGGCCACCCCGGCCCCTCTCGTGTGCTTCCCTAGATGCGGCGCATGCCCAGCTCCACGCAGAGCCCCTCCGCCGTCCTTTTGGTCACCTGAGGGCGAAACACGAGCCTCCGCCGTGCGTGCTGTCACCGGCGACGAGCCGCCGGCGTGTTGGGCCTGTTGACCAGGGGTTTGACCTCCCCTGGGTCATTGACATGTGGGGCCAGCCCATGCTAATTACCTAGTTTAGGTTTAACTAAAATAGGATTAGCCCTGTGACACCGACACGCGGGCCCACCGTTTAGGTTTGACCTGGTTAGCCCCGTTGACTTGCTTACATCATGCTGACGTAGAGCTGATGCAATAATTGATTTCTGGAATTATTTTAACTCGGGAAATTCTAGAATATTGCTTAAACTTCAGAAAATCATAATAATTCAACTGTAGCTCAGAATGAAATAAATTGTATATGAAAAATTGTCAGAAAAATGCAAGGAATCCATTTATGCCAGTTACATGCATGAAAAACCAACTTATACATGCTGTATAAGTGAAAACATAATATGGGCATTTTAAATGCTTCATTTTGAATTGCATTTGAATCTTTGATTCAAATTCGACCAAATTGGTAGCATCTTGCATTAGCCCAAACACTAGCATTTGCACATTTCATGTTCATGCATCATTTTTTTGCATTTGTTTGTGTGTTGATCACCGGCACCGTTTCTTCTCGATAGGTTCCACTGCGGAAGGTGTTCCCGAGTACCTGTCAGAGGAGCCGTACCCCTTCGTCGTTCTATCAGGCAAGCAACCCCCCGTGAGCATTTCGATAAATCCCACACTCTCGCTCCTGCTCCTTATACTTCATTAGGACAACAACGATTCAAACTGCTACTTTCTGCTGTGGTAGTTGAACCCATTCCTCTGCATGACCTGTCATTGCCACAGTAAATAGTTGAAACCCACTAGCATGAGTATGAGTTGCTTGAGCCTTGATGTGCCTACTCATCCATGCTTGTTTTCTTTATGCTAGCTATGCTTAGAGTTGTGTTAGGTCTGATTCATCGGGAATGAATCAGAGTGGTGAACATGTCCTACCGATAAAGGATAAGTGTGTGAACACGTTTTGGTAAAGGTAGCGATGAGAGGCCATGTAGGAGTACATGGTGGGTTGTCTCATCCGAACCGTCCCTAAGGACCAAATTCTGTGTATGTTATCCAAGTCCAGTTACTACCACACATTGGGTTCTCGTTATCCGGCCCCTCTCGGCTTATTAATCCACTTGATCTCTGTCCAGGAGTTGCAACTAGTTTCTGGCGTTTGTAGGTAGTGCTACTTGTCTACCAGGTGGTGTCCGATGGGATGGGCTTGGGACAGACTAGGCACCGTGGCACGGTGTACCAAGTGGCACCCGGATGGTGGGCTTGGGAACCCTGCACACATCGTTTGGGGCCGTACTGGAGACTTCGGCCGGAACTCCTTGCGGATGGAACTCGAATAGGTGATAAACCTGGACGAGAGACTTGTGTGGTTAGTCAGGTCGTGGCCGACACCCTCGCCCGGCTTCTGCTTTAAGGTTAATGAGGTACATGACGTGTACAGGGCGATAAGTGGCAAGAGCGTGTGTGAAGAAGTACACCCCTGCAGGGTCAACATTATCTATTCGAATAGCCATTTTCCTCGGATATGGAAACTTGGAGGACTTATGTAGTACATTGACAACGTGAAGTGGATACTCTAAAATCCGCAAGATAAGCGTGAGTGCTATGGATGGCCTTCTCATAGGGAGACGGGAACGGATCCATAGTGGAGTACTGATATGGTGAATATGTGGACTCGTGTGCGTCTCCTCACCTCAAAGAAGTTCTGATACTCGTACTATAGGCTAGCCACTGAGTCAAAGCTGGCTTGCTGCTGTTAAAACTCCACCACCCCCTTGTTGATAATGTTGCATATGTAGATAGTTCTCATGTAAGACTTGCTGAGTACCTTCGTACTCACGTTTGCTTATTTATGTTTTGCAGTTGGGTACACTAGTGACTTCGACGAGTAGCTTGTATCCCAGCTACGATCTTGTACCCTTGGGAGGGTCGTGTTTAGTAGGGCTTCTTAGTCTTTTCCTTTTGTAGTTCTCTGTACTCAGACATGTAATGCTTCCATTGCTTGTATGCTCTGAATGATGGGTCATGAGACCCCTGTTTGTATTGAATGCTATGTGGCTCTCTGGGCCTTTATCTATATGAGTTTGAGTTATGTTGTGGTGCCATGTTGTACAGCACATACTTGCATGTTATGCGTACGTGTAACGTGTATTGCTATGTGTGGGATCCGACAACCTAGTTGTTTATCCCTGGTAGCCTCTCTTATGGGGAAATGTAGTCTTGTGCTTCCATGAGCCATAGTAGTCCGCTACAGCCCGGTTCACCGGAGTCCTGCTAGCCCAGCACTACTACTCCGGAACACTTGACTGGCCGGCATGTGATTCACTTCGTTCATGTGTCTGTCCCTTCGGGGAAATGTCACGCGGTGACATCCGAAGTCTTGCCTAGCCTGCTACAGCCCGGGTTCCCGGAGTCCTGTTAGCCCAGTGCTACAGCCCGGATTCATACGATGTTGACCGACATGCTCGAGGTTGATTCATGTATGCCTGTCCCTGTAAGTTAGTGCCACTTTGGGTTCACGACTAGTCATGTCAGACCGGGTTCACTGTCATATGGATGCTAGCGACACTATCATATACGTGAGCCAAAAGGCGCAAACGGTCCCGGGCCAGGTAAGGTGGCACCCGTGGGAATACCGTGCGTGAGGCCGCAAAGTGATATGAAGTGTTACATGCTAGATCGGTGTGACTTAGGATCGTGGTCCGGACAACGTATCAGTAACACGCAGCGCTAGGAGTGTTCTAACGTAGTGTTGCACGATACAGGTGAAGGGGGAATTCAACCGGGAAGGTATTCCCAGTTCCAGTCTTGTGTCAGACAGATGACCGGAGCGGGAAAGTTCCATTTTCAGATAGTTAGAGGCACCTGACAAGATTCATTTCGTTTTTCTGAGCAACATTCATGTAGAAAACATTTTCATCCGAGCTACGGTTTAAATTCTATGAATTTTTAAAGATTAAAGTATTTTCATGAATTATATAAATTAACATAAATGGAAAAATGACGTCAGCATTACATCATTGTGATGTCAGCAGTCAACAGACCTGCTGACTAGTCAAACTAAGCAGGGGGCCCATCTGTCATTGACCTAACTAATCTAACAACGTTAAATTAACTAATTTAGTTAATTAGACTAATTAATCTCAGTTAATTAGGTTAATTAATTAATTAATTTAAAAATCTTTTTAAAAAATAGGGGGTGTGTGGGCCCCTGTGGTCAATGGCCCATCTGGCTAAACGGGTGCGCGGTTGACGGGTGCTGGCGCCCGTCGAGGCCGAAGCCCGCCCAGGCGCGGGGCATGGTAGAGCGAGGCCAAGGCGGCTGGGGGGGTGCGCCGCCGAGGGGTAAGGGCGGCCAGGGGTGCGGCGCGGTTGGGTCGGTGGCGGGAGACGAAGCCAGGGGCGCGGGCCGCGGTGGCGAACAGCGCAGCCAGGGGCGGCGCGAGCAGGGTGAGGACGACAGGCGAGGCCGTCGCGGTGACAGCGGGCAGCCGATAGCGAAGGTGAGTGGGGGGGCGTAGCAGGGCACCCTGGGTGCAGGCGATGCATGGCCGGCTGCGGCCACCAGCTTGGTGGCGTCTGACGAGCCGTGACAGGGCAGCAGTGAGCAGCGCGGGTAGCGGGAGGGCGTGAGGGCCGACGCAAGCGCGCGTGTGGCGTAGCGGAGCGTTACGGCGCGGCGGGGAGTACTGGGTGGTGGCGGGCACAGCAGCGCGTGCACGGGCGGATATACAGGCCGGACACAGGTCGCGAGCGGCGCGGTCGGGCGCCTTGGCCGCGGGCGTGGCGGCGGAAGCGAGCAACGGGGCGAGGGTGAGTGGGAGTAGGCAGCAGCACAGCAAGCACTAGCAGCAGAGCATCAGCGAGCAACGGCAAGAGCAGCAAGCGGAGCATCAGCAGTAGTGCACTAGCAGGAGTAGCAACGCAGCGGCAATAGCAAGGGCAGCAGCAGCGGTGAGGCAAGCAGCAACGCAGCAGGCGAGCAGCAGGGCAGTAGGGCACAGCTGCGTGCAGGGCACGGCCCAGGCGTGCGTGACCACGCAGCACGCGCTGGCGGCGCGCGGCCGGTGCGGCTGGGAGCTCGCAACGAGTGCGTCCAACCCAAGACAGGGGATCGGCGATAGGCACGGCGCGTGCAAGTGCGCGAGCGTAGCCATGTGTGAAGGGTCGAGTGCGTGCGTGGACGGGACGAACTCCCATCTATGGCGGCTGAAGCATGGGGTGACTAAACGGCAGGCATGGGAGCAGCGGCTAACGGAGTGGATCGAGGGGGCAAAGCAGGGGTGGTGGAGAAGGAGCTCACAGTGGGGTTCGTGGACATGGCCAAAGGCGCAGAGGTGGTCGGACGCTTCGCGCTCATTGACGAGATGCGGCGGCCATGGCGGAGAAGACGGGCGATGGCGAGCTTCCGGGGCGCTCCTACTCGAATCAAAGCAAGTAGACGAACGAGTCCTCGATGGAAGCTCCTGGACATCCTCCCGGGCGCCGGGGAGTCCAATGGCCGCGAGGACGATGATGGCGTGGCAACAACGGCTCGGGCACGATCTAGAAGGAGAAGAGGAGGGCGAGCGAGAGGGATATGGTGTGCTAGGGCTTGTCTACCGCGACGGGGGGATCTTATCCTACTCAGGGTTATCGGCGGATGATCGACACGGCGACATCCGCGGCCATGGAGGCATGGATGTGCGCCACGGAGCGCCCGTGCCTCCTCCTCTGCACTGTATAGGAAGGGAAAAGCCTCAAGGTAGGCTGGCCCATGTATTGTAGCACTCTCAGCCCACACACCCAGTAGGATTTAGTATTTTCACTTTTCTTTTCTATTTTCTTTTCTAGCCTCTGTTTTGCATTTAGTTGGAGTACTAAATGAATTTTTACAGGGGTGGAACTTGGTACATATTTCCATTGCAGTATTTTGGTCTTGTACAAAAAGTCTCCAAGCATTTTGGAGTTTCTTAAGCATTTTTAGAGATTGAAAAGGTCGGTTAAAATGGCTGTTGGTCCACTGTTTATTTTCTAGGGGCATTTTAACAACTTAAATAATGTTGGTTTTAACATGACAAAGATCAGGGGGATTTATACTAAAATGCAAACATTTTAGTATTATAGTTTGGAGAAACAATATTTTGACTTGTCTTTTATTTTGAATTTGAGGTCGGTTTGGGACAAAGTGATGATTAGCAAAATTTAATTATGACAACGTGGCACCATTAGCAGGAGTTTGATGTACCTTGACACCCGAGATGTTACAAATCTCCTCCACTACAAGAAATCTCATCCCAAGATTTAAGTCGGGAAGTAAAGAGTGACTTCGGATGTACTGACCCTTATAGGGTGAATTATCTGGTGAACAATGCAGGGAATGTGACAGAAGTATCTCTCGAGTTGAAATTTAAGAAAACGTCGAGAGAAAAATATGAAGGTACAATAAGAAGTTTCATGTGAGTGGACAAACGATCGATACCTGAATAGAGTGTGAGAAGGGGTTCAAAGCATCAGGAATAGATCACCTCTCGGAGGGTGGCTCATGATAACACACAAAGCCAAGACCATAAGATAGTTCGGCATCAAGGTTGTACAGGAGAGTCAGGCTTCGATCTTGTGGAACTATGGGTTATGGGCCCACCATGTGGGTTAAAAGTAGAAAGGGGGCCGATAGCAAGGCATGTCAAAGGATAGACCGCCAGTTATGTTGGCAACAACGTTGGCACCAAGGGCTAGGGAGGAAGAGAACCATTTTGCTACTCGTTAAGACGAGGCAGACCAATAGGCAAAGTTCTCGTCCATCGGTGGTTACCAAAATGTTATCAACAGTAGTAACAGGGTCTTACCGACAGAGTGGACACCGAGGTGTTTATATATGCCAGAAATATTACTGCTCATAGCATATAGACCACAAGAAAGGTCAAACAAAACAACGGATAGGAAAATGTGATGTCCAGAGTAAACAGAACAATGGAAAGGAAAATGTTTTTGGACACATATTTCAGGGGTATATCCTTCCCAAGGACAAGTAGAGCATGATATCCACGACATGATAGAAAGTACAAAACCATTTAGGCAAGGGGAGAGAAATTTCATGACATTACCCAAACAATAGTGTTTGGATAATTGAGCAAGAAACCTTTAGCATTGGGCTTCAAAATGTTTTATTGAAAATCGGAGTACCAAAGACATGCTTCGAGATAGCACCGACGTGGTGTTTCAATTATGGATTGGGTCTGTAGATCATAAGAGTTTCAAAGGAACATTTCCAAGATTAACTCGGAATGTAAGGTATAACCAAACACAATCAGGTCTATGTTAGCAGGAAGTCAAGGACATTGTCGATGATAACACAATCATAGAGGAGCGAGGATGGTATTTCTCACCATGAATTCAATTGATATCCTGAAACAAGTTAGTATACTGATGGGGATCCCGACAGATTTTGTCGAGGTACTATGAAGAGGCCATCGAACAGCGACCACATCAAGCAAAAGGAATGATGAAGAAAAGGTTATTGGAACCACGGATGTGACACAAGCTCGAAAACAAGCTTGTTGTTTGAGGTGAAATGATAAGATGTGGAAGATCGATATAAGCTTAGTTCGTTGTCGAAAGTTGTGCTCCGGAAAGAAGGACCGGGTAGCACAATTAAAATTAGCTCGATAATGATATAGCCGATCAGGCTATGAATGACTTGAAGGATTATTAAACTCGTAAGCAACGGAAATAGCTTAGAGTTATTGAATCGGAGTGCGGAATCGATTCAATTATCGGTGTTCTCGAGTGACTAATAACTCAGAACCCGGGGCAATCTGAAATCGCTGAGGAGCAATACCAGATGAAGACTCATAGGAAGCAACACAATTCTTTGTTATTCTCGAGATACCGGAGGGTAATACTCGAAGGAAGGTCAAGATAGATGTTGCAAAGATGCATTGATCTGCAGAAGATAAGTGCTTTAACTTGTCCGAGAAATGGAATCAAAGGGGAACAATCATGGTCAGAACCACGATTGCAAAGGAACAAACATAGTTACCAGATGAACTTATAACAAGGGGATAATTATTATCACAAGAAGCTTCTATGATAAGATCTACATCGTGTCCACGAGCATGAACACAAAGTTCAAGGTCGGCTCCCACTTCTTCAATGCATATCATTTCATTTACTTCTGGCTTTTGATGAAGTTGTAGTGTTGAAATTATATCTGGCAAAACACCAGAAGAGTATGACTCGCGCAAACTTTCAGGTTCACACGGATTAGGGAAGGCATAGGTTCAACCCATAGGGGCATCTTAGGAACATATACCACAAACCTCAGGAGTAATATAACACAAGCTCGAAGGCAGAGCATGGTTGAGAAGGCAGAGGATACAATTTACCAAAGGCATTATGTATCCGAGGAAAGGCTCAAAAGGTTATTGAATATGAAGGGTGTTGTCGGATAAAATCCAACAAAGGATCTGGATGTCCACATAGGATCTGATGTGAGTACCGGTACTCAACCAGAAGAAGAAAGAATGCAAAGGCTTCGGATTATAGAAACAACTGAATAATTCGATGCTTAAATGCAAAGAAATCATGATTTCAAAAATAGAAGATCAGAAGCAGACGCTCTGATCAAAATATAAGTAAGTTGAATAGCCTTAGGGATACAATCGACGGCAATTTGATTGGTCGTGAAACAGCTCTTGGTCAAATGGCGTCCAAGCCGGAAGGATGAATTCTATGATCCGACTGAGGATTGTGAGCATCCACAACATATTGAATCAACAGACTCAAAAGGATAGTGACAAAGGATGCCAATAAGATTACTAGACTTATGGGATTATCCATAATGCAAACAAGCAAGAATTTTAAGAACAACAGGCTGTTGAGTGAAGGAAATATGCCCTAGAGGCAATAATAAAGTTATTATTTATTTCCTTATATCATGATAAATGTTTATTATTCATGCTAGAATTGTATTAACCAGAAACATAATACATGTGTGAATACATAGACAAACAGAGTGTCACTAGTATGCCTCTACTTGACTAGCTCGTTAATCAAAGATGGTTATGTTTCCTAACCATAGACATGAGTTGTCATTTGATTAACGGGATCACATCATTGGGAGAATGATGAGATTGACTTGACCCATTCCGTTAGCATAGCACTTGATCGTTTAGTTGTTGCTATTGCTTTCTTCATGACTTATACATGTTCCTATGACTATGAGATTATGCAACTCCCGTTTACCGGAGGAACACTTTGTGTGCCACCAAACGACACAACGTAACTAGGTGATTATAAAGGTGCTCTACAGGTGTCCCCGAAGGTACTTGTTGGGTTGGCGTATTTCGAGATTAGGATTTGTCACTCCGATTGTCGGAGAGGTATCTCCGGGCCCTCTCGGTAATGCACATCACTTAAGCCTTGCAAGCATTACAACTAATGAGTTAGTTGTAGGATGATGTATTACGGAACGAGTAAAGAGACTTGCCGGTAACGAGATTGAACTAGGTACTGAGATACCGACGATCGAATCTCGCGCAAGTAACATACCGATGACAAAGGGAACAATGTATGTTGTTATGCGGTCTGACCGATAAAGATCTTCGTAGAATATGTAGGAGCCAATATGAGCATCTAGGTTCCGCTATTGGTTATTGACCGGAGACGTGTCTCGGTCATGTCTACATTGTTCTCAAACCCGTAGGGTCCGCACGCTTAACGTTACGATGACAGTTTCATTATGAGTTTATATATTTTGATGTACCGAAGGTTGTTCGGAGTCCCGGATATGATCACGGACATGACGAGGAGTCTCGAAATGGTCTATACATAAAGATCGATATATTGGACGGCTATATTCGGACATCGGAAGTGTTTCGGGTGATTTCAGAGAAAACCGGAGTGCCAGAAGGGTTACCGGAACCCCCCGGGGAAGTATTGGGCCTTAGTGGGCTGAGGGGAGAGAGAGGGAAGCAGCCCAGGAGGTGGCGCGCCCCCTCCCATGGGGAGTCCGAATTGGACTAGGGGAGGGGGGCGCGGCCCCTCTTTCCCTCTCCCTCTCACTCTCTTTCCTTCCCCCTTCTCTCTTCCTAGTTGGACTAGGAAAGGGGGGTCCTACTCCTACTAGGAGGAGGACTCCCCCCTCCTTGGCGCGCCCCAAGGGCCGGCCGGCCTCTCCCCCTTGCTCCTTTATATATAGGGGCAGGGGGGCACCTCTAGACACACAAGTTGATCTTCGTGATCATTCTCTTAGCCGTGTGCGGTGCCCCCCTCCACCATAATCCTCGATAATATTGTAGCGGTGCTTAGGCAAAGCCCTGCGACGGTAGAACATCAAGATCGTCACCACGCCGTCGTGTTGACGGAACTCTTCCCCGACACTTTGCTGGATCGGAGTCCGGGGATCGTCATCGAGCTGAACGTGTGCTAGAACTCGGAGGTGCCATAGTTTCGGTGCTTGATCGGTCAGGCCGTGAAAACATACGACTACATCAACCGCGTTGTGCTTCCGCTTCCGGTCTACGAGGGTACGTAGACAACACTCTCCCCTCTCGTTGCTATGCATCACCATGATCTTGCGTGTGCGTAGGAAATTTTTTGAAATTACTACGTTCCCCAACAGTGGCATTAGAGCCAAGGTTTTATGTGTTGATGTTATATGCACGAGTAGAACACAAGTGAGTTGTGGGAGATATAAGTCATACTGCTTACCAGCATGTCACACTTTGGTTCGGCGGTATTGTTGGATGAAGCGGCCCGGACCGACATTACGCGTACGCTTACGCGAGACTGGTTCTACCGACGTGCTTTGCACATAGGTGGCTGGCAGGTGTCAGTTTCTCCAACTTTAGTTGAACCGAGTGTGGCTATGCCCGGTCCTTGCGAAGGTTAAAACAACACCAACTTGACAAACTATCGTTGTGGTTTTTGATGCGTAGGTAAGATTGGTTCTTGCTAAGCCCGTAGCAGGCACGTAAAAACTTGCAACAACAAAGTAGAGGACGTCTAACTTGTTTTTGCAGGGCATGTTGTGATGTGATATGGTCAAGACGTGATGAGATATAACTTATTGTATAAGAAGATCATGTTTTGTTGAAGTTATCGGCAACTGGCAGAAGCCTTATGGTTGTCTCTTTATTGCATAAGATGCAAGAGCCAAACAATTGCTTTACTTTATCGCTATGCGATAGCAATAGTTGGCGAGACGACCATGTGACAACACATTGATATAGATCAAGATGATGGAGATCATGGTGTCATGCCGGTGACGATGGAAATCATGACGATGCTTTGGAGATGGAGATCAAAGGCACAAGATGATGATGGCCATATCATGTCACATATTTTGATTGCATGCGATGTTTATGTTTTATACATCTTACTTTGCTTAGTTATGATGGTAGCATTATAAGATGATCTCTCACTAAATTTCAAGATAAAAGTGTTCTCCCTGAGTATGCACCGTTGCCAAAGTTCGTCGTGCCCAGACACCACGTGATGATCGGGTATGATAAGCTTTACGTCCATCTACAACGGGTGCAAGCCAGTTTTGCACACGCAGAAATACTCGGGTTAAACTTGACGAGCCTAGCATATGCAGATATGGCCTCGGAACACTGGAGACCGAAAGGTCAAGCGTGCATCATATAGTAGATATGATCAACATATTGATGTTCACCATTGAAAACTACTCCATTTCACGTGATGATTGGTTATGGTTTAGTTGATATGGATCACGTGATCACTTAGATGATTAGAGGGATGTCTATCTAAGTGGGAGTTCTTAAGTAATATGATTAATTGAACTTTAATTTATCATGAACTTAGTCCTGCTAGTATTAGCATATCTATGTTGTAGATCAATAGCTCGCGTTTAGCTCCTCTGTTTTATTTTTGATTTGTTCCGAGAGAAAACTAAGTTGAAAAATGTTAGTAGCAATGATGCGGAGATGATCCGTGATCTGAGGATTATCCTCATTGCTGCACAGAAGAATTATGTCCTTGATGCACCGCTAGGTGACAGGCCTATTGTAGGAGCAGATATAGACATCATGAACGTTTGGCTAGCTCAATATGATGACTACTTGATAGTTTAGTGCACCATGCTTAACAGCTTAGAATCGGGATTTCAAAGACGTTTTGAACGTCATGGACCATATGAGATGTTCCAGGAATTGAAGTTAATATTTCAAGCAAATACCCGAGTTGAGAGATATGAAGTCTCCAACAAGTTCTATAGCTAAAATATGGAGGAGAATAGCTCAAGAAGTGAGCATGTGCTCAGATTGTCTGGGTACTACAATCGCTTGAATCAAGTGGGAGTTAATCTTCCAGATAAAATAGTGATTGACAGAATTCTCTAGTCACCATCACCAAGTTAATAGAACTTCATGATGATCTATGATATGCAAGGGATAATGGAAACGATTCCCAAGCTCTTCGTAATGCTGAAATCGACGAAGGTAGAAATCAAGAAAAATATCAATTGTTGATCGTAGACAAGACCACTAGTTTCAAGAAAAGGGCAAAGGGAAGAAGGGGAACTTCAAGAAGAACTGCAAGCAAGTTGCTGCTCAAGTGAAGAAGCCCAAGTCTGGTCCTAAGCCTGAGACTAAGTGCTTCTACTGCAAAGGGACTGGTCACTGGAAGCGGAACTGCCCCAAGTATTTGGCGGATAAGAAGGATGGCAAAGTGAACAAAGTTATATTTGATATACAGATTATTGATGTGTATTTTACTAGTGTTCGTAGCAACCCCTCGGTATTTGATACTGGTTCAGTTGCTAAGAGTAGTAACTCGAAACGGGAGTTGCAGAATGAACATAGACTAGTTAAGGGTGAAGTGATGATGTGCATTGGAAGTGGTTCCAAGATTGATATGATCATCATCGCACACTCCCTATACTTTTGGGATTAGTGTTGAACCTAAATAAGTGTTATTTGGTGTTTGCGTTGAGCATGAATATGATTTGATCATGTTTATTGCAATACGGTTATCCATTTAAGTAAGAGAGTAAATTGTTGTTCTGTTTACATGAATAAAACCTTATATGGTTACACCCAATGAAAATGGTTCGTTGGATCTCGATCATAGTGATACACATATTCATAATATTGAAACCAAAAGACGCAAAGTTAATAATGATAGGGCAACTTATTTGTGGCACTACCGTTTAGGTCATATTGGTGTAAAGCGCATGAAGAAACTCCATGCTGATGGACTTTTGGAATAACTTGATTATGAATCAGTTGATGCTTACGGACCATGCCTCATGTGCAAGATGACTAAGACTCCGTTCTCTAGAACAATGCAGCAAGCAACAGATTTGTTGGAAATCATGCATACTGATGTATGTGGTCCAATGAATATTGAAGCTCGCAGCAGGTATCATTATTTTCTGATCTTCACAGATGATTTGAGCAGATATGAGTATATCTACTTGATGAAACACAAGTCTAAAATATTTGAAAAGTTCAAAGAATTTCAGAGTGATGTGGAGAATCATCGTAACAAAAATAAAAGTTTCTACGATATGATCGCAGAAGTAAAATATTTTAGTTACGAGTTTGGCCCTTAGTTAAAACAATGTGAAATAGTTTCACTACTCACGCCACCTGGAACATCATAGTGTAATGGTGTGTCCGAACGTCATAACCGTACTTTATTAGATATAGTGCGATCTATGATGTCTCCTAACGATCTACCACTATCATTTTGGGGTTATGAATTAGAGACAGCTACATTCACGTTAAAAAGGGCACCATCTAAATCCGTTGAGACGACACCGTATGAACTGTGGTTTGGCGAAAAACCTAAGCTGTCATTTCTTAAAGTTTGAGGTTGCAATGCTTATGTGAAAAAGTTTCAACCTGATAAGCTCAAACCCAAATCGGAGAAGTGCGTCTTCATAGGATACCCAAAAGAAAATGTTGGGTACACCTTCTATCACAGATCCGAAGGCAAGATATTCATTGCTGAGAATTTATGCTTTCTAGAGAAGGAGTTTCTCTCGAAAGAACTGAGTGGGAGGAAAGTAGAACTTGATGAGGTAACTGTACCTGCTCCCTTATTGGAAAGTAGTTCATCACAGAAATCTGTTCCTGTGACTACTACACCAATTAGTGGGGAAGCTAATGATGATGATCATATAACTTTAGATCAAGTTACTACCGAACCTCGTAGGTAGACCAGAGTGATATCCGCACCAGAGTGGTACGGTAATCCTATTCTAGAGATCATGTTACTTGAACATGACGAGCCTACGAACTATGAGGAAGCGATGATGAGCCCAGATTCCGCGAAATGGCTTGAGGCCATGAAATCTGAGATGAGATCCATGTATGAGAACAAAGTATGGACTTTGATTGATTTGCCCATTGATCGGCGAGCCACTTATATTAAATGGATCTTCAAGAGGAAGACGGACGCTGATAGTAGTGTTACTATCTACAAAGCTAGAATTGTCGCAAAAAGGTTTTCGACAAGTTCAAAGGGTTGACTATGATGAGAGTTTCTCACTCGTATCTATGCTTAAGTCTGTTCGAATCATGTTAGCAATTGCAGCATTTTATGAAATCTGGCAAGTGGATAAAAAAACTGCATTCCTTAATAGATTTATTAAAGAAGAGTTGTATATGATGCAACAAGAAAGTTTTGTGAATCCTAAAGGTGCTAACAAAATATGCAAGCTCCAAGCGATCCATCTATGGACTGGTGCAAGCATCTCGGAGTTGGAATATACGCTTTGATAAGTTGATCAAAGCATATAGTTTTATACAGACTTGCAGTGAAGCCTGTATTTACAAGAAAGTGAGTGGGAGCACTACAACATTTCTGATAAGTATATGTGAATGACATATTGTTGATCGGAGATAATGTAGAATTATTCTGCAAAGCATAAAGGAATGTTTGAAAGGAGTTTTTCAAAGAAAGACCTCGGTGAAACTGCTTACATATTGAGCATCAAGATCTATAGAGATAGATCAAGACGCTTGATAAGTTTTTCAATAAGTAGATACCTTGACAAGATTTTGAAGTAGTTCAAAATGGAACAGTCAAAGAAGGAGTTCTTGCCTGTGTTACAAGGTGTGAAATTGAGTAAGACTCAAAACCCGACCACGGCAGAAGATAGAGAGAGAATGAAAGTCATTCCCTATGCCTCAGCCATAGGTTCTATTAAGTATGCCATGCTATGTACCAGACCTATTGTATACCCTGCCCTAAATTTGGCAAAGGAGTACAATAGTGATCTAGGAATAGATCACTGGACATTGGTCAAAATTATCCTTAGTGGAATAAGGATATGTTTCTCGATTATGGAAGTGACAAAAGGTTCGTCGTAAAGGGTTACGTCGATGCAAGTTTTGACACTGATCC
Source organism: Triticum urartu (assembly GCF_003073215.2). Lineage (NCBI taxonomy): Eukaryota > Viridiplantae > Streptophyta > Magnoliopsida > Poales > Poaceae > Triticum > Triticum urartu. The sequence continues at coordinate 613,192,702 of NC_053028.1, forward strand.
AGATGACTCTAAGTCTCAATCTGGATACATATTGAAAGTGGGAGCAATTAGCTAGAGTAGCTCCATGCAGAGCATTGTTGACATAGAAATTTGCAAAATACTTACGGATCTGAATGTGGCAGACCCGTTGACTAAACTTCTCTCACAAGCAAAACATGATCACACCTCAGTACTCTTTGGGTGTTAATCACATAGCGATGTGAACTAGATTATTGACTCTAGTAAACCCTTTGGGTGTTGGTCACATGTCGATGTGAGCTATGGGTGTTAATCACATGGTGATGTGAACTATTGATGTTAAATCACATGGCGGTGTGAACTAGATTATTGACTCTAGTGCAAGTGGGAGACTGAAGGAAATATGCCCTAGAGGCACTAATAAAGTTATTATTTATTTCCTTATATCATGATAATTTTTTATTATTCATGCTAGAATTGTATTAACTGGAAACATAATACATGTGTGAATACATAGACAAACAGAGTGTCACTAGTATGCCTCTACTTGACTAGCTTGTTGATCAAAGATGGTTATGTTTCCTAACCATAGACATGAGTTGTCATTTGATTAATGGGATCACATCATTGGGAGAATGATGAGACTGACTTGACCATTCCGTTAGCATAGCACTTGATCGTTTAGTTTGTTGCTATTGCTTTCTTCATGACTTATACATGTTCCTATGACTATGAGATTATGCAACTCCCGTTTACCGGAGGAACACTTTGTGTGCCACCAAACGTCACAATGTAACTAGGTGATTATAAAGGTGCTCTACAGGTGTCTCCGAAGGTACTTGTTGGGTTGGCGTATTTCGACATTAGGATTTGTCACTCCGATTGTTAGAGAGGTATCTCTGGGCCCTCTCGGTAATGCACATCACTTAAGCCTTGCAAGCATTACAACTAATGAGTTAGTTGCAGGATGATGTATTATGGAACGAGTAAAGAGACTTGCCGGGAACGAGATTGAACTAGGTATTGAGATACCGACGATCGTATCTCGGGCAAGTAACATACCGATGACAAAGGGAACAACGTATGTTGTTATGCGGTCTGACCGATAAAGATCTTCGTAGAATATGTAGGAGCCAATATGAGCATCCAGGTTCCGTTATTGGTTATTGACCAGAGACGTGTCTCGGTCATGTCTACATTGTTCTCGAACCCGTAGGGTCCGCACGCATAACGTTAGGATGACAGTTTCATTATGAGTTTATATATTTTGATGTACCGAAGGTTGTTCGGAGTCCCGGATATGATCACAGACATAACGAGGAGTCTCGAAATGGTCGAGACATAAATATCAATATATTGGACGGCTATATTCGGACACCGGAGGTGTTTCGGGTGATTTCGGAGAAAACCGGAGTGCCGGAAGGGTTACCGGAACCCCCAGGGAAGTATTGGGCCTTAGTGGGCCTGAGGGGAGAGAGAGGGAAGCAGCCCAGGAGGTGGCGCACCCCCTCCCATGGGGAGTCCGAATTGGACTAGGGGAGGGGGGCGCGGCCCCTCTTTCCCTCTCCCTCTCCCTCTCTTTCCTTCCCCCTTCTCTCTTCCTAGTTGGACTAGGAAAGGGGATTCCTACTCCTACTAGGAGGAGGACTCCCCCCTCCTTGGCGTGCCCCAAGGGCCGGCCAGCCTCTCCCCCTTTCTCCTTTATATACAGGGGCAGGGGGCACCTCTAGACACACAAGTTGATCTTCGTGATCGTTCTCTTAGCCGTGTGCGGTGCCCCCCTCCACCATAATCCTCGATAATATTGGAGCGGTGCTTAGGCGAAGCCCTACGACGGTAGAACATCAAGATCGCCACCACGCCATCATGTTGACGGAACTCTTCCCCGACACTTTGCTGGATCGGAGTCCGGGGATCGTCATCGAGCTGAACGTGTGCTAGAACTCGGAGGTGCCGTAGTTTTGGTGCTTGATCGGTCGGGTCGTGAAGTCGTACGACTACATCAACCGCGTTGTGCTTCAACTTCCGGTCTACGAGGGTACGTAGACAACACTCTCCCCTCTCGTTGTTATGCATCACCATGATCTTGCGTGTGCGTAGGAATTTTTTCAAAGACTTTTGTGAAACATATGAACAACTTGGGAGAAACAAATCCTCGAAATGTGTGAGGATTAATTTGTCGGTGTATTCAGGTGATAAGGAACTGCAAGGCAGTAGGCACCAAAGGATTCTCGGAACAACGACAAGTATTTCGGGGTATCTTGTAATAACAAGACCAACTGGGGATGAATGTAAGAATAACAACTGCAAGTAGTTATCCATAAGGGTTGACGGTGGAAGGGGAATTGCAAACGTGATGAACACAAGTTCTCGGGTTAACAGCGGAGAGTATCTTCAGGGTCTTCACGTGCAGCAGACGATCATCAGTAATAAGGGGCTCTCCGGGAGAAAGTATTTTCGAGAACCTAAAGTTAGTATTTTTAGCAAAATCATTTAACCCGGGTAAAAGAGAGATAAGAGTCCCAGAGCATAGACGAGGAATAAAAGATCCTAATACCACCCAATGGCGACGTGGGCCCATAGGCCACACAGCCATGTTAGTAAAGGTTTTGCAATGACTAGACTCAACTTCGGCCAAGGAGTGTGGAAGGGGGATTCCTACAGGCAGTCGGCTCTGATACCAACTTGTGACGCCCTTGATTCGACCGTACACTAATCATACACGCAAATGTGTATGATCAAGATCAAGGACTCACGGGGAGATATCACAACACAACTCTAGACACAAATTAAAATAATACAAGCTTTATATTACAAGCCAGGGGCCTCGAGGGCTCGAATACATAAGCTCGAATACACAAGAGTCAGCGGAAGCAACAATATCTGAGTACAGACATGATTTAAACAAGTTTGCCTTAAGAAGGCTAGCACAAAAACAACAACGATCAAAAAGGCAAGGCCTCCTGCCTGGGAGCCTCCTAACTACTCCAAGTCGTCAGCGGCCGTCACGTAGTAGTAGGCACCCTCGGGGTAGCAGTAGTCTTCAGTGGTGTCATCTGGCTCCTGGGATCCGTCATCTGGTCGCAACAATCGGGTATGGGGGGAAAAGAGGTAGCAAGGCAACCGTGAGTACTCATCCAAAGTACTCGCAAGACTTACATCAGAACTAAACTAAGTATGCATCTATATCAAAGGAATGGGTTGTATCTGTGGACTAAACTGCAGAATGCCAGAAGGGAAGGGGAAAGCCTAGCCTATCGAAGACTAGCATCTTCTGGAACCCACCATCTTGCAACAACAGGAGGGAGTAGAGTAGCATAAAGTAAAGTAATAGAAGTGTTATCAACCTCGGCCAGAGATCCTTTCTCGACTCCCTGCGAGAAAGCAATCCCAGAGCCATACTATCCAGTTATCATCACAATCCAATTCTCATCACCATCCAGTTCTCATCACAAGTATCCAGTTCTAGTTGTATCGATCAGGATACAACTCCAAGTGTCCGTTACCGTAGGACAGGCTATCGATAGATGTTTTCTTCCCTGCAGGGGTGCACCAACTTACCCACCACGCTCGATTAACTCCGGCCGGACACACTTTCCTGGGTCATGCCCGGCCTCGGCCAAACAATACGCCGCAACCCTACGTAGGCTTAATAGAGAGGCCAGCACGCCGGACTAAACCTATGCCCCCAGGGGTCATGGGCCATCTCCCCGGGAACTCCTGCGCGTTGAGTACGTGGCCGGTGAGCAGACCTAGAAACCTCCTTCAAAAAGGCAGGTGCTTACCAGTCCAACCCGACGCACGCCGCTCAGTCGCTGACGTCTATTAAGCTTCGGTTGATGTATACGACGTAAAATGCCCATACTATGCCCACGTGATGGTTAGTGCTATCAGGCCAGAGGCCCCTCGGATCAAATATCCAAACCATAGTGGATTAGGAGCACGCGGTAACGAGCAGAGACTCACGGTCGATGTGAGCCCGTCGCCCCATCTCGAGTACTTGCGGCAAGGGCTAAGAATGCCCGGCCACGCCTCGTAAGTATCTTGCGGGCACCTTCCAGGTCTACCCGACTCCACATCACTCGCTATTAAGCTCGTGCGGGTACCCCTCAGGGCCGACCCGTCTTTAGTAACATGGCTCAGTGCAAAGTCATAGTAACCATAGTAACTGTGTGTCTAACACCAAGGGGAAAACCCGAGGAATCACCCCCGGTGAAATCCACTCGATGTTATCATCAAGGTGAACATAAGAGGATCCACCCTCAAGGTTCACACTTGAGGGGTTGCACGACAGAGCCATAACGGAAGTGGTTAAGGAGGAAATCACCCTCGATGACCACGATCGTATAGCTACACTACAGAGATCTCATCAGGAGTGATGTAATTCCACCCTCGGAACTCGATGGTAACTCTGCAGAGTCGTACAACTAGGGGGTGATGTGCGGTGTCGGGGCCTGGACGTCGATCACGTTGATCGAGTCATCAAACATAAAGCGAGGCAACTAGGACAAGGTGGGGTCACTGATGGATCTCTAACCAACCTATACTAAGCAGTTTAGGATAAGCAGGTAAGGTATGAAAGCAGGTAACAACAACAGGCTATGCATCAGAGTAGGATCATACAGAAAGCAGTAGCAGTTCTAATGCAAGCATGAGAGGGAAAGAAATAGGCGATATCGGAATGCTCAAGGGGGGTTTGCTTGCCTGGAAGCTCTGCTGAAAAGGAAGAAGTGTCGTCGACGTAGTCGATCACAGGGGCAGCATCGGTCTCGAGGTCTACCGTAGGGAAGAGAGGGAAGAAACATTAAATACAGAGCAAAAAATGCATCACAAGGCATAACATGGTAACACGCAGCGCTAGGAGTGTTCTAACGTAGTGTTGCACGATACAGGTGAAGGCGGAATTCAACCGGGAAGGTATTCCCGGTTCCAGACCTGTGTCAGACAGATGACCGGAGGGGGAAAGTTCCATGTTCAGATAGTTAGAGGCATCTGACAGGAAAAGGATCGCGCATTCGGATTCGTTTCGTTTTTCTGAGCAACTTTCATGTAGAAAACATTTTTATCCGAGCTACGGTTTAAATTCTATGAATCTTTAAAGATTGAAGTATTTTCAGGAATTATCTAAATTAACATAAATGGAAAAATGACATCAGCATTACATCATTGTGATGTCAGCAGTCAACAGACCTGCTGACTGCTCAAACTGAGCAGGGGAGCCCATCTGTCATTGACCTAACTAATCTAACAGGGTTAAATTAACTAATTTAGTTAATTGGACTAATTAATCTCAGTTAATTAGGTTAATTAATATATTAATTAATTATTTTAAAAATCTTTTTAAAAAACAGGGGGTGTGTGGGCCCTTGTGGTCAGTGGCCCATCTGGCTAAACGGGCGCGCGGGTGACGGGTGCTTGCGCCCGTCGAGGCCGAAGTCCGCCCAGGCGCGGGGCATGGCAAAGCAAGGCCAAGGCGGCTGGGAGGGGTGCGCCGGCGAGGGGTAAGGGTGGCCAGAGGTGCGGCTCGGTTGGGTCGGTGGCCGGAGACGAGGCCAGGGACGCAGGCGCGGGCCGCGGTGGCGAACAGCGCAACCAGGGCGGCGCAAGCGGGCTGAGGACGATAGGCGAGGCCGTCGCGGCGACAGCGGTCAGCCGATAGCGGAGGTGAGAGGGGGCGTAGCAGGGCGCCTAGGGCGCAGGTGATGCGCGGCCGGCTGCGGCCACCAGCGTGGTGGCGTCTGACGAGCCGCAGCAGCGCAGCAGTGAGCAGCGCGGGGAGCGGGAGGGCGTGAGGGCCAACGCGAGCGTGTGTGTGGCGTAGCGGAGCGTGTCCGGCGCGGCGGGGAGTACTGGGTGGTGGCGGGCACAGCAGCGCGCGCACGGGCGGATGTACATGGAGGCCGGACACAGGCCACGAGCGGCGCGGTCGGGCGCCATGGTCGCGGGCCTGGCGGCGGAAGCGAGCGAGGGGGCGAGGGTGAGTGGGAGTAGGAAACAGCACAGCAAGCACTAGCAGCAGAGCATCAGCGAGCAATGGCAAGAGCAGCAAGCGGAGCCTCAGTAGTAGTGCACTAGCAGGAGTAGCAACGCAGCGGCAATAGCAAGGGCATCAGCAGTGGCGAGGCAGGCGGCAACGTAGCAGGCGAGCAGCAGCTACGTGCGGGGCATGGCCCGGGCGTGCGTGACCACGTAGCACGCGCCGGTGGGCGCGGCCGGGGCGGCTGGGAGCTCGCAACGAGCGCGTCCAACCCGAGACAGGGGATCGGCGGTAGGCACAGCGCGAGCGCAGCCATGTGTGAATGGTCGAGTGCGTGCGTGGACGGGACGAACTCCCATCTATGGCGGCTGAAGCACGGGGCGACTAAACGGCAGGCACAGGAGCAGCGGCTAACGGAGTGGATCGAGGGGGCAACGCATGGGGTGCTGGAGAAGGAGCTCACAGTGGGGTTCGTGGACATGGCCGAAGGCGCGGAGGTGGTCGGACGCTTCGCGCTCGTCGACGAGATGCGACGGCCGTGGCGGAGAAGACGGGCGATGGCGAGCTTCCGGGGCGCCCCTACTCGAATTGAAGCAAGTAGACGAAGGAGTCCTCCATGCTGAAGCTCCTGGACATCCTCCCGGGCGCCGGGGAGGCCAATGGCCGCAAGGACGATGATGGCGTGGCAACAATGGCTCGGGCGCGATCTAGAAGGAGAAGAGGATGGCGAGCGAGAGGGATATGGTGTGCTAGGGCTTGTCTACCGCGACGGGGGGATCTTATCCTACTCAGGGGTATCGGCGGATGATCGACACTGCGACATCCGCGGCCATGGAGGCATGGATGTGCGCCACGACGCGCCCGTGCCTCCTCCTCTGCACTGTATAGGAAGGGAAAACCCTCAAGGTGGCCTAGCCCATGTATTGTAGCACTCTCAGCCCACGCACCCAGTAGGATTTAGTATTTTCACTTTTCTTTTCTATTTTCTTTTCTAGCCTCTGTTTTGCATTTAGTTGGAGTACTAAATGAATTTTACAGGGGTGGAACTTGGTACATAATTCCATTGTAGTATTTTGGTCTTGTACAAAAAGTCTCCAAGCATTTTGGAGTTGCTTAAGCATTTTTAGAGATTGAAAAGGTCGGTTAAAATGGCTGTTGGTCCACTGTTTATTTTCTAGGGGCATTTTAACAACTTAAATAATGTTGGCTTTAACATGACAAAGATCAGGGGGATATATACTAAAATGCGAACATTTTAGTATTATAGTTTGGAGAAACAATATTTTGACTTGTCTTTTAATTTGAATTTGAGGTCGGTTTGGGACAAAGTGATGATTAGCGAAATTTAATTATGACGAAGTGGCACCATTAGCAGGAGTTTGCTGTAGCTTGACACCCGAGATGTTACATTGTCCTTGATTTTTACCTTGGGGTGCCATGGGAATCCCGAAGCTTAGGCTCTTGCCACTCCTTATTCCATAATCCATCAAATCTTTACCCAAAACTTGAAAACTTCACAACACAAAACTCAACAGAAAATCTCATGAGCTCCGTTAGTATAGGAAAACAAACCACCACTTAAGGTACTGTAATGAACTCATTCTTTATTTATATTGGTGTTAAACCTACTGTATTCCAACTTCTCTATGGTTCATACCCTCCGATACTAGCCATAGATTCATCAAAATAAGCAAACAACACACGACAAACAGAATCTGTCAAAAACAGAACAGTCTGTAGTAATCTGTAGGTTTAGAATACTTCTGTAATCCCAAAAATTTTGAAATAAATTGTTGGACGTTAGTAATTTGTCTATTAATCATCTTCAAAAATAATCAACCTAATCGCACTCTCCAGTAAAAAATGGCAGCAAATCTCGTCAGCGCTAAAGTTTCAATTTTTTACAGCAAGATCGCTAAAACTTCCCCCAAGTCTTCCCAAAGGTTCTACTTGGCACAAACACTAATTAAAAGCATAAAACCACATCTAAACAGAGGCTAGATGAATTATTTATTACTAAAGAGAACCAAAAAGCAAGAAACAGAAATAAAATTGGGTTGCCTCCCAATAAGCGCTATCGTTTAACGCCCCTAGCTAGGCAGTGATAATTTCAATGATGCTCACATGAAAGACAAGAATTGAAGCACAAAAGAGAGCATCATAAAACACGTGACAAACACATCTAAGTCTAACATACTTCCTATGCATAGGCATCTTATAGGCAAACAAATTATCATAGCAAGCAAAAACTAGCATATGCAAGGAAGCAGAAAGAAACAATAGCAATCTCAACATAACGAGAGGTAATTTAGTAACATGAAAATTTCTACAATCATATTTTCCTCTCTCATAATAATTACATGTGGGATCGTAAGCAAATTCAACAAAATAGCTATCACATAAAATATTTTCAACACGATCCACATGCATGCAAAGTTGACACTCTTCCAAAATAGTGGGATTAACATTAACGAAAGTCATGACCTCTCCAAACCCACTTTTATCAAAAAATTCATAAGATTGAACATTCTACAAATATGTGGGAAATAAATTTGACACTCTTCCAAACCCACTTTCAATAATATGGCAAACACTATTATCAATCTCATATTCATCATGGGGCTTAAATAAATTTTCAAGATCATAAGAAGAATCACCCCAATCATGATCATTGCAACAAGTAGAGGACATAGCAAAACTAGCATCCCCAAGCTTAGGTTTTTGCATATTATTAGCACAATTGACATTAATAGAATTTATAATTACATCATTGCAATCATGCTTTTCATTGAAGGAACTATCAAGTATGGGTGCAATAGCAACGATCTCATGTTTAACATAAGGAACTATAGCAAATTCATCTTCATAAATATTGGCATCATGGCCACAAGAATAGCAAGAATCATGTTCATCAAGGGATATTTCAATCAAATCATCGGAATCATAATTATCTATAGATTCATGCATATCATTATTTTCTTCGAAAGCAACGGTCATTCTTTCAATAAATTCTTTGACATAAACATTATGAGCATAGTTTTCATAGCAATATTTAAGTATGTCAAGATTTTCAGATTCGTAGAGAGTAATATCATACTTTTCAATCAAAGAAGCAACTTGATAAGCACCCTTAAAAGCAACAAATTCTTCAATTTGTTCGATATCATAGTAACTAGAAACACCCTTTGCATATGAAGATAAGATTTCATTTTCATTAAACTCACATAGGTAGGGAAGGTGTTTTTTAGGGTTCTTAGAGCAACAAGTAAAATCACAAATTTCACAAAGATTCCAAGCATAACACAGCAATCTGTTTATTTGATCCCATAAGAGTTTCCCTTTTTCAGACAAACGGTGATGCACAAAACGAGCATGCTCATCTAAAGATTTCCCATCAACTAGGCTAGTTGGGGTTTTAGCACGAGCGCATAAGGACTGGAGATGATACAAATAGAACACTTTAAGTGGATCCATATCAATAGATTTTTAGCGAGCAAAGATGCAAGCAAATAGAAGGCACGTGGAAACACAAACAAAAAGACATACGGGAAGGAGGCGAAGAAAAGGCAAAGGCAAAGGTGAAGTGGGGGAGAGGAAAACGAGGACTTGGAGTGGACGTCAAGCAACCAATGAGGAGGCCACGAGGCAGGGGGCGTGCCTACCTCCTGGGCGCGCCCTCCACCCTCATGGGCCCCTCGTGGCTCCACCGACCTACTTCTTCCTCCTATATATACCTACGTACCCTGAAAACATGAGAGAGCACCACGAAAACCTAATTCCACCGCCGCAACCTTCTGTACCCAAGAGATCCCATCTTGGGGCCTTTTCCGGAGCTCCGCCGGAGGGCGCATTGATCACGGAGGGCCTCTACATCAACTCCATGGCCCCTCCGATGATGTGTGAGTAGTTTACCTCAGACCTTCAGGTCCATAGTTATTAGCTAGATGGATTCTTCTCTCTCTTTGGATCTCAATACAAAGTTCTCCTCGATTCTCTTGGAGATCTATTCAATGTAATCTTCTTTTGCGGTGTGTTTGTCGAGATCCAATGAATTGTGGGTTTATGATCAAGATTATCTATGAACAATATTTGAATCTTCTCTGAATTCTTTTATGTATGATTGGTTATCTTTGCAAGTCTCTTCGAATTTTCAGTTTGGTTTGGCCTACTAGATTGATCTTTCTTGCAATGGGAGAAGTGCTTAGCTTTGGGTTCAATCTTGCGGTGCTCGATCCTAGTGACAGAAATGGAAACGACACGTATTGTATTGTTGCCATCAAGGATAAAAAGATGGGGTTTATATCATATCGCATGAGTTTATCCCTCTACATCATGTCATCTTTCTTAAAGCGTTACTCCGTTCTTATGAACTTAATACTCTAGATGCATGCTGGATAGCGGTCGATGTGTGGAGTAATAGTAGTAGATCAGGCAGGAGTCGGTCTACTTGTCATGGACGTGATGCCTATATACATGATCATACCTATTCTCATAACTATGCTCAATTCTATCAATTGCTCGACAGTAATTTGTTCGCCCACCGTAATACTTATGCTATCTTGAGAGAAGCCACTAGTGAAACCTATGGCCCCCAGGTCTATTTTCCATCATACAAGTTTCCAATCTATTTTATTTTGCAATCTTTACTTTCAATTTATATGATAAAAATACCAAAAATATCTATCTTATTATTATCATCTCTATCAGATCTCACTCTTGCAAGTGGTCGTGAAGGGATTGACAACCCCTTTATCCCGTTGGTTGCGAGGTTCTTATTTGTTTGTGTAGGTACAAGGTGACTTGCGCGTGGTCTCCTACTGGATTGATACCTTGGTTCTCAAAAATTGAGGGAAATACTTACGCTACTTTGTTGCATCACCCTTTCCTCTTCAAGGGAAAACCAACGCATGCACAAGAGGTAGCAAGAAGGATTTATGCCGCCATTGCCGGGGAGATCTATGCCAAGTCAAGACATACCAAGTACCCATCACAACTCTTATCCTTCGCATTACATTATTTGCCATTTGCCTCTCGTTTTCCTCTCCCCCACTTCACCCTTGTCGTTTTATTCGCCCTCTTTTCTTTTCGTCCTCTCCTTCCGTTCGCTTTTTCTTCTTTTCTCTTGTTTGCTGGTGTGTTGGATTACTTGCTTGTCATGATGGCTCAAGATAATACTAAATTGTGTGACTTTGCCAATACCAACAATAATGATTGTATTAGCACTCCAATTGCTCCTCTTACCGATGTTGAATCTTGTGAAATTAATACTGCCTTGCTAAATCTTGTCATGAAAGATACGTTTTCTAGCCTTCCTAGTCAAGATGCCGCTACGCATCTAAACAACTTTGTTGATTTGTGTGATATGCAAAAGAAGAAAGATGTGGATAATGATATTGTTAAACTTAATCTATTTCCGTTTTCGCTTAGAGATCGTGCTAAAGCTTGGTTTTCGTCTTTGCCTAAAAATAGTATTGATTCATGGAATAAGTGCAAAGATGCTTTTATCTCTAAGTATTTTCCTCCCGCTAAGTCATCTCTCTTAGAAATGATATTATGAATTTTAAGCAACTTGATCATGAGCATGTTGCACAATCTTGGGAGAGGATGAAATTGATGATACGTAATTGCCCTACACATGGTTTGAATTTATGGATGATTATACAAAGAATATATGCCGGATTGAATTTTGCTTCTAGAAATCTTTTAGATTCGGCTGCGGGAGGCACTTTTATGAAAATCACTTTAGGAGAAGCTACCAAACTCCAAGATAATATTATGGTTAATTATTCTCAATGGCACACTGAAAGATCTAGTAGTAAAAAGGTGCATGCAATTGAAGAGATAAATGTTTTTAGTGGAAAGATGGATGAACTTATGAAATTGTTTGCTAATAAGAGTGCTCCTACTGATCCCAATGATATGCCTTTGTCTACTTTTATTAAGAATAATAATGAATCTATGGATGTGAATTTTGTTGGTAGGAACAATTTTGGTAACAATGCGTATAGAGGTAATTTTCTAGGACGTTTCCTAGTAATTCTTCTAATAATTATGGTTATTCCTACAACAATTCTTATGGAAATTATAATAAGATGCCCTCTGATTTTGAATCTAGTATTGAAGAATTTATTAGTTCGCAAAAGAGTTTCAATGCTTTGATTAAAGAAAAATTGCTTAAGATTGATGAGTTGGCTAGGAACGTGGATAGTATTTCTCTTGATGTTGATTATTTGAAACTTAGATCTATTCGACCTAAGCATGATATCAATGAGTCTCTCAAAGCCATGAGAATTTCCATTGATGAGTGCAAGGAAAGAACCGCTAGGATGCGTGCTAAGAAAGATTGCTTTGTGAAAGCGTGTTCTTCTAGTTTTCATGATAATAAGGATGAAGATCTAAAAGTGATTGATGTGTCCCCTATTAAATCCTAGTTTTGCAATATGAATCTTGATAATGATGGGACTGGAGATGAGTCAACTTTAGTTAGAAGGCGTCCCAAAAATTCGGAGTTTTTACATCTTGATGCAAAAATTGGTAAAAGTGGGATTGAAGGTGTTAAAACTTTAGATAGCAACGAACCCGCTATCTTGGATTTCAAGGAATTTAATTATGATAATTGCTCTTTGATAGATTGAATTTCCTTGTTGCAATCCGTGCTAAATTCTCCTCATGCTTATAGTCAAAATAAAGCTTTTACTAAACATATCGTTGATGCTTTGATGCAATATTATGAAGAAAAACTTGAGTTGGAAGTTTCTATCCCTAGAAAACTTTAGATGAGTGGGAACCTACAATTAAAATTAAAATTAAAGATCATGAATGCTATGCTTTGTGTGATTTGGGTCCTAGTGTTTCCACGATCCCAAAAACTTTGCGTGATTTGCTAGGTTTCCGTGAATTTGATGATTGTTCTTTAAACTTGTACCTTGCGGATTCCACTATTAAGAAACCTATGAAAAAAATTAATGATGTTCATATTTTTGCAAATAGGAATTATGTGCCCGTAGATTTCATTGTTCTTGATATAGATTGCAATTCTTCATGTCCTATTATTCTTGGTAGACCTTTCCTTATAACGATTGGTGCAATTATTGATATGAAGGAAGGGAATATTAGATTCCAATTTTCGTTAAGGAAAGGCATGGAACACTTCCCTAGAAAGAAAATTAAATTACCATATGAATCTATTAAGAGAGCCACTTATGGATTGCCTACCAAAGATGGCAATACCTAGATCTAACTTCGCTTTTATGCCTAGCTAGGGGCGTTAAACGATAGCGCTTGTTGGGAGGCAACCCAATTTTATTTTTATTCCTTGATTTTTGTTCCTGTTTAGTAATAAATAATTTATCTAGCCTCTGTTTTGGTTGTGTTCTTTTTGTGTTTAATTAGTGTTTGTGCCAAGTGATACGTTTCCAACGTATCTATAATTTTTGATTGCTCCATGCTATATTATCTACTGTTTTGGACATTATTGGTCTTTATTATCCACTTTTATATTATTTTTGGGACTAACCTATTAACCGGAGGCCCAGTCCAGAATTGTTGTTTTTTGCCTATTTCAGTGTTTTGGAGAAACAGAATTTCAAACAGAGTCCAAATGGAATGAAACCTTCGGAAACGTGATTTTCTCATCAGATAAGATCCAGGAGACTTGGACTCTTCGTCAAGAAAGCCACGAGGCGGTCACGAGGGTGGAGGGCGCCCCCCCCCCTAGGGTGCGCCCCCTGTCTCGTGGGCCCCTCGAAGCTCCACCGACGTACTTCTTCCTCCTATATATACCTACATACCCCCAAACGATCGGGGAGGGAGCCAAAAACCTAATTCCACCGCTGTAACTTTCTGTATCCACGAGATCCCATCTTGGGGCCTATTTCGGAGCTCCGCCGGAGGGGGCATCGATCACGGAGGGCTTCTACATCATCATCCAAGCCCCTCCGATGAAGTGTGAGTAGTTTACTTCAGACCTACGGGTCCATAGTTAGTAGCTAGATGGCTTCTTCTCTCTTTTTGGATCTCAATACAATGTTCTCCCCCTCTCTTGTGGAGATCTATTCGATGTAATCTTCTTTTTGCGGTGTGTTTGTTGAGACCGATGAATTGTGGGTTTATGATCAAGTCTATCTATGAATAATATTTGAATCTTCTCTGAATTCTTTTATGTATGATTAGTTATCTTTGCAAGTCTCTTCGAATTATCAGTTTGGTTTGGCCTACTAGATTGGTTTTTCTTGCCATGGGAGAAGTGCTTAGCTTTGGGTTCGATCTTGCAGTGTCCTTTCCCAGTGACAGAAGGGGCAGCAAGGCACGTATTGTATTGATGCCATCGAGGATAACAAGATGGGGTTTCTATCATATTGCATGAAACTATCCCTCTACATCATGGCATCTTGCTTAAGGCGTTACTCTGTTTTTAACTTAATACTCTAGATGCATGCTGGATAGCGGTCGATGAGTGGAGTAATAGTAGTAGATGCAGGCAGGAGTCAGTCTACTTGTCTCGGACGTGATGCCTATATACATGATCATACCTAGATATTCACATAACTATGCTCAATTTTGTCAATTGCTCAACAGTAATTTGTTCACCCACCGTAGAATACTTATGCTCTTGAGAGAAGCCACTAGTGAAACCTATGCCCCCGGGGTCTCTTTCTCATCATATCAATCTCCATCACTTTATTATTGCTTTGCTTTTACTTTGCCTTTTAATTTTTACTTTGCATCTCTATACCAAAAATATTATTTATCATCTCTATCAGATCTCACTTTTGTAAGTGACCGTGAAGGGATTGGCAACCCCTAAGCGCGTTGGTTGCGTTGAGCTATTGTTTTTGTGTAGGTACGAGGGACTCGCGCGTAGCCTCCTACTAGATTGATACCTTGGTTCTCAAAAACTGAGGGAAATACTTACGCTACTTTGCTGCATCATCCTCTCCTCTTCGGGGTAATCCAACGCAGTGCTCAAGAGGTCGCAAGAAGAATTTCTGGCGCCGTTGCCGGGGAGGTCTACGCAAAAGTGAACATACCAAGTACCCATCACAATCCCTATCTCCCGCATTACATTATTTGCCATTTGCCTCTCGTTTTCCTCTCCCCCACTTAACCCTTGCCGTTTTATTCGCCCCCCCTCTCTCTCTCTATCCTTCCTCCCTCTCTATTTTCCTCTTTTTGCCCGTTTGCTTTTTGTTTGCTTGTGTGTTAGTTTGTTTGCATGTCGTTATGGCTAGTCTCATATCTTCTCCGTTGTCTCCCGAGAATGAAGTTCTAAATATAAACAAAGGGAGGGAGAAAATCTAAACGATGCTTGGTATAGAATTTGCAATGCTCAAAATAGATCTACCAGGAAGAAATCTATTTCAATTCTTCTCCACAATTTTTATGTAGGTGCTAGTCCTTGGTATAGATATATCCTCGATACCATTACCGGAGGGAATTTCTTGGGTAGCCATACTTTTGATTCTTATAATGCTATGTTAGATTTATTTGGCTCACCACCTCTTTTGGTTAACTTTGGAGCATGTTATGCAAAGACTTGAAATTATTGAAAATAAAGTTGCTACCATTGAATTAATTGAAAATCTAGATAAAAGATCCAAAATCAAATTACCCAATATGGATCTAGGGTAGGAATGACTTTGAAAAATATTAAGGAAAAGGAACCCATAGTTAATGAGAAAATAAATCTAGATTCCACTAGAATCGATAAACTTGAGGGTATCATTACAAACTTGGGAACTGCTTTTTCTTCCATAAAGAATACTCCAAGTCCTCCTACTAAACTTGCCAAGCTTATGTATGTTCCTAAAAATAAGGGTGAATCATCTAGTAAGGAAACTGTGGATCTTAAATATATAAGTATTCATCCCAATCTTTTTGCTATCATTAAGGAACCAATTGCTACAAACGATTTTTTCGATCTTGTGCCTAAGAGTTTAACAATCACTGGAAAGAAAGAAATTCCTAAGGGAGATAGATGCCTCATTGAAGAATTTCCTACCAAAGATGGCAATACCTAGATCTATTCTTACTTGTTATGCCTAGCTAGGGGCGTTAAACGATAGCGCTTGTTGGGAGGCAACCCAATTTTATTTTTATTCCTTGCTTTTTTCTCCTGTTTAGTAATAAATCAATTATCTAGCCTCTGTTTTGGTTGTGTTTTTTGTGTTTAATAAGTGTTTGTGCCAAGTAGAACCGTTGCGAAGACTTGGGGAAAGTCGTGTTGAACTTGCTGTAAAAAAACAGAAATTTTAGCGCTCACGAGAACTGCTGTCAGTTTTATTTGGAAAGTGATATTTAGTTAATTCTTTTTGCGGATAATTAATAGATAAATTCCTCACGTCCAGCAACTTATTTTTAGAATTTTTGGGGTTCCAGATCTTGCGCTAGCTACAGATTACTACAGACTGTTCTGTTTTTGACAGATTCAGTTTTTCGTGTGTTGTTTGCTTATTTTGATGAATCTATGGCTAGTAAAATAGTTTATAATCCATAGAGAAGTTGGAATACAGTAGGTTTAACACCAATATAAATAAATAATGAGTTCATTACAGTACCTTGAAGTGGTCTTTTGTTTTCTTTCGCTAAGGGAGCTCACGAGATTTTCTACTTTAAGTTTTGTGTTGTGAAGTTTTCAAGTTTTGGGTAAAGATTGATGGATTATGGAACAAGGAGTGGCAAGAGCCTAAGCTTGGGGATGCCCATGGAACCCCCAAGATAATATAAGGACACCTAAAAGCCAAAGCTTGGGGATGCCCCG
The DNA here is from genome assembly GCF_003073215.2 of Triticum urartu. Taxonomy (NCBI): domain Eukaryota; kingdom Viridiplantae; phylum Streptophyta; class Magnoliopsida; order Poales; family Poaceae; genus Triticum; species Triticum urartu. The sequence continues at coordinate 613,209,396 of NC_053028.1, forward strand.
GAAGGCATCCCCTCTTTTGTCTACTTCTATCGGTAACTTTACTTGGAGCTATATTTTTATTCATCACATGATATGTGTTTTGCTTGGAGCGTCTTTTATGATTTGAGTCTGTGCTTGTTAGTCTACCACAATCATCCTTTCTGTACACACCTTTTGAGAGAGCCATACATAATTTGGAATTAGATAGAATACTCTATGTGCTTCACTTATATCTTTTGAGCTTTATAGTTTTGCTCTAATGCTTCACTTATATCTTTTAGAGCATGGTGGTGGATTTGTTTTATAGAGACTATTGATCTCTCATGCTTCACTTAGATTATTTTGAGAGTCTTAATAGCATGGTAATTTGCATAAAATCCTAATATGCTTGGTATGCAAGATTAATAATAAAACTTTCTTATGAGTGTGTTGAATACTAAGAAAAGTTTGATGCTTGATGATTGTTTTGAGATATGGAGGTAATAATATCAAAGTCATGCTAGTTGAGTAGTTGTGAAATTGAGAAATACTTGTGTTGAAGTTTGCAATTCCCGTAGCATGCACGTATGGTAAATGTTATGCAACAAATTTGAAACATGAGGTGTTATTTGATTGTCTTCCTTATGAGTGGCGGTCGGGGACGAGCGATGGTCTTTTCCTACCAATCTATCCCCCTAGGAGCATGCGCGTAGTACCGAGGTTTTTGATGAATAGTAGATTTTTGCAATAAGTATGTGAGTTCTTTATGACTAATGTTGAGTCCATGGATTATACGCACTCTCACCCTTCCATCCTTGCTAGCCTCTTCGGTACCGTGCATTGCCCTTTCTCACATTGAGAGTTGGCGCAAACTTCGCCGGTGCATCCAAACCCCGTGATATGATACGGTCTTTCACACATAAACCTCCTTATATCTTCCTCAAAACAGCCACCATACCTACCTATTATGGCATTTCCATAGCCATTCTGAGATATATTGCCATGCAACTTTCCATCATTCTGTTCATCATGACACGTTCATAATTGTCATATTTCTTAGCATGATCATGTAGTTGACATAGTATTTGTGGCAAAGCCACCGTTCATGATTCTTTCATACATGTCACTCTTGGTTCATTGCATATCCCGGTACACCACCGGAGGCATTCATATAGAGTCATCTTTGTTCTAGTATCAAGTTGTAATCATTGAGTTGTAAATAAATAGAAGTGCGATGATCATCATTATTAGAGCATTGTCCCAAGTGAGGAATAAAAAAAGGCCATAAAAAAGTAAAGGCCCAAAAAAATGAGAGAAAAAGAGAGAAGGGACAATGTTACTATCCTTTTACCACACTTGTGCTTCAAGGTAGCACCATGATCCTCATAGTAGAGAGTCTCTCATGTTATCACTTTCATATACTAGTGGAAATTTTTCATTATAGAACTTGGCATGTATATTCCAACAATGGGCCTCCTCAAGTGCCCTAGGTCTTCGTGAGCAAGCAAGTTGGATGCACACCCACTAGTTTCTTTTGTTGAGCTTTCATATAGCTCTAGTGCATCCGTGGGCATCTCCATAGCCCATTGATTATCCTCGTTGATGTGAGACTTTCTCCTTTTTGTCTTCTCCACATAACCCCCTCATTATATTCTATTCCACCCATGGTGCTATGTCCATGGCTCGCACTCATATATTGCGTGAAAGTTTATAGGTTTGAGATTACTAAAGTATGAAACAATTGCTTGTCTTGTCATCGGGGTTGTGCATGATGAGAGAATTCTTGTGTGACGAAAATGAAACATGACTAAACTATATGATTTTGTAGGGATGAACTTTCTTTGGCCATGTTATTTTGAGAAGACATAATTGCTTAGTTAGTATGCTTGAAGTATTGTCATTTTTATGTCAATATGAACTTTTGTCTTGAATATTTCGGATCTCAATATTCATACCACAATTAAGAAGAATTACATTAAAATTATGCCAAGTAGCACTCCGCATCAAAAATTCTCTTTTTATCATTTACCTACTCGAGGACGAGCAGGAATTAAGCCTGGGGATGCTTGATACGTCTCCAACGTATCTATAATTTTTGATTGCTCCATGCTATATTATCTACTGTTTTGGACATTATTGGGCTTTATTATCCACTTTTATATTATTTTTGGGACTAACCTATTAACCGGAGGCCCAGCCCAGAATTGTTGTTTTTTGCCTATTTCAGTGTTTCGGAGAAACAGAATATCAAACGGAGTCCAAACGGAATGAAACCTTCGGAAACGTGATTTTCTCATCAGATAAGATCCAGGAGACTTGGACCCTCCGTCAAGAAAGCCACGAGGCGGTCACGAGGGTGGAGGGCGCCCCCCCTAGGGTGCGCCCCCTGCCTCGTGGGCCCCTCGAAGCTCCACCGACATACTTCTTCCTCCTATATATACCTACGTACCCCCAAATGATCGGGGAGGGAGCCAAAAACCTAATTCCACCACCGTAACTTTCTGTATCCACGAGATCCCATCTTGGGGCCTGTTCTGGAGCTTCGCCGGAGGGGGCATCGATCACGAAGGGCTTCTACATCATTGTCGGTGTCAAAACCGGCGAATCTCGGGTAGGGGGTCCCGAACTGTGCGTCTAGGCCGGATGGTAACAGGAGGCAAGGGACATGAAGTTTTACCCAGGTTCGGGACTCCCACCACAACTGATGTCATGAGTTAGCAGAGGCCTGAGCTGGTGTCCAGCCAAGGACGTGCCTATACTGCAAAGCCGCATTCGAGATCTCTTCGAGGGGGATTTTAATTTGGCTGTGGTAATACAAGTTATGTTGGTTCGTCAAGTCCAGCCTTGCAGACGTCGGCCCCTTCGCTTGTGGGAGTTCAACCCAGAGGGACCGCGTGCCATTCAAAGTTTCCTCGGCCTGACGCACGAGGAGATGTACAAGTCATTCTTCGCATCTCAAGTGGAGTGTCCGGATATTACCGAGGACGTGGGCCTGAGCAGTAACCGCGCCGCCGAACAAGTAAGAAATCCTCTGGCCGAACACACTGTCTTTTATTTGAAGTTGTTTCTGAGAGTTCGCTTTTTGACTAGGACTGGCTAACAAAGGCGAAGATGTTTTACTGTTTGGACCCCCTCCCTGAGGGTTTGGAAAATCCGGTATTGGAAAAGATGCTCGAGGTCGCACCTTGCCCGGAGCCCTCGAAGGAAGATACCAGGGGGGATAATACGGGCAGACGCGGGCCCCCATCGCTGCTTGTTCCAACCGAGGGAATGAGCGTCTCCATGAAGGAGGACAACCGGGGGAGGAAAAGGACTGCTTTCGAGGATCCGGAAGCCGAAGCCTCCAAATGGGAGAAGAAATCTCCCACAGAAGGTCCCGCCTTGGGGGGTGCTCCTGCCGCATACAGTCCGCAGGGGGATCTGCCCTCCAACGAGTCGTAAGTGATCCCAAAATACTTTAAGGTATGCTATCTTTCTTCTGAGAAAATAACCACCGCATATATCTTGTAGTTCGGGCCTTAGCCCCTCTTAGATGAGCTCGTCTTCGGGGGATCTTCTTCCAAAGATGATGGAAAGCGAAACGCCTTCCCCAGACTCCTCCGCTCCAGAAGCGGGCGACCCCGAAGTGTCATCACGGAGGGCCTCTCCAAATCCGGTGAGCCCAGAAGATAATCCCATAGACCCCCGAAGTTCCCAGCGTCCGGCTCCCGAGGAGAGCATACAAAAGAGTCCGGCACCATCTGGTGTGCGGTTGGATGTTCTGAGGGAGTTGGTGGGGTGAGCGGCCATCTCAGAAGAACACCGTGTGCTGATGGGTACGGTGATGGAGACAATCTCGTCCGCCAAAAGCAGATTACATGAAGCCTTTATGAGTCTACTGACAGGCTTTGAGGTACGTAAGATAATATGTGATAGTACTGCACATGTTAGGTGTGCCATGTGTAGATAGTAGCCCCTGAGACTCTGGTTGCCGTCGAGAACAGCGGCGAACAGAGGATCATATTCTCTGGCAATAACCAGACTGCCCTTATGTGCAGGTGGTGGAGGCTCCGGTGGCTAGCCGGACTAGTGAGTTTGCCAAATTAAAATGGCAACTAAATGCGGCAGACGCCGACCTCGAGCTTGTTAACAAAAGGCTTGACGAGGCACAGGGTAAGTGTTATTATCTGGTGAACGCCACATAGTAAGAGCAGCATAATGCCAGTATCTTTGATATGTTGTGACTGCAGATGGAGCTGCCTCCGTGGAAGCCTTGCGGGCAGAACTTGCCCAAGCCAAGGAACAAGCGAGGATTAGTAATGCTGCTGCTTTGAAGGCGGCTGAAGAGTTGAAGGCCGAGAAGGCCGCACATTGCGAGAGCCAAGAGAAGATGGCCAAGATGGCCGTGGAATTAAAAGACACTGCTGACCGTTGCCGGGTCCTTGAAAAGGAAAATCGAGCAAAGGCAGCGGACCTTGAGAAGGGCACGGCGGCAGAGAAGGACACCCGTTCTGCTATGAGAGCGAAGAAGGAGGAGCTGCGGGAAGCCGAGGTTATTGCGGCTGGGAAACCCTTCATGTTACGGAGGAAGTTCGGAGATCCACGGTATGCCCCTCTGGATTGGCTGTGGAGTTCGGCAGATGCGTATATGGATTTGGCGGCGAGTGCTGCCGATGCTGCCAAGTACTTCCAAGGTCAGATAGATCGTGAAGTGGACAAGCTGTTCTGGTCGAAGTTCAACATTCCAGAGCGTCCGCTTTCATTGACTGACCAGCTAGCTGAATGGGCCGAACTGAATAGGTTGTCCGGACTCGCCATGAGGGCTGTTGTGGATCAGCTGTGGCCGGAGAAGCAAAAGCCGGATAGCTATTTCAGCTTAGTGCAGCAGTTCCTTGGTGCGGTGCCGCGCATTAATGCGATGAAGAGGTCGGCGTGCATAGAAGGCTCGTGGATGGCCCTTGCCCGTGTTAAAGCATACTAGGCGGAGATGGACGCTTCCGTAGTCGTGGCGCAGGGTTTGGACGTAGGCCGAGTGGCAGCCGAGCATTATTTCGAGGAGGTTCTCGAGGGTGCTCGTTTGATAGAGGCCCAGTGCTCGAAGAATGTTATGTTTGAGTGATATGTATTCTCATTGTAAACACAATGCTTTTATGAAGTTTTTATAAGGCTATTTTTATACTTTTGCCTGAAAGTAGTATGATGCCTCCTGTGCGGCCGTTTATGTATACATGTGTATAACCTGAAAGATTTCAGCCGTCGGCTTCAACCCCCACGCATATAATGCGGAGGTGCTCGCAAAAAATGTGTGTTCACACTTAACCCAACGTCTTGGTCCTAATAAGGATGTGATAGCGCAGCGAGCGAGGCAACCGGACTATAATGCTTTAACACTTTCACTTAGCCATAGGAGTTTGACAGTGGGGCTACTAGATAGCCCCTGGTGGCTCCGCACTCTCCCGATCGCGGGGTGCGTACATGCCTGGCCGAAAAACGGCCCTTCGTTAAGGCGGAGGAATTCTAACATTCCGATAGGTCATTGAGTGGTTGACCAGTCTCACGCTATATCATGATAGTCAGTTTTCGGCTTTCTCTACTAAGGTGCTCGTCCGGATGAACCAGGGCACAATCGCAGTAGTTCTCCTGGTGCTACCTTAGCCGGTAAAGCGGAATGTAAGGCACCAAAACACAGGAGCCGGGCAAACCCAACATTTGACCAAAGACAATGATTCGGAGCTGATGCATATAAGGCCAAACTCGCGACGCCGAACACTCCCTAAGGTATTCGGTCTTTATGGTATAAACCGGGCCGAAATAGTGCCGCTTGTAAGAAGCCCCTTGTGTCCAGGTACGTGCATTATTCTGACGTGGCCACATGCCAAGACATCAGCATCCTTCTCAACTGTGCTGAGAATTCGGTGGATATGTTTCAACAAGAGACAGTAAAAAAGGTTTACGCTGGGTCTTAATCTAAAAAGAATCCTTGGAGCGGGTCCTTGCTGCACGTCTGCGCCTATGTCTCCGTTATGCCGTATCCTGGATGGGTGTAGCACGATGATTATATGTAAAAGAGAGGAGCTTAGTGAAAAATCTGTCCTGCAAAAAGATAGTTTTTAAAGAAACCATGTATAATTCAAGGTGAGTAAGAATTGCCACTTGTCTGCGCACGTTGAGCCCCTTGTATTTGTAATAGGGGTGTGATCATTGATCCGGTATAAATTGCATATAGCTGCGCCGGACTCGTCTAACCGTGTCCGAGGTCGTGACGACCAGCTAAATGCTTTAGTTGGTGAGGCCGTTTTTAGTGTGCGGCTGCCAGGGCAGCCGCATGCTCTTTGGCGCGCAAAGATCGCTTAATACTTCCGTTCACTGTAATGATGCCACATGGACCGGGCATCTTGAGTGTGAGGGAAGCGTAGTGTGGTATTGCATTAAAGAGAGCGAAAGCTTCGCGTCCGAGTAGTGCTTGATAGCCACTTTGGAATGGAGCGATGTGGAAGGTTAAATGTTCGCTACGGAAGTTATCGGGGAACCCGAATATAACTTTTAGTAGTAGGGAGCCCGTGCAATGAGCTCCTGGGCCTGGCGTTACTCCTTTAAAGGTAATATTGCTATCGCAAATTTTTTTTGGGTCTATCCCCATTTCGCGGATTGTATCCTGGTATATCAGGTTTAGACTGCTGCCACCGTCCATCAGGACTCGTGTGAAGTGGTATCTGTCAATTATTGGGACTAATACCAGGGCATCCCATCCTGCACGCCGGATACTTGCTGAGTAATCACGATGGTCGAAAGTGATCGGTTGAGACGACCAGTGGCAGGACTTCGCGGTGATAGGCCTTCGGGCGTATTTTTCTGGTAGTGCCGTTTTGTTTCTTCCATTGATCACGTGTAACACGTTCACTGTTTTGACTTCTGGTGGAAATTTCTTTTGTTCCCCAGTGTCTTCCTTGAGAGGATCATCCTCATCTTCGCTTGGTGTATCCTCCCCCTTGTGTACGGCGTTGAGCTTGCCGGACTGCTTGAAGACCCAACATTCTCTATGGGCATGATTGGCTGGTTTGCCAGGGGTTCTATGGACCTGACATATTTGGTCCAGAATTTTGTTTAGGCTAGACAGTTCGTCTCTGGCGCCTTTAGAGGGCGGCTTTTGCTGACCTGGCCGAGAGCTTTTGAATCCGGCTTTTACTGTCGTGCTCTTCGTGCTGTCTCCTTTATTCCGGCGTTTGTTATTGTTGTTGCACCGTGATTTCCCATTTTCATCTCTAACTTCAGATGTACTGGGGTCGATGGTGCTGCATCGGGCTAGCCAGGTGTCATCACCCGCGCAAAAGCGGGTCAGGAGGCTTGTTAATGCTGCCATTGTTCTCGGTTTTTCTTGGCCGAGGTGTCGGGCAAGCCATTCGTCACGAACACTATGCTTAAAAGCTGCCAAGGCTTCGGCATCCGGACAGTCGACAATTTGGTTCTTTTTAGTAAGAAACCCGTTCCAAAGCTTTCGGGCTGACTATCCGGGCTATTGAGTTATATGACTCAAATCATCCGCGTCCGGAGGTCGGACATAAGTCCCTTGAAAGTTTGCCCGAAAAGCGTCTTCGAGATCTGCCCAGCTTCCAATGGAGTTTTCGGGAGGCCTTTAAGCCAGTGACGACCTGGCCCTTTGAGTTTGAGTGGTAACTACTTGGTGGCGTGGAGATCATCTCCTCGATCCATATGGATGTGGAGGATATAGTCCTTGATCCAGACCCCATGGTCTGTTGTTCCGTCGTATGCCTCTATGTTTACAGGTTTGAATCCCTCTGGAATTCATGATCCAGCACCTCATCGGTGAAACATAGGGGGTGTGCGGCACCCCTGTATCTGGGTGTACCGCGTTGTTTGGATGTTTGTTGTGTTATATCGTATGCTGGGGCGCGCTTGCGTGGTCTATAGATGGATCTGGTTGCGCTGTCCTTTTGGTGCAAGCCCTCGCGTGAATCGCTTATTGTCTTGTGAGTGGCATTGTTTGCCGCTCTATGTTGGCCATGAGGTTGTCTATCCAGCCAGGTGGCTGTTTTGATTTTTGGTTGTGAGGGGCCTGAGGCCTCCTCATTGAATTCAGGTAGCAACTTCCGCTTTGGGTAGCTCTTGGTGGGGCGATTGTCGCCGTACTTCGCTGCTGTGTTGAGTACTTTACTCCATCTGATTTGGAGTGTGTCCTGCGCAGCCTTGAGCCTTTGCTTCTGCTTTTTCAGACTCCTCGCGGTGGCAACAAGCCTTTGACGGGCATTCTGCTGCTCCGGGTGCCTGTCCAGCGTTGTGTCGTCCGGACTATTATCTTTGACAGAATTGGTTTGTTCGGTTTGATTCTCCGTATTGCCGTGGTCCGGCAGTGGTTCGCCCTGCTCCAACGCTGGGTCTATGTGATCGTTATTTCTGGCGAGGCGGGATTTGGGGCGGCGCTTGCGCCGCTGCTTTGACTGCTTCTTGAGGGAACAAGCCTTTGGTGCGTCCTTCCGTTCCTCGTCGTCGTCTTCTTTTGGTGTGTCCACCATGTATACGTCATATGATGAAGTGGACGTCCAGCGCCCTGTGGGCGGTGGTTCCTCTTCGCCTCCCGCATCATTGTCCATACCGTCGATGTCTGCAGAGTCGAAGTCGAGCATGTCGGTTGAGTCATCGATGGTGGCTATTAAGTGGGTGGTGGATGGGCATCAAATTTCTTCGTCGTCCGCATCCCAATCCTGTTGGCCATAATACGGCCAGGGCTCTCCTGACAAAGAGAGAGACCTTAGTGAATTCAGAATGTCGCCGAAGGGCGAGTGCTGAAAGATACTCGCGGCGGTGAATTCCATGATCGGCGCCCAATCGGATTCAATCGGCAGGGGCGCAGATGGTTCGTAGTCCGGAAAAGAGTCTGACACCTTGGAGTCATGGGCTGTGCAGAGGATCATGCTGGTGTTTGGCTCGATCGCCGTCGAGACTGCAGCCCCTGAGGCGGTGTCTAGCCACCCGTCCTCGACTAGCGCAGTTGGCTTCGAGCTAAGGGTCGGAGCTGATGCGGGTGCAGCCTCTCGGGTACCGTCCGGTGGCAGAGCTAGGTCATACCCATCGCGACAGTGCGGCGCGCCCGGCTGTGGCTCGGATCCGTCGGAGATCAAGTCCCCACGGATGTTGGTCGTGTAATTCAAACTTCCAAATCTGACCTGATGGCCAGGGGCGTAGCTTTCAATCTGCTCCAGATGGCCAAGCGAATTAGCCCGCCGTGCAAAGCCGCCGGATATGAAGATCTGTCCGGGGAGAAAAGTCTCACCCTGGACCGCATCGCTATCGATGATAGTAGGAGCCATCAAGCCTAACGGCGACGACACAGAGGAACTCTTAATGAAAGCACCAATGTCGGTGTCAAAACCGGCGGATCTCGGGTAGGGGGTCCCGAACTGTGCATCTAGGCCGGATGGTAACAGGAGGCAAGGGACACAAAGTTTTACCCAGGTTCGGGCCCTCTTGATGCAGGTAAAACCCTACGTCCTGCTTGATTAATATTGATGATATGGGTGTTACAAGAGTAGATCTACCACGAGATCAGAGAGGCTAAACCCTAGAAGCTAGCCTATGGTATTATTGTATGTTGTGATTGTTGTCCTATGGACTAAAACCCTTCTGTTTATATAGACACCGGAGAGGGTTAGGGTTACACAAGGTCGGTTACAAAGGAGGAGATATCCATATACGTATTGCCTAGCTTGCCTTCCACGCCAAGTAGAGTCCCATCCGGGCACGAGACGAAGTCTTCAATCTTGTATCTTCGTAGTCTAACAGTCTGGCCAATGGAGATAGTCCGGCTGTCCGGAGACCCCCTAATCCAGGACTCCCACAATCATCATCCAAGCCCCTCCGATGAAGTGTGAGTAGTTTACTTCAGACCTACGGGTCCATAGTTAGTAGCTAGATGGCTTCTTCTCTCTTTTTGGATCTCAATACAATGTTCCCCCCTCTCTTGTGGAGATCTATTCGATGTAATCTTCTTTTTGCGGAGTGTTTCTTGAGACCAATGAATTGTGGGTTTATGATCAAGTCTATCTATGAATAATATTTGAATCTTCTCTGAATTCTTTTATGTATGATTAGTTATCTTTGCAAGTCTCTTCGAATTATCAGTTTGGTTTGGCCTACTAGATTGGTTTTTCTTGCCATGCGAGAAGTGCTTAGCTTTGGGTTCGATCTTGCGGTGTCCTTTCCCAATGATAGAAGGGGCATCAAGGCACGTATTGTATTGTTGCCATCGAGGATAACAAGATGGGTGTCGGTGTCAAAACCGGCGGATCTCGAGTAGGGGCTCCCGAACTGTGTGTCTAGGCCGGATGGTAACAGGAGGCAAGGGACACGAAGTTTTACCCAGGTTCAGGCCCTCTTGATGGAGGTAAAACCCTACGTCCTGCTTGATTAATATTGAAGATATGGGTGTTACAAGAGTAGATCTACCACGAGATCAGAGAGGCTAAACCCTAGAAGCTAGCCTATGGTATGATTGTATGTTGTGATTGTTGTCCTACGGACTAAAACCCTTCGGTTTATATAGACACCGGAGACGGTTAGGGTTACACAAACTCGGTTACAAAGGAGGAGATATCAATATACGTATTTCCTAGCTTGCCTTCCACGCCAAGTAGAGTCCCATCCGGACACGAGACGAAGTCTTCAATCTTGTATCTTCATAGTCTAATAGTCCGGCCAATGGAGATAGTCCGGCTGTCCGGAGACCCCCTAATCCAGGACTCCCTCAGTATCCCCTGAACCAGGCATCAGTAACGATGAATCCGGCGCGTAGTTGTCTTCAGCATTGCAAGGCGGGTTCCTTCTCCGAATACATCACAGAAGAATTTGAATACGTGGATAGTGTCCGACCCTGCAAAATAAGTTCCACATTCCACCGTAGAGAGAATAATTTTTTCGCAGATCTAATTTGCTTTCTTGTTTCGGTAGCATGACGTTACGTCATGGCCCGATGATTATTCGAACCGTTTCTTTTAACCAGCCCCACACATAACGCGAGGCAGTTTTTCGACACGTCTTGTCAAAGCAGAGATCGTGTCCCCTTATTACGGGATTCTCATCAATACGGGCGTGGGTAACCCAACCGTGCCATCAATTGCGGCGCTTGGGGGACAAGCGAGTTTTATCAGGCAAGTGGGGACGCTTAATTTTGTCCGCCCACATAAAGGGATAAGGATTCACCTTTCTATCCACGCCTTCTTCCTCCTCTACTCATCCACTTCCGCACACTCGAGCTCTAGTGCCCAAGCTCTCACTTCCATCTCAACCTTCTCCAACCATGTACGGAGCGGGAGGCAAGTGGATGGTCTCCTCCGTCATGGAGGGAAACGTCAAGAAACTGAGGAGAGCCAGATACCTGCCCGACGACATCGCGCACCGGCTCCCAAATGAGGGACAGCTCATCCACACCCCCGAGCCCCATGAGAGGGTGGTATTCCTTACCCATTTCCTCCCCGGACTGGGATTCCCTCTCCATCCCTTCATCCGGGGGCTCATGTTTTATTACGGCCTAGATTTCCACGATCTGGCGCCGAACTTCATCCTCAACATCTCGACGTTTATCGTCGTGTGCGAGGCCTTCCTCCGCGTCAAGCCCCACTTCGGCTTATGGATGAAGACCTTCAATGTCAAGCCGAAGGTAGTGAGCGGCCACCAGGCGGAGTGCGGAGGCGCCATGGTGGGCAAGATACCCAACATCACATGGCTCGAGGGCACCTTCATGGATACCATAAAGGGGTGGCAATCGGGGTGGTTCTATATCACCGAGCCGCTCGACCCCACATGGGTAGGAGCCCCCGAGTTCCAATCTGGCATCCCCATGCGGCTCACCTCCTGGAAAGAGAAGGGCCTGTCCTGGGGTAATTCAAAATAGCTGACCAGACTCCAGTCATGTATTCAGAACATGGTGGACAAGAAGCTCAAGCTTGTCAACATAGTCCAGGTTATGCTCGTCCGCTGGATACGTTGTGGGAGTTCAATCCGGTGCAGCACCAAACTCTGAACAGGCTCTTCGATACGACTCATGAAGATGCCTGGAGGGTGCTGTTCAAGAGCACCGAGGTCCCTCCCCCCATTACCGAGGATCGCGGATTCAGCGCGAAGCGCCACGCCAGTGCGGTAAGTTGTTTTACTTTCTACAGGATATTTGTTTTCTATATAGATTGGCTCTATGTGGGATCTAAACTCCCGTGCCATTAACAGGACTGGCAGAAGATGGCCAGACAAATCGATTTTCCGGCTCCCTTGCCCGAAGGCCCTGCAGACGCCCTTCTGGTGAAGATGTTGACTCCGGCCCCTTACAAGGTGCCAGAGAAGAACAAGAAGGCCAAGGGAGCTCGAAAGAGTTCCCGATGCCAGGCGTCGTCGGACTCACCGTCCGATGACTCTGCGACGCACTCTTCCCCTGAAGACGAGGAAGAGGAAGAAGAGGCTCCCCCACCGACTGGGGGAGACAAGAAAAGGAAGGCCGCCCCAACTGGGGAGGCCGGAGGGTCCAAGAAGGGAAGGACGCTCCTTCCGGACAGCTCCACCGTCGCCGACAAAAGTGAAGACGAGTGGTTGCCCAGGGCCAAGCCCCAAGGGAGATCGTAAGTATTCGGATACCAAAGTAACCCATAGGATTCCCTTGTCGCATTGCTTTCCCTAACGCCAAACTCAATTGTGCAGGCCGCCCCGAGCCAATATCGAGGTATCCTCGGACGGCTCCCTGGGCTCGTCGTACATGGATAGCGATCCAGTCCCGACCGCCACCTCCCCTCATCCAGCCGATGATGCCGAGGTGCTGTCTCAAGAGGAACCGGATCGAGGGGGGACAGTCCCAGAGGCGCCTCAAGGCGACCTTCCGGACTCCGGGAGCCAAGAGGACGGGGTCCCCGAGAGCTCCGAGTTCGGCCCTCAGCCAAACACCGTGCCGGACCCTCCAACGGTTCCGAGCTTGGGCAGGCGGTCCCCTTCTAAGGGGGGTGAAACGCCAGTGCTGGTGACCTCTGTCCATCCAGAGGCGCCGGACACTATGTTGGAAGCGCTTCGCAGCGCCTCCATCGAGGAGGAGCACCGCACTATCATGAGTGCGGTGATCCAGAAGGTTCAGTCCGCCAAGAGCGGATTGACTGAAGCCTATACTAGCCTTCTAGCAGGCTTCGAGGTAAGTGTTTTAAAATGTAGTAGAAGTGTTACCGTATAGACAGTAGCCCTTGATGCTTTGTTCGGTGTTCGCAAAGAAAAGCCGAACAGAGGATCAAATAATATCGCAGGAGTCTAATATAAGTATGTCAATATGCATATGCAGGCTTCTCTGCTGGCGTCTGCCGCACTAACTGCGGAGGTCGCCGTGCTGAAGCAGGACCTTGATGTGTCCAAGAAAGAGCTCGGCCTTGTCAATAGGCAGCTCGAGGAGAACGAAGGTAAGCAATACCCCGTCTATAGATATATGTATATAAAAAAGGATGCGATTGCAAAATGAAAGGATCATTGTATGTTTTGTCAGGGGCCACGACCGAGGTGGCGACCCTGAAGCAAGCACTGACCAAGGCCGAAGATACAGCGGCCAAGGAGCGCATCGAGCGAGAGAGGCACGAGGCTCAGGTGGGCGAGGTGCAGCAAGAGCTCCAGGCTCTCGTGACGAAGCACGAGGCGTTGGAGCTTGACTTGAAGACGCGAGAGTCTGAGCTTGCCGCGACCCGTGAGAGCGCGAAGAGTGCCAAGGCCAAAGCCCAAAAGGCCCTCCAAGAGATCGACGCGATGAAGAAGATAGCGGTGGGTAAGGCTTTCTATATGCAAAGCAAGCATGTAAAAGTAATTTACCGATTACTTACCCGAATCCGGAGCTCTTCAGGAGCATTCGCAGATTTGCCCCGCAGTGTGTCCGATGCCGCACAATTTTACCAGGCCGAGGATGGAAGCTCGACGGAGAAGCTGTTTTGGTCTCAGTATGCTGAGGCCGAACATCCGGTGCCAATGAGCGACCAGCTGAAGCAGATGGTCGAGCTACATAAGGCGGCCGATCAGGCCATGAAGGGCCTCATAGTCCGGCTGTGGCCTGGCGACGCCCTTCCGAACAGCTTCTTCGGCCTGGTGAGGCGGCTTGTGGATGCCTGCCCATGGCTGGAGGTCGTCAAGTGATCCGTCTGCATTGAAGGAGCACGCCAGGCTTTCGCCCGTGTCAAAATGCACTGGGTCAACCAAGACGCCGTGAAGCTGATCAAGGAGGGGCCGCCGAAGGGCAAGGAGCACTGCCACCCTGAGATTTACTACGAGGGTGTTCTGCCGGGCGCCCGTCTTATCGCGGATGAGTGTTCACAAAATGTAATATTTGGATGAGACTTGCTCATTTTTTATCCTGTGTGATGAAAACTTGTTTCATATGCGCTATGCAACGCTTGTGTGAATTTAAAATATGACCTTCTGTTTGGCTGTTTATCCAATCTGAGAGATGGCTGGTCCTCGGCTTCTGCACCCATACCACGAGTGCAGGGGTGTTCACGATAAACCTGAGCACTCTTGTTCCCAAGTTTGGGTCCTTCGAGGGAGGTGCTCAACACAATGAACAAGGCAACCGGACTAATAATGCTTTATCACTCTCACTTAGCCATAGAATTCTATAATTTTAAATTTCGGCGAAGCCCCTGGTATTCGGAAGGCCGAATTCAGGGCGCGATACACGCCTGTAAGTCGGATAGAGCCGGCCCCTCGCCCTAAGTGGCATAAGTCTTTAGGGACTCGAAAAACCTCGCCGAACAGCGACCAGTCTCTCGCCGTATCATGACAGTCAGTTTTAGCTTTCTCTACTGAGGTGCTCAGCCCGGCAGAACTGGGGCACAATCGCAGTAGTTCTCTTAGCGCTACCTTAGCCGATAGAGCGAAACATAAGGTACCAAAACATAGGAGCCGGGCAAACCCAACATTTGACCAAAGAAATGATTCAGAGCTGATGCATATAGTGCTATAAGTTCGGGGTGCCACACTTGTGAAAGTGTTCGGACTTTTCACACCATATTGTGGGTACGTAAGCCCCTGGTGCTTTGGCCGTACCAGAGTGTACGGTTGCAAGGCGTCGTTGATGAACACATAGATATATATAACAAGAATGCAATAATAGTCGTAATGTCATGCATTGTTTATTAAAACATTGCATTACAGCAAAGTGATACAGATAGTGCAATAAGCAAAAGAGTAGGACTATGTCCCTTCCAAGGGCGAGCTGAGGAATGATATGAAATCTGTAATCAACCTGGGGATTCTGTTATATAACGTAGTTGTCTGCCGCCTTGGTTGTTGTATCATGTGTGCGGCAATAGAGCTGCCGGACGGTGTTTCCAGAGATTAAAGTACTGAAAGAAAAAGAAAAATAAGCAAACGAGAAGCCCCTAGTGTGGTTTAGGCCGCGTTTTGGGGCGTGCCGCAGTTGTGCCCCCCCTCCCCACCTGTACCCATGGTATTTTTAATGCGTAATTGTGTACGCGCGGCACGAATAACGCCGTTGGGCTGGGATTGGGGTGGCCGTCGTATTGCTACACGAGCTCAGATCGCGCCAGGTGGTCTGTCTGCCGATTGCCCCGAGCGCGCTTGAAGGTGTCCGGGCTTTGAAACGCTGAACTGGTAGATTGCCTTGAGAGGCTGCTTTGCACTTCTGCTGCAAGGGCCGCAGTGTGCTCCTCTATTTGGAGAGAGCGCTCTGTGTTTCCATTGACTGTGATAACTCCGCGAGGTCCTGGCATCTTGAGCTTGAGGTATGCATAGTGTGGTACCTCATTGAATCTAGCGAATGTGGTTCGTCCAAGCAGCACGTGATAACCACTGCGAAATGGGACTATATCGAAGATTAACTCTTCGCTTGGGAAGTTATCCGGGGATCCGAAGACCACTTCCAGTGTAACTGAGCCTGTGCAGTGGGCCTCTACGCCTGGAATGACGCCTTTAAAGGTCGTTTTTGTGGGTTTGATCCTTGAGGGGTCTATACCCATTTTGCGCACTGTGTCCTGATAAAGCAAGTTCAGGCTGCTGCCGCCATCCATAAGGACTCGAGTGAGGTGAAATCCGTCGATGATTGGGTCTAAGACCAGTGCGGCGAATCTGCCATGACGGATACTAGTGGGGTGGTCCCTGCGATCGAAGGTGATCGGACAGGAGGACCAAGGGTTGAACTTTGGGGCGATTGGCTCCAATGCATATATGTCCCTGAGCGCACGCTTCCGCTCCCTCTTGGGGATGTGGGTTGCATATATCATGTTCACTATCCGCATTTGCGGAGGAAACCTCTTCTATCCTCCAGTGTGCGGCTACCGGGGTTCTTCCTCGTCATCGCTATGCGGCCCCTTGTCCTTGTTTTCGGCAATTAACTTGCCGACCTGCTTCAACACCCAACAATCCCTGTTGGTGTGATTGGTTGGCTTGTCTGACGTCGGCGCTTGGGTTGCTTCTTGGAGGGGTCATCCTCCGCTATCTCGTCGACGTTGCCTTCATTGGGTGTATCCACCATGTATATAGCATACGACGAGGTGGCTTTCCAGTGCCCTATAGGTGTTGGTTCATGTTCGTCTCCTACATCGTCGTCCATACCATCGATGTCTTCGGAGTCGAAGTCGAGCATGTCAGTTAAATCATCAACAGTGGCTACAAAGTGGGTGGTGGGTGGGCGTCGAATTTCTTCCTCGTCCGCATCCCAATCCTGTTGGCCATAATCCGGCCAGGGCTCTCCTGACAAAGAGAGAGACCTTAGTGAATTCAGAATGTCGCCGAAGGGCGAGTGCTGAAAGATATCCGCGGCGGTGAATTCCATGATAGGCGCCCAGTCGGATTCGATTGGCGGGGGCGCGGATGGTTCGGGGTCCGGAAGAGAGTCCGGCGCCTTGGAGTCACGGGCTGCGCAGAGGATTATGCTGGTGTTTGGCTCGATCGCCGTTGAGACTGCAGCCCCTGAGGCGGTGTCTAGCCACCCATCCTCGATTGGCACAGCTGGCTCAGAGCTAAGGGTCGGAGCTGATACGGGCGCGGCCTCTGGGGTACCGTCCGGTGGCAGAGCTAGGTCATACCCATCGCGACAGTGCGGCGCGCCCGGCTGTGGCTCGAATCCGTCGAAGATCAAGTCCCCATGGATGTTGGCCGTGTAATTCAAATTTCCAAATCTGACCTGATGGCTAGGGGCATAGCTTTCAATCTTCTCTAGATGGCCAAGCGAATTAGCCCGCAGTGCAAAGCCGCCGAATACGAAGATCTGTCCGGGGAGAAAAGTCTCACCCTGGACCACATCGCTACCGATGATAGTAGGAGCCATCAAGCCTAACGGCGACGACACATAGGAACTCTCAATGAAAACACCAATGTCGGTGTCAAAACCGGCGGATCTCGGGTAGGGGGTCCCGAACTGTGCGTCTAGGCCGGATGGTAACAGGAGGCAAGGGACACAAAGTTTTACCCAGGTTCGGGCCCTCTTGATGGAGGTAAAACCCTATGTCCTGCTTGATTAATATTGAAGATATGGGTGTTACAAGAGTAGATCTACCACGAGATCAGAGAGGCTAAACCCTAGAAGCTAGCCTATGGTATGATTGTATGTTGTGATTGTTGTCCTACGGACTAAAACCCTTCAATTTATATAGACACCGGAGAGGGTTAGGGTTACACAAAGTCGGTTACAAAGGAGGAGATATCCATATACGTATTGCCTAGCTTGCCTTCCACGCCAAGTAGAGTCCCATCCGGACACGAGACGAAGTCTTCAATCTTGTATCTTCATAGTCTAACAGTCCGGCCAATGGAGATAGTCCGGCTTTCCAGAGACCCCCTAATCCAGGACTCCCTCATGGGGTTTTTATCATATTGCATGAAACTATCCCTCTACATCATGTCATCTTGCTTAAGGCGTTACTTTGTTTTTAACTTAATACTCTAGATGCATGCTGGATAGCGGTCAATGAGTGGAGTAATAGTAGTAGATGCAGGCAGGAGTCGGTCTACTTGTCCCGGACGTGATGCCCATATACATGATCATACCTAGATATTCTCATAACTATGCTCAATTCTGTCAATTGCTCAACAGTAGTTTGTTCACCCACCGTAGAATACTTATGCTCTTGAGAGAAGCCACTAGTGAAACCTATGGCCCCGGGTCTCTTTCTCATCATATCGATCTCCATCACTTTATTATTTCTTTGCTTTTACTTTGCCTTTTACTTTTTACTTTGCATGTCTATACCAAAAATATTATTTATCATCTCTATCAGATCTCACTTTCGTAAGTGACCGTGATGGGATTGACAACCCCTAAGCACGTTGGTTGCGTTGAGGTATTGTTTTTGTGTAGGTACGAGGGACTCCCGCGTAGCCTCCTACTGGATTGATACCTTGGTTCTCAAAAACTGAGGGAAATACTTACGCTACTTTGCTGCATCATCCTCTCCTCTTCGGGGAAATCCAACGCAGTGCTCAAGAGGTAGCACCAAGTAGAACAGTTGGGGATGCCCTGGAAGGCATCCCCTCTTTTGTCTTCGTCTATCGATAACTTTACTTGGAGCTATATTTCTATTCACCACATGATATGTGTTTTGCTTGAAGCGTCTTGTATGATTTGAGTCTTTTATTTTTAGTTTACCACAATCATCCTTGCTGTACACACCTTTTGAGAGAGACACACATGAATCGGAATTTATTAGAATACTCTATGTGCTTTTCTTATACCTTTGAGCTATATAGTTTTTGCTCTAGTGCTTCACTTATATCTTTTAGAGCATGGTGGTGGTTTCATTTGATAGAAATTCACCTCTCATGCTTCACTTATATTATTTTGAGAGTCCTTTAGAACAGCATGGTAATTTGATTTTAGGAATAATAAAAAACTTTCATATAAGTGCATTGAATTCTAAGAAAAGTTTGATACTTGATGATTGTTTTGAGATATAGAGATGGTGATTTTAAGGTTATGCTAGTTGAGTAGTTGTGAATTTGAGAAATACTTGTGTTGAAGTTTGCAAGTCCCGTAGCATGCATGTATGGTAAACATTGTGTACCAAATTTGAAACATGAGGTGTTATTTGATTGTCTTCCTTATGAGTGGCGGTCGGGGACGAACGATGGTCTTTTCCTACCAATCTATCCCCATAGGAGCATGCGCGTAATACTTGGTTTTTGATGACGTGTAGATTTTTGGAATAAGTATGTGAGTTCTTTATGACTAATGTTGAATCAATGGATTATACGCACTCTCACCCTTCCATCATTGCTAGCCTCTTCGGTACCATGCATTGCCCTTTCTTACCTTGAGAGTTGGTGCAAACTTCACCGGTGCATCCAAACCCCGTGGTACGATACGCTCTATCACACATAAACCTCCTTATATTTTCCTCAAAACAGCCACCATACCTACCTATTATGGCATTTCCATAGCCATTCCGAGATACATTGCCATGCAACTTTCCACCGTTCTGTTTATTATGACACGCATCATCATTGTCATAATGCCTTGCATGATCATGTAGTTGACATCGTATTTGTGGCAAATCCACCATTCATAATTCTTTCATACATGTCACTCATCAGTCATTGCACATCCCGGTACACCGCCGGAAGCATTCATGGAGAGTCATATCTTGTTCTAGTATCGAGTTGTAATAATTGAGTTGTAAATAAATAGAAGTGTGATGATCATCATTAATAGAGCATTGTCCCAAAAAAGAAAAAAAAGGCCAAAAAAGGCCCAAAAATAAAAATAAAAAGGGGCAATGCTACTATCCTTTTTTTCACACTAGTGCTTCAAAGTAGCACCATGATCTTTATGATAGAGAGTCTCTTGTTTTGTCATTTTCATATACTAGTGGGAATTATTCATAATAGAACTTGGCTTGTATATTCCAACAATGGGCCTCCTCAAGTGCCCTAGGTCTTCGTGAGCAAGCAAGTTGGATGCACACCCACTTACTTTCTTTTTTTGAGCTTTCATACATTTATAGCTCTAGTGCATCTGTTGCATGGCAATCCCTACTCTTTGCATTGACATCAATTGATGGGCATCTCCCTAGCCCATTGATTAGCCACGTCAATGTGAGACTTTCTCCTTTTTTGTCTTCTCCACGTAACCCCCTTCATTATATTATATTCCACCCATAGTGCTATATCCATGGCTCACGCTCATGTATTGCGTGAAAGTTGAAAAAAGTTTGAGATTAATAAATTGTGAAACAATTGCTTGGCTTGTCATCGGGGTTGTGCATGATGAGAGCATTCTTGTGTGGTGAAAATGGAGCATGACCAAACTATATGATTTTGTAGGGATGAACTTTCTTTGGCCATGTTATTTTGAGAAGACATGATTTCTTAGTTAGTGTGTGATACATCTCCAACGTATCTATAATTTTTGATTGTTCCATGCTATTATATTATCTATTTTGGATGTTTATGGGCTTTACTAAACACTTTTATATTATTTTTGGGACTAACCTATTAACCCGAGGCCCAGCCCAAATTGTTGTTTTCTTGCCTATTTCAGTGTTTCGAAGAAAAGGAATATCAAACGGAGTCCAAACGGAATGAAACCTTCGGGAGAGTTATTTTTGGAGTGGAAGCAATCCAGGAGACTTGGAGTAGACGTCAGGGAAGCTTCGAGGAAGCCATGAGGCAGGGAGGCGCGCCATACCCCCCAAGGCATGCCCCCACCCTCGTGGGCCCCTCATGGCTCCCCTGACCAACTTCTTTCGCCTATATATGTCCATATACCCTGAAAACATCGAGAAACATAATAGATCAGGAGTTCTGCCGCCAGAAGCCTCCGTAGCCACCGAAAACCAATCTAGACCCGTTCCGGCACCTTGCCGGAGGGGGAATCACTCTCCAGTGGCCATCTTCATCATCCCGGCACTCTCCATGACGAGGAGGGAGTAGTTCTCCCTCGGGGCGGAGGGTATGTACTAGTAGCTATGTGTTTGATCTCTCTCTCTCCCTCATGTTCTTGAGGTGGTACGATCTTGATGCATCGCGAGCTTTGCTATTATAGTTGGATCTTATGATGTTTGTCCCCCTCTACTCTCTTGTAATGGATTGAGTTTTCCCTTTGAAGTTATCTTATTGGATTGAGTCTTTAAGTATTTGAGAACACTTGATGTATGTCTTGCATGTGCTTATCTATGGTGACAATGGGATGTCACATGATCCACTTGATGTATGTTTTGGTGATCAACTTGCGAGTTCCGTGACCTCGTGAACTTATGCATATGGGTTGGCACACGTTTTCGTCTTGACTCTCCGGTAGAAACTTTGGGGCACTCTTTGAAGTTCTTTGTGTTGGTTGAATAGATGAATATGAGATTGTGTGATGCATATCGTATAATCATACCCCTGGATACTTGAGGTTACATTGGAGTATCTAGGTGACATTAGGGTTTTGGTTGATTTGTGTCTTAAGGTGTTATTCTCGTACGAAATCTATGATAGATTGAACGGAAAGAATAGCTTCATGTTATTTTACTATAGACTATTGAATAGATCGATCAGAAAGGATAACTTTGAGGTGGTTTCGTACCTACAATAATCTCTTCGTTTGTTCTCTGCTATTAGTGACTTTGGAGTGACTCTTTGTTGCATGTTGAGGGATAGTTATATGATCCAATTATGTTATTATTGTTGAGAGAACCTGCACTAGTGAAAGTATGAACCCTAGGCCTTGTTTCCTAGCATTGCAATACCGTTTACGCTCACTTTTACCACTCGCTACCTTGCTGTTTTTATATTTTCAGATTACAAAATCCTTTATCTACTATCTATATAGCACTTGTATCACCATCTCTTCGCCGAACTAGTGCACCTATAAAATTTACCATTGTATTGGGTGTGTTGGGGACACAAGAGACTCTTTGTTATTTGGTTGCAGGGTTGCTTGAGAGAGACCATCTTTATCCTATGCCTCCCACGGATTGATAAACCTTAGGTAATCCACCTTTGTTATTTGGTTGCAGGGTTGCTTGAGAGAGACCATCTTTATCACTAGTTTAGTCTATAAAAGAAAACTACAAAAAATGGAATTAAGGATGCCTCATATGCTTCATCTTTTTAATGTCTTTCATGAAAATAAGGATTTCGATAATTTTGCCAAAGTGTTAGAAGAATAATGCATTAAAATGTTTGGCACTAAATCTTTGTATGATGAGCATGATTGCAATGTTATTAGTATGAATTCCTTGAATATCCATGATGCTAATGACATGCAAAGCCACAAGCTTGGGGAAGCTATGTTTAATGAATATGATATTTCTAGCCTCCCAAGTTTTGATATGCAAATTTGTTATGTTGATAGCATGCCTCCTACTTATGATGATTATATTGATGAAAGTGGGTTTGGAAGAGTGTCAACTTTAGGAGTCATTACTAAATCCTCCAAAATAATCATGCCTCCCACTATTTTGGAGGATGTTGAATCTTATTGTGATAATTATGGAAGTGGATTTGGAGAGGTCATGACTTTATTTAGTAATGATTCCACTATCTTGGAAGAGGTTTCAATTGATTATGATGAGAACAAAGTTGCTACTTATGATGATTATTGTGATGACACGTATGCTATAAAAAGTAGTGATGATTATATTTATAAAACTTGTCATGATTATGATTACCCTTTTTCTGAACTTTATTCTTTCAACGTGGAAACAATTTATAGTATTCGAGTCTCTTATGATACTCCCGCTATTCCGAATGAGAAGAATTTTGCTTGTGTGGAGAGTAATAAAAATTTCTATGCTTGTAGATCATGAAAAGAATGCTTTATGTGATAGTTATATTGTTGAATTCATTCATGATGCTACTGAAAATTATTATGAGGGAGGAACATATGTGAGGGAGTCCTGGATTAGGGGGTCTCCATACAGCCGGACTATATCCTTTGGCCGGACTGTTGGACTATGAAGATACGAGATTGAAGACTTCGTCCCGTGTCCGGATGGGACTCTACTTGGCGTGGAAGGCAAGCTAGGCAATACGGATATGTATATCTCCTCCTTTGTAACCGACCTTGTGTAACCCTAGCCCCTTCCGGTGTCTATATAAATCGGAGGGTTTTAGTCCGTAGGACAACATACAATCATACCATAGGCTAGCTTCTAGGGTTTAGCCTCTCCGATCTCATGGTAGATCAACTCTTGTACTACTCATATTATCAAGAATAATCAAGCAGGACGTAGGGTTTTACCTCCATCAAGAGTGCCCGAACCTGGGTAAAACATCGTGTCCCCTGCCTCCTGTTACCATCCGTCTTAGACGCACAGTTCGGGACCCCCTACCCGAGATCCGCTGGTTTTGACACCGACATTGGTGCTTTCATTGAGAGTTCCTCCGTGTCGTCATCATTAGGCTGGATAGCTCCTTCAATCATCGATAGCGATGCAGTCCAGGGTGAAACCTTTCTCCCCAGACAGATCCTTGTATTCGGCGGCTTCGTACTGTGGGCCAACTCACTTGGCCATCTGGAGCAGATCAAGAGTTACGCCCCTGGCCACCAGGTCAGGTTCGGAAGCTTAAACTACACGGCCGACATTCGCGGAGACTCGATCTTCGACGGATTCGAGCCCCTGACTAGTGCACCACATGGTCACGATGAGCATGATTCAGCCCTGCCATCGGACAGTGTTCAGGAGATCGCGCCGGCAACCGCTCCGACCCTCAATTCGGAGCCAATTGCGCCATCCATGGACGGGTGGATAGACCCCGCCACGCAGGCCGCACTCTCATCGGCGATCAAGCCAAATATCGAACTTACCCTTCACGGGAGCCGTGACGCCGAACTACCGGATTCTTCCCCGGCCACGGACTCTGAACCGCCTGCGCCTGTGCCTATCGAATCCGACCGGGCGCCGATCATGGAGTTTACCTCCGCGGATATTTTTCAGCACTCGCCCTTTGGCGACATACTGAACTCATTAAGGTCTCATTCCTTGTCAGGAGAGTCCTGGCCGAACTATGTCCGGCAGGATTGGGATGCGGATGACGAAAAAATTCGCCGCCCACCCACCACCCACTTAGTAGCCACTGTCGACGATTTGACCAACATGCTCGACTTCGACTCCGAAGACATCGACGGTATGGACGACGATGTAGGAGATGAACTGGAACCACTGCCCGCAGGGCACTGGACGCCCACTTCATCATATGATGTATACATGGTGGACACACCCAAAGAAAATGACGACGAGGAACGGAAGGACGCGGCGAAGGGTTGTTCCCTCAAGAAGCAGTCAAAGCAGCGGCGTAAGCGCCGCTCCAAATCCCGCCTCGGCAGAAACAGCGGTCATATAGACCCAGCGATAGAGCAGGGTGAACCATCGCCTGACCAGGGCAACACGGAGAATCAAACCGAACAACCCAACCCCGTCGAAGATAATAGTCCGGACGATATCACACCGGACAGGCACTGGAGCAACAGAATGCCCATTAAAGGCTCAGGGCTGCACAAGACACACTCAGAATTAGATGGAGTGAAGTACTCAACACTGCAGCGAAGTACGGCTGTAATCGCCACACCAAGAGCTACCCGAAGCGAAAGCTGCTACCTGAATTCGATGAGGAGGCCTTAGATCCCCCGCAATCAAAAAACAAAATGGCCATCCAGTTGGATAGATGACCTCGTGGCCGAGATAGAACAGCAAACGACGCCGCACATAAGCCGGTACGCGATCCACGTGAGGACTCACATCAAAAGTACGGTGCAACCAGATCCATCTACGGGCCACACAAGCGCGCTCCAGCATGCAATGCAACACAACAAACATCCCAATACCACGGTACACCCAAATACAGGGGTGCCGCACACCCCCTATGTTTCACCGATGAGGTGATGGACCATGAATTTCCATAGGGATTCAAACCCGTAAACATAGAGGCGTACGATGGAACGACAGACCCTGGGGTCTGGATTGAGGACTACATCCTCCGTATCCATATGGCTCGAGGAGACGATCTCCACGCCATCAAGTACTTACCCCTCAAGCTCAAAGGGCCAGCTCGGCACTGGCTTAAAAGCCTCCCCGAAACCTCCATTGGAAGCTGGGAAGAGCTCGAAGACGCCTTTCGGGCAAATTTTCAAGGGACCTATGTCCGACCACCCGATGCAGACGATTTAAGTCATATAACTCAACAGCCCAGAGAGTCAGTCTGAAAGCTTTGGAACAGGTTCCTCACTAAAAAGAACCAAATAGTCAACTGTCCGGACGCCGAAGCCTTAGCAGCTTTCAAGCACAGCGTTCGAGACGAATGGCTTGCCAGACACCTCGGCCAAGAAAAGCCGAGAACAATGGCAGCATTAACAAACCTCATGACCCTCTTTTGCATGGGCGAGGACAGCTGGTTAGCCCGATGCAGCACCAGCGACCCAAGTACATCCGAAGTCAGGGACGGAAACGGGAAATCACGACGCAGCAAAAACAAGCGCCGGAATAAAGAAGACAGCCCGAAGAGCACAGCGGTAAACGCCGGATTCAAAGCTCTCGGCCAGGTTAGCAAAAGCTTCCCCCAAAGGCAACAGAGACGAACTGTCCAGCCTAAACAAGATTCTGGACCAAATATGTCAGATCCATAGCACCCCCGATAAACCTGCAAATCATACCCATAGAGAATGTTGGGTCTTCAAGCAGTCCGGCAAGCTCAACGCCGAACACAAGGGGCAGGATACACCAAGCGAAGACGAGGATGAGCCTCGCAAGCAAAGGACTGGGGAATAGAAGAAGTTCCCACCAGAAGTTAAAACAGTAAACGTGTTGCACGTGACAAAGGGGAGAAACAAAGCGGCACTCCTAGAGACACATGTCCCAGGGCCTATCACAGCGGAGTTCTTCCACTGGTCGTCCCAACCGATCACCTTCGACCATCAGGATTACTCGGCAAGTATCCGGCATGCAGGATGGGCTGCCTTGGTGTTAGACCCGATAATTGACGGATACCACTCCACACGAGTCCTGATGGACGGCGGCAGTAGTCTAAACCTGATATATCAGGACACAGTCCGCAAAATGGGGATAGACCCAACAAAAATTAGCCGCAGCAATACTACCTTTAAAGGTGTAACGCCAGGCCTAGAGGCCCATTGCACGGGCTCCCTGCTACTAGAGGTTATATTCGGCTTCCCTGATAACTTCCGCGACGAAAATTTAACCTTCCACATCGCTCCGTTCCAAAGTGGCTAACAAGCACTACTCGGACGCGAAGCTTTCGCTCGCTTTAACGCAATACCACATTACGCTTCCCTCATGCTTAAGATGCCCGGTCCACGTGGCATCATTACAGTAAATGGAAATATTGAGCGCTCCTTGCGCATGGAAGACCGTGCGGCTGCCTTGGCGGCCGCACAATAAATAGCCTCACCAACTAAAGCATCTGACAGGTCGTTAAGACCACGGACACGGTTGGATGAGTTCGGTACAGCTATATGTAATTGATACAGGTTTGATGGCTATACCCCTATTACAATACAAGGGGGTCAACGCGCGCGCACAAATGGCTATCAGGCTCAACTTTACTCATTTTGAACTATATATTGTTTATTTAGTATAACTTACCTTTTGCACGGCAACTTTTCAATTAAGTTCCTCTCTTTTTCAGATGACCATCATGCTACACTCGCCCGGAATACGGCACAACGGAGACACAGGCGCAGACGTGCAGCAGGGACCCGTTCCAAGGATTCTCTTTAGATTAAGACCCTGCGTAAACCTATTTTACTGTCTCTTGTTGATACACATCCCTCGGATTCTCAGTACAATTGAGAAGGATGCTGACATATTGGCATGTGGCCACGTCAGAATATTGCACGTACCTGGACACCAGGGGCTTATTACAAAGGGCACTGTTTAGGCCCGGTTTACACCATAAAGACCGAATACCTTAGGGAGTGTTCGGCGTCGCGAGTTTGGCCTTATATGCATCAGCTCCGAATCATGTCTTTGGTCAAATGTTGGGTTTGCCCGGCTCCTGTATTTTGCTGCCTCACGTTCTGCTCTATCTGCTAAGGCGGCACCAGGAGAACTACTGCGAATGTGCCCTGGTTCATCCGGACGAGCACATCAGTAGAGAAAGCCGAAAACTGACTGTCATGATATGGCGTGAGACTGGTCAACCACTCGATGACCTATCAGAATATTCGGGATTCCTCCGCCTTAACGAAGGGTCGATTCCCGGCCAGGCATGTACGCACCCCGAATTCGGATGAGTGCGGAGCCACCAGGGGCTATATAGTAGCCCCACTGTCAAACTCCTCTGGCTAAGTGAAAGTGTTAAAGCATTATAGTCCGGTTGCCTAGTTCGTTGCGCTATCACCTCCTTAATGGAACAAGACGTTGGATCAAGTGTGAACATGCGTCTTCTTCGAACACCCCCGCATTATATGCGTGGGGGCTGAAGCCGACGACTGCAATCTTTCAGGTTATATACATATATACATAAACGGCCGCACAGGAGGCATCATAATACTTTCGGGCAAAAGTATAAATACAGCCTTGATAAACTTAATAAAACATTGTGTTTACAATGGGAATACATGTCACTCAAACATAATATTCTTCAAGCACTGGGCCTCTATCGAACGAGCGCCTTCAAGAACTTCTTCAAAATAGTGCTCGGCAGCCACTCGGCCTATGGCCGAACCCTGCGCCGCAATAGTGGTGGCATCCATCTCCGCCCAGTATATTTTGACACGGGCAAGGGCCATCCGCGAGCCTTCTATGCATGCCGACCTCTTCATCGCATTAATTCGCGGCACCGCACCAAGGAACTGCTGCACCAAACTAAAATAGTTGTTCGGCTTTGGCCTTTCCGGCCACAGATGATCCACAACAGACCTCATGGTGAGTCCGGACAATCTATTCAGCTCGGCCCATTCGGCAAGCCGATCAGTCAATGGAAGCGGACGCTCTGGAACATTAAATTGTGACCAGAATAGCTTGTCCACTTCACGATCTGTTTGATATCAGAAGTATTCGGCCGCATCGACAACACTCGCCGCCAAGTCCAGATATGTGTCCGCCGAACTCCACAGCCGGTCCAGAGGGGCATACCGAGGATCTCCAAACTTCCTCCACAGCATAAAGGGTTTCCCAGCCGCGATATCCTTGGCTTGACACCCTCCTTTTTCGCTCTCATCGTAGAGCGGGTGTCTTTGGTCACCATCGTGGCCTTTTCCAGGTCTGTCGCCTTCGCCCGGTTTTCTTCTTCAAGAACCTGGCAACGGTCGGCGGTATCTTTTAACTTTACAGCCATCTTGGCCATTTTCTGTGTGCTCTCGCAATGTGCGGCCTATTCGGCCCTTAACTCTTCGGCCGCTTGCAAAGCAGCCGCATTGCTACTCCTTGCTTGCTCCTTGGCTCAGGCAAGCTCCGTCCGAAGGGTCTCCACGGTGGCCACTCCATCTGCAGTCACAACATATTAAAGATACTGGCATCATGCTGCTCTTATTATGTGACGATCACCAGAAAGGCCACTTACCCTGTGCCTCGTCAAGCTGCTCGTTGACAAGCACGATGTCGGCATCTTCCGCATCCAGCTGCCGCTTTAGTTCGGCATACCCATCAATCCGGCTAGCCACCAGAGCCTCCACCACCTGCACATAAAGGCAGTCTGGTTATTACCTGGGACTATGATCCTCTGTTTGCCGCCGTTTTCGATGACAACTAGAGTCTCAGGGGCTACTATCTACACAGGGCACATCTAAAAAAGTGCGGTACTTTCAAAAATATACATCATTTCACGTACCTCAAAACCAGTCAGTAGACTCATAAAGGCTTCATGCAGCCCACTTTCGGCGGATGAACTCCTTTCAATCACCGTACCCATCAATGTGTGGTGCTCTTTTGAGATAGCCGCCTTCTCCAGCAGATCCCTCCGTACATCCGATCGCGCACCAGACGATGCCGGACTCTTTTGATTGCTCTCTTCGAGAGCCGGATACTGAGGACTTCGGGTGGCCATAGGATTACCTTCTGGCCTTGCCGGATCAAGAGAAGCACTCCACGACGACACCTCAGGGTCGCCCGCTTTGTAAGGCGGTGTGGCAGGGGGAGGCGTTTCGCTCTCCATCATCTCCGGAAGAAGATCCCCCGAAGACGAGCTCAGTTGAGAAGGGCTAAGATCCGAACTTCAACATAAATACTTCGGTTATTTTCCTCAGAAGTAAGGTAGGATATCTTCACCATTAAATACCTTTTGATTACTTAAAGCTCGTTAGAGGGCTGATCCCCGCGCAGACATTGTGCGGCAAGAACACCCTCCGAGGCAGTACCCTCTGGCGGAGATTTCTTCTCCCGTTTGGAAACCTTGATTTCCGAATCTTTGGAGGTAGTCCTCTTCCTTCCCCGGGGAGAGAGAATGTTAGATTCTTCCCCTCGGTTATCCTCCCTCGCGGAGGCGCTCATTCCCTCGGTTGGAATAGGTAGCGATGGAGGCCCGCTTTCGCCCTCTTTATTCCCCCCTTCATCTTCCTTTGAGGGCACCGAACAAGGTGCTGCTCGAGCATCTTTTCCAGCACCGGATTGTCCAAGCCTTCAGGAAGGGGGGCCGAACACTGGATCATCTTTGCCTTTGTTCTCCAGTCATGGTCAAAGAGCGATTCTTCAGAATGATGTCATGATAAATAAAAGGACGGTGTGTTCGGCCATGGGATTACTTACTTGGGCAGCGGTGCGGTTGCTGCTCAGGCCCACGTCCTTGGTAGTGTCCGGACACTCTATTTGGGGTCCAAAGAACGATTTGTACATCTCCTCGTGCGTCATGCCGAGGAAATTCTGAATAGTGCGCGGTCCTTCTTGGTTGAATTCCCACATGCGGAGGGGCCGGCGTTTGCAAGGCTAGACTCGACGAACCAGCATGACTTGCATTACCATAACCAGACTGAAATCTCCCTTGAAGAGATCCCAGATACGGCTCTGCAATATTGGCACGAACTTGGCTGGACCCCAGCTCAGTCCCCTGCTGATCCATGACATCAGTCGTGGTGGAGGGCCCGAGTGAAAGGTGGGGGCAGCTACGCACTTGGCACTTCGGGGAGCTGTGACGTAAAACCACTCCCGTTGCCACAGTCTGGACACCTCTGGAAAGGAACCCTTTTGTAACACCCTTGATGCAACTATAGCTCCCACGTGTCGAGGCACGACTTAGAGACATAATCGCATTGAAGGCATATGTCGCAAGTTAGGCAATCTTCACAACATCCCATGTAATATAAATAATAAAGGGGAGATTACATAGTTGGCTTACAATCGCCACGTCAATCAAGTACATAAATAACATTACATCATCCAAACACTCATGGCCCGACAACAGCGCCAAAATAAAAGATAACCCAACAAGCGACACGGTCCCAATCACCCCCAACTGGGCACCACTACTGATCATCGGGAAAGGAAACATAGTAACGTTGAGAGTATTCGTCGAACTCCCACTTGAGCTCAAACGCGTCTCCTGGAGCGGAATCATCAGGCCCTGCATCTGGTGTAATAGTAATCTGTGAGCCACAGGGACTCAGCAATCTCGCACCCTCGCGATCAAGACTATTTAAGCTTATAGGTAAGGCAAGGTAAATATATGTGGAGCTGCAGCAAGCGACTAGCATATATGGTGGCTAACTTATACGCAAAAGAGAGCGAGAAGAGGAGGCAAAGCGCGAGCGAGAAACTAGAGAGCAACCTGCGCAAACACTACTCCAACACCGTGTCCACTTCCCGGACTCCGCCGAGAAAAGGCCATCACGGTAACACACTCAGTTGATTCATTTTAATTAAATTAAGGTTCAAGTTATCTATAATCGGACATTAACAAATTCCCATCTGCCCATAACCGCGGGCACGACTTTCGAAAGTTCAAATCCCTACAGGGGAGTCCCAACTTAGCCCATGACAAGCTCTCATGGTCAACGAAGGAATAGACCTCCTCCCAAGACATTCCGATCAGACTTGGTATCTCGGTAATTCAAGACACTTCGACAGGTTAAAACAAGACCAGCAACACCGCCCGAATGTGCCGACAAATCCTGATAGGAGCTGCACATATCTCTTTCTCAGGGCACACTCAGATAGGTCAATCTACGAGTAAAACCAACCCTCGAGTTTCCCCGAGGTGGCCCCGCAGGCTGCCCGGTTCGGACCAACACTCAGAGGGAGCACTGGCTCGGGGGGGTTAAAATAAGATGACCCTTGAGT
Organism: Triticum urartu; assembly: GCF_003073215.2. NCBI lineage: Eukaryota > Viridiplantae > Streptophyta > Magnoliopsida > Poales > Poaceae > Triticum > Triticum urartu. Next base: position 613,240,520 of record NC_053028.1, read on the forward strand.
CTGCAGAACCCAGGGGAAAGAAAAGGCTAGGTGGCAAAAGGTAAAACCAAGGTTGGGCATTGCTGGAAAAGCTTTAATCAAGGGGTTCCCATTATAACCCAACCGCGTAAGGAACGCAAAATCCGGGAACATAACACCGATATGACGGAAACTAGGGCGGCAAGAGTGGAACAAAACACTAGGCGAGAGGCCGAGCCTTCCACCCTTTACCAAGTATATAGATGCATTAAGATAACAAGATAATATAATGATATCCCAACAAGTAAATAAATGTTCCAACTAGGAACGGCCTTCAATCTTCACCTGCAACTAGCAACGCTATAAGAGGGGCTGAGCAAAGCGGTAACATAGCCAATCAACGGTTTGCTAGGACAAGGTGGGTTAGAGGTTTGACATGGCAATATGGGAGGCTTGAAAGCAAGTGGTAGGCATCGTAGCATTAGCATAGCAAAAGAGCAAGCAAACTAGCATAGCAAAGATAGTAGTGATTTCGAGGGTATGATCATCTTGCCTGCACAGTTGTCATAGTTGACTGGATCCTCGAAAGCAAACTCAACGGGCTCCTCATTAGCGAACTTGTCTCCTGTCTCTACCCAAACAAGACAAACAAGCAACAAGGACACAATCAACCACGTGCAAACTCAAACAACACAATGCAAATATGGTATGCTATGCGGGATGCGATGCGGGATGCGAAATGCAAGATATGACAGGAAATGCATGAACCTGGCCTCAACTTGGAAAACCAAGTGTGCCACTGGAAAGATGAGATGAAATCGCTTGAAAACGATATAAAGAACGCCGGAATCGGAGTTACGTTTGGAAATGGCAAGCGATTCAAAAATGACACCGGTCTACGATTTACAGCAAGTAGGCATCTAAATGCAACGAAATGAACATGCTACAGCACCCAAACATGACAACAAAATACATGGCAGGGATGCATACAAGATGCTTAACAAAAGTCTAGCACTGAGCTACGGCCAATTCATCCATTAACAGGTTCAAACAAGCATGGAAAAAATGCATATGACAAACAGATTTCAGAGTTAGTGAAATTAACACTTGTCTGGAATTTTAGATCAGGTAGCCCTCTTCGGAGCAACAAAACTACATGCTACAGGACCTGAACATGGAAAAGTAAAGCATGGCATGGAGCTACTCAAAGAGCTTAACAAAAATTCCTTAGTGACCTTAAGCCAAAAGGGATCAGAAAATACAATTGCTAGCATGTGAACATAGCAAAAACATAATCAGATCACAGACTTAGTGAAAACTGACACATGCTGAAAACAGATATCAAGTAGGCATGTTTACGAGCTCGATGCACTCACTACGGTGCAAGTCATGGCAAGACAAGCATACATCCATCAAGAAGGCACAAAATGCAAGCTACACATGTCAAGAACAATAGCATAGCATGCATGGATCAACTACAACATCACCGGCAAAATTGCAAACAAGTTGACAATCTGCCCAGATTCACAAAGTAGCAAAAGTAGAGCTCGATTGACTCAAGCTAGGATGCTCCATAATTGCAAAAAAAGACATGGATGGATAGAGCACTACAAGATTAACAAAACATACTTACTGATCATCCTCAAAAGAGGCACGGATCACTAGGAAACAACATGAACATATGACAACATGAGATAAACAGCTCAAGGACTTAGTGGAAATGCTAAGTCCCTGAAAACAGAATTAGCAAGTGCACCACTTGGCAAGCTTGCACAAGTCACCACACACATCCTAAAAATACATGGGTTGCACCTCTGAAAAGATGACAAAACCCTTAACAAAACACATGTAGAGCATCAGGGCATATCATGCTCACATTAATCATGGCAAAAATGACCAAAACCTAAATGGAGCAGCAGATCTGACAATTAACTCAAGTAGCCCTCTTCTAACAGCATTTCGGGCATCAATATAAACTCAAATGAAAATGATGCAATGGAAAGAAATGATGTACTCTCTGAGATGAACATTTTGATATGCTATATGCATGAATTGGAGCTATGGATGCAAAGATACAGAGCCGTGAACATGAGCACTTGAACTGAAAATATCAGGGACTTAGAAAAAACAACCCTCAGATCTAGGGTTAGACCGGCGTGCAAACCGAGGTGGGATCCGAGCTCGCCGGAGATGCCCTGTTCGCCGGAGATAAAGGGGGTCGCCGGACTTGGAGATGCCGCCGGATCCGGGAGGAGGACAGGGCGGCGCCGGGCGTCGGGGCGCGGGCCGGGCGAGGCGGCGGCATCGGCGGAGGCGGCGGCCGGGCGAGGCGGCTACGGGCCGCGGGGGCCGTCCCTGGGCCTGGCGGGCCGCGGCGGTGGAGGCGGTGGCTGCGCCACGTGGCAGCGCGTGGGTAGCGGGCGGCGGTGTGTCCGGCGCCGGCGGACAATGTCCGGCACGCGCGAGGGGTGGATCTAGGGTTTGACGAGGGGGGATCCGGATTTCGGGGAAGGGGTCTATATATAGGCATTGGAGGAGCTAGGAGAGTCCAAATGAGGTGCGGTTTTCGGCCACGCGATCGTGATCGAACGCTCTAGATGATGGAGCAGAGTTTGGTGGGTTTTGGGCCAAATTGGAGGGGTGTTGGGCTGCAACACACACGAGGCCTTTTCGGTCCCTCGGTTAACCGTTGGAGTATCAAACGAAGTTCAAATGATACGAAACATGACAGGCGGTCTACCGATAGTAAACCAAGGCCGCTTGGCAAGTCTCGGTCCAATCCGGAAATGTTTAATCCCCACACACGAAAGAAAGGTAGAAATGACCACCGGAGGAGAACGAAGCGTCGGAATGCAAAACAGACAACGGGGAAAATGCTCGAATGCCTAAGATGAACACGTATGCAAATGCAATGCACATGATGACATGATATGAGATGCATGACAACAATAACAACACACGGAGACAAAGACCCGAACCCGAGGAAATAAATATAACTTAACGCCGGAAACGGCAAGAGTTGGAGTACAAATTGGGAAAGTTACATCCGGGGTGTTACACCTTTGGCCATGGAGCATCAGCAATTTTGCTTATTAGAGCACCCCCACACGCTGAGTACTGCCCCTCGGCCATCTTCGGCTTCACATCGAAGGTCTTGAGCCACAGGCCGAAGTGAGGGGTAATGCGGAGAAAGGCCTCACAAACGACAATAAATGACGAGATGTGAAGAAGGGAGTCTGGGGCCAGATCGTGAAAATCCAGCCCGTAATAGAACATAAGACCCCTGACAAAGGGATCCAGAGCGAGGCCTAGTCCTCGGAGGAAGTGAGTGGGGAGGGTAAAGAGCATCCAACGCAAAGCGACCTTTCATTCCCTTGTTTTGTCATGGCACACACCCCCCCCCCACAAGCACCCCCAGGCGAAGGGGAGACCAGAAAACGCCTTTCGTTTTCCCCGTTCAGCGGCCCTATCCGCCTTCCTTAACAAGCCCTCGAGCCTCAGAGAAGTTTCCATATTTCTACCTTTTCTTGTTGGAGGGGCGACCGGAGGAAATGCGCCTTGAACACATTACGTATACTAGCTGAGCTTTGTCCCTAATCGTGACTAGTTGTTATTAGTTTCGATCAAATTTCCCCCCAGCCGGCAATGCCTCAGCTTCTCAAAATCTAGGAAGCTCTGAAAAAAAGTCATCATTATGAAAAGATACTAGCGCTACTAATAAGGGAAGCTACTTTTTTCTAAGAAAGGAATAAAGCAGAAAACTAAAGAAAGAGATCTTAAGTGGGTCCCGCGAGTAGTTTGTCTTGTTTCAGTCCGTACAAGAAGATACTTTCAGGGTTGCCCAAGAAGAGACGGGCCTATCTATTGGTGGTACTAGTTCCGCGGGAGGGGCAGGATGTCTAGCATCGAGCCTCGAAACGGCAAGCCATGCTTCAAGCTAAGTCAGTATGGATCTAATTGATTGCTAAACTGAAGGAATGATCTCTGTCGAATATTCTCATTCTGAAGCAGGTGCCTAGCTCTGGAAGGATGGACGGGATCATACCTATTTGAATTGAAGAACATTCTGTAACACTTGTTTTCGAGTGGGGAAGGAAAATAAGCACACAAGCGAACAACCATCTAACCGTCAGTCTGAACTCCCAGGGGAGACGAACACAATGCTCTCGTTGGGTTCGGGAGTAGGGACGACCTGCCCTCGGGAGGGCAGCCTATGCGAAATTTCGGCGGTCAGATATCTGGCCTCCCTCAACTTCTTGATGTCCTCCTCCGTGACGGAGGAAGACATCCACCGGCCTTGAAGGCTGGATCCGGACATGATTGAAGGTCCGAAGCACCTGACCTTGGCTTTGGGTGTTAGAACTCGAGGCGGGGGAGGTATTCAATTGAGCATGGGAGGGGAAAAAGTAACAGCCTTGTCCCTTTATAAAGAGGGTGAATATCAAGCGTCCTCCTCATGGTCGTTGGGGACTTGCCTAAAATCTAGGAGTCCCAGGAACGGTTGGGTTACCCACGTACGTATTGATGAGAATCCCATAATAAGGGGAACACGATCTCTGCTTTGACAAGACGTGTCAAGAAACCGCCTCGCGTTATGTGCGGGGGCTGGTTAAAGAAAAAGGTTCGAATAATTACCGGGCCATGGCGTGATGTCATGCTGCCAAAACGTGTCAGCAGATTAGATTTGTGGAAATATTATTCTCTCTATGGTGGTATGTGGAAATTATTTTGCAGGGTTGGACACTATCCTTGTATTCAAATTCTTCCGTGGTGTATTCGGAGAAGGAACCTGCCTTGCAATGCCGAAGACAACACTGCGCGCCGGACTCGTCGTCATTGAAGCCTGGTTCAGGGGCTACTGAGGGAGTCCTGGATTAGGGGGTCTCCGGACAGCCGTACTATATCCTTTGGCCGGACTGTTGGACTATGAAGATACGAGATTGAAGACTTCGTCCCGTGTCCGGATGGGACTCTACTTGGCGTGGAAGGCAAGCTAGGCAATACGGATATGTATATCTCCTCCTTTGTATACGACCTTGTGTAACCCTAGCCCCTTCCGGTGTCTATATAAACCGGAGGGTTTTAGTCCATAGGACAACATACAATCATACCATAGGCTAGCTTCTAGGGTTTAGCCTCTCCGATCTCGTGGTAGATCAACTCTTGTACTACTCATATTATCAAGAATAATCAAGCAGGACGTAGGGTTTTACCTCCATCAAGAGGGCCCGAACCTGGGTAAAACATCGTGTCCCCTGCCTCCTGTTACCATCCGCCTTAGACGCACAGTTCGGGACCCCCTACCTAAGATCCGCCGGTTTTGACACCGACAATATGCTTGTAGGAATTCCAATAATATCAAGTTTCCTCTCTATGTGCTTAAAGTTTTAAAGTTATGCTTGTTTTGCCTTCCTATGCTAGTTGATTATTGTTCCCATCAATTTTTTGCTCACAAAATCCTTATTCATAGGAAGTGGGTTAGACTTAAATGTGCTAGTCATATTCTTCAAGATGCTCTCTTTATGTTTCAATTCTTATCTTTTATGTGAGCATCATTGAAATCATCATGCCTAGCTAGGGGCGTTAATCGTTAGCGCTTGTTGGGAGGCAACCCAATTTTTTTTCTTCCTTGATTTTTGTTCCTGTTTAGTAATAAATAATATATCTAGCCTCTCTTATGATTGAGTTTTTATGCTTCAGTTAGTGTTTGTGCCAAGTAGAACCTTTGGGAAGACTTGGGGAAAGTCTTTGCGATCTTGCTGTAAAAACAGAAACTTTAGCGCTCACGAGATTTGCTGGCATTTTTTACTGGAGAGTGATATTTAGTTAATTATTTTTGAAGATTATTAATAGATAAATTCCTCACATCCAGTAATTTATTTTAGAATTTTTGGGGTTCCAGAAGTATACGTTTGATCCAGATTACTACAGACTGTTCTGTTTTTGACAGATTCTGTTTTCTATGTGTTGTTTTCTTATTTTGATGAATCTATGAGTAGTATTGGAGGGTATGAACCATAGATGATTTGTAATACAGTAGATATTACACCAATATGAATTTAGAATGAGTTCACAACAGTACCTAACTGGTGATTTATTTTCTTATAATAACGGTGCTTACGAGTTTTCTGTTAAGTTTTGTGTTGTGAAGTTTTCAAGTTTTGGGTAAAGATTCGATGGACTATGGAATAAGGAGTGGCAAGAGCCTAAGCTTGGGGATGCCCAAGGCACCCCAAGGTAATATTCAAGTACAACCAAGAGCCTAAGCTTGGGGATGCCCCAGATGGCATCCCCTCTTTCGTCTTCGTTCATCGGTAACTTTACTTGGAGCTATATTTTTATTCGCCACATGATATGTGTTTTGCTTGGAGCGTCATTTTATTTATTTATTTATTGCTTGATGTTTTAAAAAAATACCAAGATCTGAAATTCTTAAATGTTAGAGAGTCTTCACATAGTTGCATAATTATTCGACTACTCATTGATCTTCACTTATATCTTTTGGAGTAGTTTGTCATTTGCTCTAGTGATTCACTTATATCTTTCTAGAGCACGGTGGTGGTTCTATTTTATAGAAATAATTGATCTCTCATGCTTAACTTATATTATTTTGAGAGTCCTTTAGAACAACATGGAAATTTGCTTTTAGGCATTATAAAAACTTTCATATAAGCGCATTGAATACTAAGAGAAGTTTGATACTTGATGATTGTTTTGAGATATGGAGATGGTGATATTAGAGTCATGCTAGTTGAGTAGTTGTGAAGTTGAAAAATACTTGTGTTGAAGTTTGTGATTCCCGTAGCATGCATGTATGGTGAACCGTTATGTGATGAAGTCGGAGCATGACTTATTTATTGATTGTCTTCCTTATGAGTGGCGGTCGGGGATGAGCGATGGTCTTTCCCTACCAATCTATCCCCCTAGGAGCATGCGCGTAGTACTTTGTTTCGAGGACTAATAGATTTTTGCCATAAGTATGTGAGTTCTTTATGACTAATGTTGAGTCCATGGATTATACGCACTCTCACCCTTCCACCATTGCTAGCCTCTCTAGTACCGTGCAACTTTCACCGGTACCATAAACCCACCATTTACCTTCCTCAAAACAGCCACCATACCTACCTATTATGGAATTTCCATAGCCATTCCGAGATATATTGCCATGCAACTTTCCACTGTTCCGTTTATTATGACATGCTTCATCATTGTCATATTGCTCTGCATGATCATGTAGTTGACATCGTATTTGTGGCAAAGCCACCATTCATAACTCTTTCATACATGTCACTCGTGAGCAATTGCACATCCCGGTACACCGCCGGAGGCTTTCACATAGAGTCATATTTTGTTCTAAGTATTGAGTTGTAATTCTTGAGTTGTAGGTAAAAAGAAGTGTGATGATCATCATTATTAGAGCATTGTCCCAGTGAGGAAAGGATGATGGAGACTATGATTCCCCCACAAGTCGGGATGAGACTCTGGACGAAAAAAAAGAGGCCAAAAAAAGAGAAGGCCCAGAAAAAGAGAAAAAGAGAGAAGGGGCAATGCTACTATCCTTTTACCACACTTGTGCTTCAAAGTAGCACCATGATCTTCATGATAGAGAGTATCCTATGTTGTCACTTTCATATACTAGTGGGAATTTTTCATTATAGAACTTGGCTTGTATATTCCAATGATGGGCTTCCTCAAAGTGCCCTAGGTCTTCATGAGCAAGCAAGTTGGATGCACACCCACTTAGTTTTCTTTTGAGCTTTCATACACTTATAGCTCTAGTGCACCCGTTGCCTGGCAATCCCTACTCACTCACATTGATATCTATTGATGGGCATCTCTATAGCCCATTGATACGCCTAGTTGATGTGAGACTATCTTCTCTTTTTTGTCTTCTCCACAACCACCATTCTATTCCACCTATAGTGATATGTCCATGGCTCACGCTCATGTATTGCGTGAAGATTGAAAAAGTTTGAGAACATCAAAAGTATGAAACAATTGCTTGGCTTGTCATCGGGGTTGTGCACGATTTAAATATTTTGTGTGATGAAGATAGAGCATAGCCAGACTATATGATTTTGTAGGTATAGCTTTCTTTGGCCATGTTATTTTGATGAGACATGATTACTTTGTTAGTATGCTTGAAGTATTATTATTTTTATGTCAATATTAAACTTTTGTCTTGAATCTTATTGATCTGAATATTCTTGCCATAATAAAGAAGATTACATTGATAAATATGTTAGGTAGCATTCCACATCAAAAATTCTGTTTTTATCATTTACCTACTCGAGGACGAGCAGGAATTAAGCTTGTGGATGTTGATACGTCTCCAAAGTATCTATAATTTTTGATTGTTCCATGCTATTATATTATCTGTTTTGGATGTTTATGGGCTTTACTAAACACTTCTATATTATTTTTGGGACTAACCTATTAACCCGAGGCCCAGCCCAAATTGTTGTTTTCTTACCTATTTCAGTGTTCCGAAGAAAAGGAATATCAAATGGAGTCCAGATGGAATGAAACATTCGGGAGAGTTATTTTTGGAACGGAAGAAATCCAGAAGACTTGGAGTAGACGTCAGGGATGCTTTGAGGAAGCCACGAGGCAGGGAGGCACGCCCTACCCCCTGGGCGCGCCCCCCACCCTCGTGGGCCCCTCGTGGCTCCCCTGACCGACTTCGTTCGCCTATATATGTCCAAATACCCTAAAAACACCGAGGAACAGAATAGATCAGGAGTTCCGCCGCCAGAAGCCTCCGTAGCCACCTAAAACCAATCTAGACCCATTCCAGCACCCTGCCGGAGGGGGAATCCCTCTCCGGTGGCCATCTTCATCATCCCGGCACTCTCCATGATGAGGAGGGAGTAGTTCTCCCTCGGGGCTGAGGGTATGTACCAGTAGCTATGTGTTTGATCTCTCTCTCTCGTGTTCTTGACGTGGTACGATCTTGATGTATCGCGAGCTTTGCTATTATAGTTGGATCTTATGATGTTTCTCCCCCTCTACTCTCTAGTAATGGATTGAGTTCTCCCTTTGAAGTTATCTTATCGGATTGAGTCTTTAAGTATTTGAGAACACTTGATGTATGTATTGCATGTGCTTATCTGTGGTGACAATGGGATATCACATGATCCACTTGATGTATGTTTTGGTGATCAACTTGCGAGTTTCGTGACCTCGTGAACTTATGCCTAGGGGTTGGCACACGTTTTCGTCTTGACTCTCTGGTAGAAACTTTGGGGCACTCTTTGAAGTTCTTTGTGTTGGTTGAATAGGTTAATATGAGATTGTGTGATGCATATCATATAATCATACCCACGGATACTTGAGGTGACATAGGAGTATCTAGGTGACATTAGGGTTTTGGTTAATTTGTGTCTTAAGGTTTTATTCTAGTATGAACTCTATGATAGATTTAATGGAAAGAATAGCTTCATGTTATTTTACTACGGACTCTTGAATAGATCGATCAGAAATGATAACTTTGAGGTGGTTTCATACCCTACAATAATCTCTTCGTTTTTTCTCCGCTATTAGTGACTTTGGAGTGACTCTTTGTTGCATGTTGAGGGATAGTTATATGATCCAATTATGTTATTATTGTTGAGAGAACTTGAACTAGTGAAAGTATGAACCCTAGGCCTTGTTTCCTAGCATTACAATACCGTTTACGCTCACTGTTACCACTCGCTACCTTTCTGTTTTTATATTTTCAGATTACAAAAACCTTTATCTACTATCTATATAGCACTTGTATCACCATCTCTTCGCCGAACTAGTGCACCTATACAATTTACCATTCTATTGGGTGTGTTGGGGACACAAGAGACTCTTTGTTATTTGGTTGCGGGGTTGCTTGTGAGAGACCATCTTCATCCTACGCCTCCCACGAATTGATAAACCTTAGGTCATCCACTTGAGGGAAATTTCCTACTGTCCAACAAACCTCTGCACTTGGAGGCCCAACAACGTCTACAAGAAGAAGGTTGTGTAGTAGACATCTGTATGCTTGAAGTTTTATTATTTTTATGTCAATATTAAACTTCTATCTTGAATCTTTCGGATCTGAACATTCATGCCACAATAAAGAAAATTACATTGAGAAATATGTTAGGAAGCATTCCACATCAAAAATTCTGTTTTTATCATTTACCTACTCGAGGACGAGCAGGAATTAAGCTTGGGGATGCTTGATACGTCTCCAATGTATCTATAATTTTTTATTGTTCCATGCTATTATATATTCTGTTTTGGATGTTTAATGGGCTTATTTATACACTTTTATATTATTTTTGGTACTAACCTATTAACCAGAGGCCCAGCCCAAATTGCTGTTTTTTTGCCTATTTCAGTGTTTCGCAGAAAAAGAATATCAAACGGAGTCCAAACGGAATGAAACCTTCGGGAGCGTGATTTTTGGAGCAAACATGATCAAGAGGACTTGGAGTGGACGTCAAGCAATCAATGAGGAGGCCACGAGGCTGGGGCGCACCTACCCCTGGGCGCGCCCTCCACCCTCATGGGCCCCTCGTGGCTCCACCGACCTACTTCTTCCTCCTATATATACCTACGTACCCTGAAAACATCAAAGAGCACCACGAAACCTAATTCCACCGCCGCAACCTTCTGTACCCAAGAGATCCCATCTTGGGGCCTTTTCCAGAGCTCCGCCAGAGGGGGCATTGATCATAGAGGGCCTCTACATCAACTTCATGGCCCCTCCGATGATGTGTGAGTAGTTTACCTCAGACCTTCGAGTCCATAGTTATTAGCTAGATGGCTTCTTCTCTCTCTTTGGATCTCAATACAAACACTACTAGAAATCCCCATATTTCCGATGGTGAAATCTAATAGCCGACGGACCATCGGGTATTACCGTAATAGCCGACAGTAGTTATAATGGCCGATGGTTAGTGTCAACACACGAGTATAACCACTAATACCCGACGGTATACTAGAATGCCCGACAGTGAAAATCCACCCCTCGGATATCCAACTTCATGCCCGAGGGTTCATCGTAAAGCCCGATGGTTTTTCCTACACCCACGGGGATTACATGTAATGCCCGACGGGTTTCCCTACACTCACGGGGATTACATGTAATGCCCGACGGTTAATTGTAATGCTCGACGGTTTTTGGTACACCCTCGGGGATTACATGTAATGCCCGATGGTTAATTGTAATGCTCGACGATTTTTGGTACACCCTCGGGGATTACATGTAATGCCCGACGGTTTTTGCCACACCCATGGGGATTACATGTAATGACCGACGGTGAAATTTAATAGCTGAAGGTGAAAACAAAACTCTAACCTATGGGAGGACATGGCCGACGGTAGATATGTGCCTCTCGGTTATTTGAGAAAATACCCGACGGTGTATAGCGATAACCGGCGGGTGACTTTCCCTCTAGATGATATGTTTCAATGGACAACATATGTAGAATGACTGATGTTATATTCCAGATAATTCAGTATAAGAAGATTCCATGAACTAGCATCTAGCATTGCTATTGTAAGAGAGTGCATTGTGTTCTTTTTCACAATTAATATATAGGATGCTTAAAAAATTGGTACAGGATAATACAAATATGATGTTTAAAAAAATTGCACTTACAAAAGTACTAGTTTGATAATTTCTTAGTCATGTACTTCTGTAACTTGGCTTGTGCGTATCTTTAGTTTTCCTAATAAATGCAACTTTGTCTAGAAGGACCCCGACCTTCACATGTATTAATTATTAAATGCAAATGTGTTGTGAAGTATTAATTACATCTTGAATTATAACGACGATGACTGTTGTATTTTAAAATTAAGAAAGTGGAATGCTATGCATACGATCCTATACGTACATATGATCCTTTTTCCTGAAGCAGTGCGACCATTCTTTTTCCTCCTAACCAAGAAAGTAAAAGGGAGGCATCACCCTTTCTACAAAGATTCTGCCACATGGAGCCACAGAGGCCTTACCGTTTCAAAGTGATGTCGTCCCCTACATCGGTGAGGCTATGTTCGTACAATATGAACCCGTTCGTATTCTTCATCACCATTTTAGGTCCTTAGTTAACACGTACGGATGGTCATGAAGTACTAGTACTATTGTGACTTATAACAAGCCCGAGTTCTGTATTTCAAAACTAAAAAAGAGTCATTATGTACAAATGATTCTTTATGTACAATCCTTATCAGACACACCACAAACACAACAAATCGACCATTAAGCTGTGGTCACTCTTTCTTCCTCTGAAAGAAAAAGGGCAATCTCGCCAGCGTCTCTCCCAAGGAGAGTTCCTTCGCCTCCGTCCTTCGGTGGCTCCCCTCCATCGACGACCTCGATCGTCCGTGCTAGGGGGGTCGCTGGATCCACGTGTGTGTGTGTGTGTGTGTCTGGATAGTTTTAGGCTAAAGTAGCTTCTTTTTAGGTTGCTCATCGTCTTGGCTTCAGTGACGGTGATGGCGGCGCTGAATAAAGATACTTCAAATCCTTCCCCGACAAGTCGATCAGCCCTATGGTTGGGGGTGGTTTTGAAAACCATCCTGTTCAAGTAAGGATGGTGTGTCGGTGGCATCCTTGTGGTGGACATGTACCCTCGGGCTCCACCATTGCGACGGCATCTGTCCCAACATCGGCGCGAAGCTTGGGAGGTAGTCCAGGAGCGGATGTAGATTGTGGACTACATCGACGACATCTGGAAGACGGAACGTGTGTTGGGTTTGTGGTTTATGGATGCCAAGTGTGGTTTCCTCCTTCGACGTCTTAGTCGTGCTGGGGTGCTAGATCTTGAGTTCGATAGCGTGTCTGGGGTGTTGCCTAGATCTGATTCATTTAGCAACAATGACTTCAATTTTGGTGAGCCACCTCGGAGGTCCACAAATCTGCATATCAGCGATTGAGCCACGTCGAGATTGGGTGAGGAGGTGATACATCTTTCTTTTCTTCAGTGGCTGCTGTGGTCGTGCTGTAGGCAGGTGGCGGAGAGTTGGTGTCTAGCTAGCTCAGAGATGTCCTGCTATCTTTTTCAGTTTTGTCATGTCGATCCTTACGTGGCTTGTACATTCATCTTTATGATATGAATGAGACACGTATTACCATGCAAAAGAAAAAAATTCGGTGCGCGGTGGAACCAAATACAACACACCAATGGATCATCCAAGGCATTATGAACATTTTTCGCAACAAAAAAATCATATTATGATCATCCAAGAATCGTGTATGTGCCCAACGAACTGTGAGAAATCTAAGAATAAAAATAAGATTAAAAGAGGCCCAAAAATGAGAAGTTAAAAGTTGTTGTACTCTTATATGATTTCATCTACTATCTACTACCCCTATAAAAGAAAGAGAAGGCAGATCCAACTTAAAATCTGGACCGTCTAATCACATCATCAACGGCCTAGATACGTCGCTAACGAAATAGTCTTCATTAACGAAACGCTAATCCCCCGCTTCGTCTCACCCCGCATGTCCTCTGTTCAAAACTAGTGCTCCGCCATTCAAAAAAAGAGCAAACAACGCACACCCCCAAGTCCTCTCACCCCGCCCGCACGACCTCGACCTCTCGCCCACTCCTCCTCTCTCCTCCCGCAGTCGTTAGCCGCCGGAGACGCCCGCCACGCCCTTCGCCGCGGGAGCCGCCGCCGAGCCCGTCCGTCACGCCCGAGCCACCGCCCTTCGCCGCGGGAGCCCCTTCGTCATGGGAGCCACCGCTGAGCCCATCCATCGCACCCGAGCCGCCGCCTGGCACGAGCCAGGGTGCTGGCGACGCGACGAATCGTCCACGTCGGCCCCTCACCGATCTGTGCCGGCTTTTGCATCGCCATGCCGCCGTCTTCATCCACCTCTCACTGCATACTGTTATGGGTGGCCGGCGAATAAACCCACCTACTGCCATATTCGTCTCAAGATTGAACGCACCTCACCCATCCTTCGTTTCACACGTTGTTGACACCAGATTTTGGCACGGCGTAGAACTTAATTAAGATGGTCTTAAATGGAGAAGTGCTCAAAGTGAGAAAGTTTCGTATCATAAAAGGAAAAACTTTGATATTTGGGCCATAGTCATCCGGTCTCATCTCTAAGGCCGAAGTTGTGTTCGAAGTACTCAGATTTTGTATTCAGAACACTATTCGACTGATTACACCCCCAAGACTGCCCCATATTGAAAACTGATCTACATGAATTGTCTTCGTCTCGTCGAAAAGATTGATTTTGATATAAAGATCGTCTCAATCCGAGGTCATATGCAAAAGTTAGAGCCCGCACAGCGCGACCCTCCAGTGCGCAAAAATATGACGCCCGAAACCAGACACATATGTGGGTATGTCTAATGTGCTGCGTGAATAATTAGCTGTCTTGCACGAGCGATTTGACCCTCGAGATGACCTCTGATGAAAAAACGTTCAACATGAAAGTAGTTTGTCTCATCGAAATGGTCAAGATTTCTTTTGGCCTCGTTTCCATCCGAGGTCGTTTGTCACCACAAAAAGGACCCTCAAAGTACAGCCAGTTTAAACCGAACAGTTCTGGAAAGTTCGGATAATACGAGTCCGAATTTGACTAGGGTTTTGGACGTGAATTGATGTAATTTTCTTGTAAGGAAAGCCTAGATAAATCCTTTGCTTGTACGGGAAGTCCAGCCGCCTCTTATATATGCTGGGGGTGACGGCCGATTGAAACAACACACAATCGAACAAATCTATCTACATCTTTTACCTTTACTTTTCCTTCTCCCTTGTTCTTCTTCTTCCTTGTTCTTTGCTTGTTCTTCTTGTTGCAGGGCACCGAACCTCGAGGCCCTAGGGGCGATCAGGTCGACCTAGGGCAGCCCATAGCCTCCGCGCGCCCTGACGGGGTCCCTCCCGGGCGTGTGGGGTTTCGGGTCTACAAAAGCGCCTGCCGGATTGCTTGCGTACCGCGCTTCCGGACGGGTCTCCTTCGACGCGAGCTGTGGTGCGTCACCCTCGGCGTTGGAGATACACGGTGACGTGTTCGTGTGCGAACACACTTTTTGGCGACTTCGCTGGGGACGAAGCTTTGAACGGTCTCCGGCCCCTTCTTGCTATGAAGAGATCGTCATCTAGGGTTTCACATCTACGAAGGTAATATGAATACCCAATTCACTTATGTAGATGCAAATAATGCATATGTTGTTGCTAGATCGTCTAATGAGCATAATGTATCGGCTAGCCCTAGTTTTATCAATCATGTATCTAATTATGTGCAACAGCCGATTCAGAATAATCTTCATGCTTCAACTTCATATAATTTCAGCAACATGCAACATATGTATCCCAACTCCCATGCATCGGCAACCCCACAAATCTATATGCCGATGAACAAGATGATGAGTTCGGTTAATCAAGTTGATACACACCATGTAGGAACTTCCAATAGGATGCAACAAAGTGTTTCAACTTTTTATTCATCGGCAAATAACTTGCAGTTTGTTAATCCAAACGTGTCGGTGGATAGGGGAATTGGCCATGCTACTACTAGTTATTCGGCCAATTACCCTCAAACATCATATGCTACACCTCATGCTACTAATTTTCTAGCACCATACGCAACTATTGATGTCCATAATTCGGCTCCCCACCTTCATGGTCATGGCCGAATAAGTGAAACTTCTATCGGAGCACAAATGCATTCACCTACTACCGTGGCATATCATGTCCCCCCAACACAATTACAGAATTTCGGTGACATATCGTTACCGAAAGAGTCTAAAAGTGTCGGGGGCAATTCTATCCAGATTGGGTCATTCAGAAAAATCTTACGTCTTTTTGGGATGAATGCAATGTTGTTCTACATGAATTAATAAAAGAGGGAAAGCCTATTATGCCAAAAAGAGAAAGCATTGGGTGTGGATAGAATTATCAAAAAAGATGGTGATTCGGATAATAAAGTTAATTCGGCTATTGAAAAGACCGAATCAAATATTACGTATGCCGAATCTATTCTAGAAAAACAGGATGACAAGGTGTTGGGGAGCTATTCGAAAGAGGAACAACCTATCGTTCAAGTAACGCAACCATCATGCTCTCCCAACGTGTTTGAAAAGGTATGTCTAGCAAGTGATTTACCTATCTTCCGATTTGGTCGCAGCTTTATTATTGATGCTTCTATAAGAGAAATTCTCATAAGTAATTTTGAAAGATCAATGACGAGGGAAATTTACTTGTTAGAAATAAAACTGTTATAGAACATATCGGTCAGTCTATTGTGCCATTTATAAAGACTGATAGTGACCTATTATTGCAGCCAAAGTTTTCCCCATTGCTTTATCAAAATTTCATATCTAATTGGGTAGCTTTGCTTGTTTCTTACTTGGCTTGCACTTGGTCTCAATTGAGACATGTGTATTCTAACTATTTTCGTTTCAGAAATTTAAAGCCAAGGTCAAATTCTTTTGAAAAATCCGATGCTAATATAATATATTATCCAAATACATCGGAGATAGGGTGTAAAACACAATGCATAGCCGAATGGGGAGATTCTAAATCTGAACCATTCGTTTGTTCAACTCCAAAGCCGTTTGCACACCAAGATCGGCTAGAAAATAAGAAGTATACCTTCAATTCAAGCATGTGTGATCAAATATTTGATTTGTTGCTGAAAAATAATTACATTAAAGTTCTTGATCACCATGTGAAGCCATCAATCCAAGGACGAATGTATTGCAAGTTGCATGATTCGTCCAAGCATAATTTTGAGGATTGCAACATGTTTCGTCAAATAGTTAAATCGGCCATTGATAAAGGACGATTAAAATTTGTTGAAACACCAAGGGATGACCAGTCTATTCTGATTGGTCCTAATGGAAAAAGGTTTTTGAATCGGCTGCTTCAAGACGATTCCTTTAAAGATGAGAAGGTAAAAACTACAGGTGATGGGATCAAGCTTTCAAGGAAAAAAGTTGTCCAAGAGCACAATGAAAATATTCTTGAAGGCATGAGTTCTATCGAAGATACAATCAAGACGCCAAGGATTGGGGGGCAACAAGAAAATCCAAAGATCGATGCAAGTCAAGACAAAGGAGATAAAGGCCGCAATAAGCACAAGTGCAAGAAATCCAAGGTCACTTTTGCACAATTATTAGATAAATATCAAAAGAAGAGTGAAGAGAAAGGTGCTTGTCGGCCAACTAATGGAAAAGCATCAAGATCACCCCCTAGGCGCAAACCCGAGGATTGGTATTAGCAAAATGAGAATTCTAATGCGGTATATTCATATCCATATTTTGTGCCGCCAATGCCAATGACATGGATACCTTCCTATGATCATGTAAATCCATATCCATCGTGGGACAAGTATGATACAAGGGTGCATTCCTCATCTTATTTTAGACCATCTCACAAACATTATGCAGCTCCAAAAGGATCAACATTGAACAATCACATGTCAAAGACCGTTTCAATCATAAGGAATCGGTCCGGAGCTCAAGGAATAAGAAAGGGGTGGTCAAACAAATTTATCGTGTTAAAAAAGATGGCCGTAAGAGTGCTACTTCAGATTTGATCTCAAATTAGAAGGAGCCAATTAAAGTATTGACATTGGCTACTAATGGCGATGAGGCAAGTCAATCAAGTACCAAATCTGAAGAGAAGAAGTTGAGAGTGCACATGGTAAAACAAGAATTGCCATTGCTTCAAACAAAATCACAGCCAGGGTGCCCACTCGGCTTATCATATTGGCAAAAGAAGAAGTTACAAAAACTTAGTGCACAAGAATTTGAAGAAAGGAATATGGCATGGGTTCCAAAGGAAGTATTCAAAATAATAATTATGTGCAAGCTTCCTTTACAAGGAGTGCGGCAAATGTGAAGAAGGAAAAGAGTGAAAACTATGAAGGACCAAGCCGAAGGTTTCAACATCTTCGGTCCACACATTATCCATTTTCTTCAACAATGTCGTTGATGCCTATGCCATGGAATTTCTCATCGGGTATGATTGGTTACCCTCAATGGGCTTATTTTAAACCATGGATGCAATATAATTTCTTACATCATGAAAGGGTATTACCAAATCATCATATGTTTGATTAGCTTTACTTTTGTTGCTAATCCAAATGGCCGATATATACTTATCGTCCTAAGCACATAAAATGGCCGATGGAATGTTGACATCGTCCTTAGGAAAAGCATCGTGCAAGTTATTTTTCGGCACACAAGTTTGCCGAAAAACAGGGGGCATGTGTTGACACCAGATTTTGGCACGGCGAAAAACTTAATTAAGATGGCCTCAAATGGAGAAGTGCTCAAAGTGAGAAAGTTCCGTATCGTCAAAAGGAAAAACTTTGATATTTGGGCCATAGTCATCCGGTCTCATCTCTAAGGCCGAAGTTGTGTTCGAAGTACTCAGATTTTGTATTCAGAACACTATTCGGCTGATTACGCCCCCAAGACTGCCCCATATTGAAAACTGATCTACACGAATTGTCTTCGTCTCGTCGAAACGATCGATTTTGATTTAAAGATCGTCTCAATCCGAGGTCATATGCAAAAGTTAGAGCCCGCACAGCGATTGAGCCGCGTCGAGCTTGGGTGAGGAGGTGATACGTCTTTCTTTTCGTCAGTGGCTGATGTGGTCGTGCTGCAGGCAGGTAGCGGAGAGTTGGTGTCTAGCTAGCTCAGAGATGTCCTGCTATCTTTTCAGTTTTGTCATGTCAATCCTTACGTGGCTTGTACTTTCATCTTTATGATATGAATGAGACACGTATTACCATGCAAAAGAAAAAAATCCGGTACGCGGTGGAACCAAATACAACACACCAATGGATCATCCAAGGCATTATGACCATTTTTCGCAACAAAAAAACCGTATTATGATCATCCAAGAATCGTGTATGTGCCCAACGAACTGTGAGAAATCTAAGAATAAAAATAAGATTAAAAAAGGCCGAAAAAATATAAGTTAAAAGTTGTTGTACTCTTATATGATTTCATCTACTATCTACTACCCCTATAAAAGAAAGAGAAGGCGGATCCAACTTAAAACCTGGACCGTCTAATCACATCATCAACGGCCTAGATACGTCGCTAACAAAATAGTCTTCGTTAACGAAACGCTAATCCCCCGCTTCGTCTCACCCCGCATGTCCTTTGTTCAAAACCACCGCTCCGCCATTCAAAAAAAGAGCAAACAAAGCACACCCCCACGTCCTCTCGCCCCAACCGCACGACCTCGACCTCTCGCCCACTCCTCCTCTCTGTTCCTCCCGCACCCGTTAGCCGCCGGAGACGCCCGCCACGCCCTTCGCCGCGGGTGCCACCCTTCGCCGCGGGAGCCGCCGCCGAGCCCGTCCGTCGCGCCCGAGCCACCGCCCTTCGCCGCGGGAGCCCCTTCACCATGGGAGCCGCCACCGAGCCCATCCATCGTGCTCGAGCCGCCGTCTGGCGCGGGCCAGGTTGCTGGCGACGCGACGAATCGTCCACGTCGGCCCCTCACCGATTTGTGACGGCTTTTGCATCGCCATGTCGCCGTCTTCATCGACCTCTCACTGCGTACTGTTATGGGTGGCCGGCGAATAAGCCCACCTACTGCCATATTCGTCTCAAGATTGAACGCACCTCACCCATCCTTCGTTTCACAGGTTGTTGACACCAGATTTTGGCACGGTGAAGAACTTAATTAAGATGGCCTCAAATGGAGAAGTGCTCAAAGTGAGAAAGTTCCGTATCGTCAAAAGGAAAAACTTTGATATTTGGGCCATAGTCATCCGGTCTCATCTCTAAGGCTGAAGTTGTGTTCGAAGTACTCAAATTTTGTATTCAGAACACTATTCAGCTGATTTCGCCCCCAAGACTGCCCCATATTGAAAACTGATCTACATGAATTGTCTTCGTCTCGTCGAAACGATCGATTTTGGTATAAAGATCATCTCAATTCATGGTCATATGCAAAAGTTAGAGCCCGCACAGCACGACCCTCCAGTGAGCAAAAATATGACGCCCGGAACCAGACACATATGTGGGTATGTCTGATGTGTTGCGTGAATAATTACCTGTCTTGCACGAGCGATTTGACCCTCGAGATGACCTCTGATGAAAAAACGTTCAACATTAAAGTTGTTCGTCTCGTCAAAACGACCAAGATTGCTTTTGGGCTCGTTTCCATCCAAGGTCGTTTGTCACCACAAAAAGGGCCCTCAAAGTACAGCCAGTTTAAACCAAACAGTTTTGGAAAATTCGAATAAAACCAGTCCGAATTTGACTAGGGTTTTGGACGTGAATTGATGTAATTTTCTTGTAAGGAAAGCCTAGATTAATCATTTGCTTGTACAGGAAGTCCAGCCGCCTCTTATATATGTTGGGGTGACGGCCGATTGAAACAACACACAATCAAACAAATCTATCTACATCTTTTACCTTTACTTTTCCTTCTCCCTTGTTCTTCTTCTTCCTCGTTCTTCGTCTGTTCTTCTTGTTGTAGGGCAGCGAACCTCGAGGCCCTAGGGGCGCTCAGGTCGACCTAGGGCAGCCCATAGCCGCCGCGCGCCCTGACGGGGTCTCTCCCGGGAGTGTGGGGTTTCGGGTCTACAAAAGCGCCTGCCGGATTGCTTGCATACCGCGCTTCCAGACGGGTCTCCTTCGACGCGAGCTGCGGTGCATCACCCTCGGCGTTGGAGGTACACGGTGACGTGTTCGTGTGCGAACACAGGCCAGCCCCCAATTTGTTGTGCCACCATCCCTGTCACTGGTACAGCAGATCCATTCGGTTTTTTTTTCAAATTTGAGAGAAGATGGATAAGTAACAAATCTGTGTCCAGATTATCTTCAGTTCGTGCTATTTATCCATCAGTTTGTCATAATCATGTTTTGATCCCAGAGACCCATATCCCAATGTGTTTATGTATTTGTGGTTCAAGAGATGAACAAATGCGCTCCTGTCAGATCGATATTTGTGAATCTGCAAGCAAGGGTGAGCTCCAAGGTAGCGACGCCGTGGGCGGCGGTGGCAGCGCTGGCCGCTGTTGGCAGCAGGAATTCACCATCGGCCCTCAAATCCACCATACTATGCTGCTGCACAATCTCAACCAGGTGGGGGATTCTTCTTATGTGGCGCACATTAACACTTATCTAGGTGAAAACCCATTCTTGAAGAACTTGCCAATTGACCCATCCGGCAGTCAGCTTATTAGGGACGGTGTCATTTTCAGACCATGAGATTGCTTTGTAGATAGCTACAGAGTCATGCTCATTTACTCTATCCACATAAATTGTCTGCTAGTCGTTGCTTATGTTAATTCATTGCTGAATCGTTTGTCAATAGGTTGATCAATGTAGCTATAACTGGAACCATTGATGAGAGAGCAATAAATAAGAAAAGAGTTCTTAACCCATGGGATAGGAATGAAAATCATACGCTGTGCCTCAACTCTGCACAGGCCATTGGATGTACTGTGTCAACATTGGCAGGCATGATTTAGTGGAAGGAAGGGTATGTCTTCTACTCCCCACTTGTTATCTTTCTTGTAGCTTATGATGTAGCGTGATTGGTATAGACTGTTGCGCATCTCTAAACTATCTGTTTAACCTTGCGTCTCCCTTCAATTTTGTCTTGTCCTGTATAGTGATATTTAAACTTTCTGTGATGAATTGGCAGGTATATTTTGGTATCGAATACTTTTGTCATTGCTAAATGTTGTGTATCCTTTGGGCTTCTTAACTGTATCCCAACAAATAAACTAGCATGAGTACTATATAAGCAAAAGTTATTAAATATAGTTTTTTTGTTCGGCGGGCTAATTGAGTTGTAGGACCAAGTAGAATTTTACCAAGGGCACTTAATTGGAGATGGAAAGAACAGTTGCATTGGAAGTAGATTACATGATGGGTAAAGAACAATCCAGAGTTCAGACATCATGTGCACCTTTGTTGTTTCTAGATGCTTACCTGTCATGGGAATGTTCATGATCCGCAAGCCAGGGCATTCGGTACTAACCAGTGACCAAGAAAAGGTAACAGATGGGAGCTCTTCTAATCTCATTTGTAAATATGTTGAACTATTGATATTGTTTGGTCTGCAGAGTTGAAGGGGCGACACATTAGGAGCACGATAGCATTTGAGGACTAGCCACATGGTACCAACAAGCAGTTGGAGTTTAATGTCTGGCAGACTCTACTCAGTAAGCAGCATTTGTTTTTGTTTAATGAACCTTTGTAACGGAGAGTTATGTTTTCTTAGAAACTAACGGAGGTGCAAGTATACGCCCATGTGTACTCGCTAGAAGGCTAATGCTAAAGTGTGCATCCAAGTGATTGTTGCATCTACATTTACACATGTATGGTTTTTTACAAAATTTTAGGTAGCATTCCCATATAATGTTAAATTACCTTCCTCACTTCAATTTGGCTTTGGTCAACAATTTAATCGAGCCAGGCCCATTTCCATCATTGTGTTTATCTAAGGCGGCTCTATCATGACTGAACCTTATGGTGTGCTCAGCTATGAGAAACCTTGTTAGTACTATGTAAATGTAGCCCAGAAGACAAATGCATCACGATACGAGGACGAAGACCACACTTGATAGCCTACAGTTGTCATGCTTGTTTCTTTGTACATATGCCTTGTTTGCTTGTTTCTCTATACATATGCGTTGTTTGCTTGCATATCTAAATTTGCTATCATTTCTTATGTGCAAAACTAGATAAACTAAACCATGTTAATTCAAAAATCATTAATAGGAAAACATATGAAAGTATGAACAATAGTTTATTTGTACTTCATGTATAATTTATTCAGGTCGCAGCGAATGAATTAGTAGACATGAAAGAATTTAGGCTAACCATCCGGAATAATTTTCCTTTAATAAGCATTGTTGAACCATGCTCGGTAAAGCCTCTGTACATATGCATTTAAATTATAATACATATACATGCAAAGATTATTTCACCTTGGGGCACATGCTGCTAGTTTATGCTTTTTGTACATGCCATTCTTAATTAGTTTACTATATGCCCAAACTAGCCAATAGAGATATGTTAGTTTACTCATTCATCTTTGTCATGTGACTACGAAATCACTATTGATAGTGGGGTCGTAGATAGATATGCACTGTACATGGAAAATGTGTACGGAATATGTGTTCCTGTTGATTCATGTTTCCTCTGAAAATTTCATGTGAAGGATCAAAAGGTGAATAGGAATCATATTGTTGGATAGTCATACTATTATATAGCAGCTAGCAGCTAACCTGTCAATTAGAACAATTAAGTTTGATCCATGTAGGTCACTTAAATTTCAGCTACATTATACTGACAAATAGTCTTGTCATTACTTAGGGAATGGGAAGCAGGACTGGAGGCAGTACGAGTCATTGAAATGATGATGAGGATGACTACTATGGCAATGGGGGATATGATAACTATGGCGAGGGTGATCTGTATGGTGATGAGCACTATGATCACTATGGCGATGGGGAATATGATGACTATGGAGATGAGGATGAATATGGCTATGGCGATGGCGGTGGCGATGGCGATGGCGATGGCGATCATGATTGGCTATAAAAGTCTAATGATCTTCAAGTCATGCGAAAATGTTGTTATGTTAGATATTTGAAACACTTCATTATCTTATGGACAAATTTGTCTTAGTGGACAATTTATCTTATGCAAAATGTGACCTATCTCAATTACTATTTTGTTCTGCATTCGACATTTGATAATTATGGTTAATGCAATTTGGATGCAACTCAATACCTTGTGCTTGTGTATGAGATGCATTTGTTGGAATGCCAATGTTCTAAATTAATGCTATGGAGTGAAACACCCCTTGGTGAAAGAAATATATGAGGGGTGAGTAATGACCTATGGTGGAAAATATGTCTCGGTTACACAGAATGCCAATGGGGGACCTCAGACTCTTGGTGAATTTATAAATTGACGGTGTTTGCTCACCGTCGACTAATAGGTTTCCTGGCGGTGTTCGCTCACCCTCGACTAATAGGTTTCCTGAAAGGCTGTATACACTGTCAACCATCTGATGAGCTGACGGTTTGGTTCTCCTCATGGTCATAACTAAATCCAGTGGGACAAATGTACCGTCGACTATTTTGAAAACCGATGGGAAGCAATAACCGTCGGAGAGTAAATGCTCGACGAGAAACGGTCAGCTATAAATGTCATCGGGCTAAGCTGAGCCAGCAGGTCACAATAACATGCCCGTCGGCTCACCATCGGCTTACTACCGTAGGTGACAATATTACCCGACTGTACCGTCGGCCATTACTGTAATGGCCGACGAAGCAAGGCCGACAGGAGATGGCGGACGGTGTACTGTCGGTTGTAGTAATATTTGACGGTGATAAAAAAAATTTGACGGTGATTGGACCCTCGGTTATAATGAAATATCTAGTAGTGAAAGTTCTCCTCGATTCTCTTGGAGATCTATTCGATGTAATCTTCTTTTGCGGTGTGTTTGTCAAGATCCAATGAATTGTGGGTTTATGATCAAGATTATCTATGATCAATATTTGAATCTTCTCTGAATTCTTTTATGTATGATTCATTATCTTTGCAAGTATCTTCGAATTTTCAGTTTGGTTTGGCCTACTAGATTGATCTTTCTTGCAATGGGAGAAGTGCTTAGCTTTGGGTTCAATCTTGCGGTGCTCGATCCCAGTGACAGAAAGGGAAACAACACATATTGTATTGTTGCCATCGAAGATAAAAAGATGGGGTTTATATCATGAGAGAAGCCACTAGTGAAACCTATGGCCCCCGGGTCTATTTTCCATCATACAAGTTTCCAATCAATTTTATTTTGCAATCTTTACTTTCAATTTATATCATAAAAATACCAAAAATATTTATCTTATTATTATCATCTCTATCAGATCTCACTCTTGCAAGTGGCCGTGAAGGGATTGACAACCCCTTTATCGCGTTGGTTGCGAGGTTCTTATTTGTTTGTGTAGGTACGAGGTGACTTGCGCGTGCTCTCCTACTGGATTGATACCTTGGTTCTCAAAAACTAAGGGAAATACTTACGCTGCTTTGCTGCAGCACCCTTTCCTCTTCAAGGAAAAACCAACGCATGCTCAAGAGGTAGCAGTACCCAATAGTTTTCTTTGGGTATCCTATGAAGACGCATTTCTTCAATTTGGGTTTGAGCTTATCAGGTTGAAGCTTTTTCATATAAGCATCGCAGCACCAAATTTTAAGAAACGACAGCTTAGGTTTCTTGACAAATCATAATCCAAACGGTGTCGTCTCAACGGATTTAGATGGCGCCCTATTTAATGTGAATGCAACTGTCTGTAATGCATAACCCCAAAACGATAGTTGTAAATCGGTAAGAGACATCATAGATCGCACCACATCTAATAAAGTGTGGTTATGTCGTTCGGACACACCATTATGATGTGGTGTTCCAGGTGGCGTGAGTTGCGAAACTATCCCACATTATTTCAAATAAAGACCAAACTCGTAACTCAAATATTTGCCTCTGCGACTAGATCGTAGAAACTTTATTTTCTTGTCATTATGATTTTATACTTCACTTTGAAATTCTTTGAACTTTTCAAATGTTTCAGACTTATGTTTCATTAAGTATATATACCCATATCTGCTCAAATCATCTGTGAAGGTCAAAAAATAATGATACCCGCCGCGAGCCTCAACACTCATCGGACCGCATACATCGGTATGTATTATTTCCAATAAGTTAGTGGCTCGCTCTGTTGTTCCAGAGAACGGAGTCTTAGTCATCTTGCCCATGAGGCATGGTTCGCAAGCATCAAGTGATTCCAAAAGCCCATTAGCATAGAGTTTCTTCATGGGCTTTACACCAATATGACCTAAACAGCAGTGCCACAAATATGTTGCACTATCATTATCAACTTTGCATCTTTTGGCATCAATATTATGAATATGTGTATCACTACGATCGAGATTCTATAAACCATGCACATTGGGTGTATGACCATAGAAGGTTTTATTCATATAAACAGAACAACAATTATTCTCTGACTTTAAATTAATAACTGTATTGCAATAAACATGATCTAATCATATTAATGCTCAATGCAAACACCAAATAACATTTATTTATGTTCAATTATAATCCCGAAGGTAGAGGGAGTGTCCGATGATGATCGTATCAACCTTAGAATTACTTCCAACACACATCATCGCCTCGTCCTTAACTAGTCTCTGTTTATCTTGAAACTCATATTTTGAGTTACTACTCTTAGCAACTGAACCAGTATCAAATACCGACAAGTTGCTATAAACACTAGTAAAGTACACATCAATAATATGTATATCAAATATACCTTTGTTCACTTTGCCATCCTTCTTATCCGCCAAGTATCTAGGGCAGTTCCACTTCCAGTGACCATTTCTTTTGAAGTAGAAGCACTCAGTTTCAGGCTTGGGTCTGGCTTGGGCTTCTTCATGGGAGTGACAAATTTCTTGCCATTCTTTTGAAGTTTTCCCTTTCTTTTCCTTGCCCTTTTCTTGAAACTAGTGGTCTTGTTAACCATCAACACTTGATGCTTTTTCTTGATTTCTACCTTCACTGATTTCAGCATTGCGAACAGCTTGGGAATCATTTTCGTCATCCCTCGCATATTATAGTTAATCACAAAGTTCTAGTAACTTGGTGATAGTGACTAGAGAACTCTGTCAATCACTATCTTATCTGGAAGATTAACTCCCACTTGATTCAAGCGATTGTAGTACCCAGACATTATGAGCATATGCTCACTAGTAGAGCTATTCTCCTCCATCTTGTAGGCAAAGTACTTTGTCAGAGCTCTCATACCTCTTAACACGGGCATGAGTCTAAAATACCAATTTCAACTCTTGGAACATCTCATCTGCTCCATGTTGTTCAAAACATTTTTAAGTCTGGCTTCTAAGTCATAAAGCATGGCGCACTAAACTATCAAGTAGTCATCATACCGAGCTTGCCAAACCTTCATAATGTATGCATCTGCTCCTGCAAAAGGTCCGTCACCCAGCAGTGCCACTACAAGAAATATGTCAACTTGTGACCCTCACTATTGGTCTCTGAAAGGTCATAGTTTTTCATTTGCAACCTTTTTGTGACCAAAACCAGAAGGTCAAAAGCTAGCAGTCGTAAACTGAAATTATTTACCTTCTGTAAAAGGTCGTTGGTTCCATGACCAAATTTTTGGTCACTAGCAACCTCCCCAGGCCACGTAGGCATGTAGCGTGGCAAGCTGATGTGGCACAAGATTCAGCCCGGTCCAATTCGGTTTTCTACATGGGCCTAGCCCAACAATTCTAGCTTTTTTCCAAGTCAATTCTTGTGGGCTACATGGGCCAAGCCCAATATTTTACCGTCTTTATTTTTGGGCCTTGGCCTTCTTACAATCATTTATTTTCTATTTTCAATCATTATATTTTAGCACTGGTCCCACATGTCAGAAATTTCAAAAATGCCCAGATTTTATTCATAAGTGGTTCCCACTAGTCAAGTTTCCATTTCACATCTTTTCAACATACATAATCACTATTTCAAACATACACTAGTCTTTTACAATCTGTTACATAAGGCGCATCCCAGACATATTACAAATGCGCATCTTAAATTGTTCTCACTCGTCAGATTGATCATACATAATCAATATTTTAGACGGAACAGTACAAATGTAGTTCATCAAGTAACACTAAGTCTACTATAATCTGTAGATAGTCTATTACAACCCCAATATGCCTACTGTTACAATATTTACAGTCTATTACAATCAAACATAAGAGACAACTCTTTGCTGAGTAGGGCTATACGGCTTCAAACTTCAAATTTCATAGACCTGGAGCTCCTGTAAAAGAGTGAACACATAGGCTACCAGCATTAGATTATTAGATTATTCCTGGACTATCGAAAAATTATATATTCAAAGAGATCTCATAGAAATGTAGATTTACGGACCAAATATATGATAAAGCAATAGATTCAGCCAACTTCAAAGACCTAGATGTTTGTGATGCATCTTCATAGAACCACAAGAATACTAGATATAGTATAATATGATTCCAGGAGACCACAAGAGCATCAATCAGCAGCAGGTATATAGCTAGCAAACTATCTACTAGACATCATCGACACTTGTACCATAACATGCATGTCCATCAAGGAAACAAAAAATGGGACCATAACATGCATGTCCAGCAAGGAAACAAAAAATGGGCCAAGTCCTAATGCTGGATAACATGTACAGGAAGGCCATCCAATGGTTTTAGCCACATCCTAATAAACAAGTGGCACTCTAATACTACTAATTACCAGCAGCAAATAAAATAGCCAAATGAGGCAACAGCACTTGATCATCGACACAACAGTGAGCAAGGACTCAACCACGGCGCAAAAAGCATCAAAATCCTAACTAACACACGAAACAGAGCATGGTTGTAGCATAGCAAAGGTAGGAGCTCACAATGGTGGTTTGTGTAGCTGATGTCGAACAGCCTACGTTCGTCGCTTGCGAGCACCATGCACCTTGGTGCCTTGCATACGGCCTCCTTCGAGTCTGTGAGAGAAAGAACGAGGTGAAGGTTAGTCGCATCAAGGATGCTGCTGTTCTAGGTCAAGCTAAGTCAACGGCATAAGAGATTTTAGTCAAATTAACATGTGAACATATTGCACAATAGTAGTAGTATAAATTGCAGTAGTAAGCATGCAAGGAAACAAAACATGGGACAAATATTGATAGCAACAAAATAACCAGGATATGACAATAGCAGTAGTATAGATTGTAGTGACAAAAGCACAAGCATGCAAACATGCATCTCATCCCAACCTAAATACAACTGTAAAGCAAATACAACTCTGCTTTCAAACTATTCATTTTGAACATCTCTTGTGACAGGAACTCAGCTAGTTCAAGACTAATAAAAGCCTTCCAAACATCACATGTGCAACAAGTTCAACAATGAACTAGCGCACATGCAATACAGACAAGGGTACTTTTCCCCAACTGTGCATACTGGTTTACGCTAAGTGTGGCCCAACTGAACAGCAAAACAGGCACTGTCCTGCCATATAAAACAGAGTGACATAAGAAGACAGGTGATGCACCATATACGGAGGGCACAAGGCGTAATGTGGGTTCTGTCTCTGCCTTGTCTTGAATAATTGTACAAGAAAGGAGAGCTACGATTCTTTTACATGAAACAAGAAGCCGCTGGACTAACACTGTGATCTATAACAAGTTTAGAACTAAGAGACGTCCCTTGGTTACATTATTCTATCACTCCCAGCACTACCGTGTTGTATTGTATGGCATGCATAATCATTGATCAATAACAAACGCACAAATAGATGTTCAACCAAATAAATACGGAAAGCAATAGAAGCAAGTCGATGTGACATTGCTCACCTTGATCAATGCGGGACTCTTGGCAAACTCTGGACATGAGTCCATGAACTTCTTCAGGTCCAGATCTAGGTACTTGAAGACGAGCCATATGCGCTTCTCACTGTGGACAACATCGTGCAGCCTGCAAGAGAGGAATGGGCAAAGCTTCTCAGCATAGCAACAATGCAAACCATCTACTAACACTCACCCTATAAATAGATGAATAAATAAATAGCAACATCACTGGCAGTAGTAGCACATTTCATAGGTTCTAAATCCAGCATGTTCATTTACTGTTGCATAAAAGCGAAGGCCATCCATCCCCATCTCGACTTAATGCCCACTTAAATCAATCAAATGATCAATCAATCAAGCAGTTAATCCGAGCTAGTTGAGGCAAGCAATGCCCGATCCTAAATAAATAAATAAATCCGGAGCAGGTAATGAACAAGGTCAATGCAAACAAACTAACAAACGGGGGAGTAGGAGGGGGTGAGAGACAACGCACTTGACGATGTTGTTGTGCTGCATCTCCTTGAGGAGGGAGATCTCGCGGATGGCGGTGGAGGGGACGCCATCGTCCTCCTACTGGAGGCGGATCTTCTTGAGCACGATGGTCTCGTAGGTGGCCCTGTCGCTGATCTTCTACACGTTCTTGTGTTGCGCGCAAGAACACACACTTGAGAAGATAAGAACAAAAAACAAGATGAATGGGCTGAGCTACGTGTGGGGCGAGGTAAGAGTCACCAGAGCCGCACCATCGACGGAGGTGCCATCGCATCTGAAACCCTAGCCATGGGGACGTTGTCGGGGAAGGACGCACGCAAAAGGAGCAGCATGACCGGCCTTGAGGTCCGGCGCGTCGACGGCCTGCCTGGCGTCGGGAGCCCTCGCGGAGACGCCAGAGGAGGAGGCTGGTGAAGCAGCGATGGTCGGGATCGATTACAAGGGTGGAGTACGACGAACATGTCTGTCCCCTCCTCCGAGGAGACGATGGACCCCTCCCTACAGCGTGAGGTGGACAGCGGCCGTCCGGGGATCCCGCAAACCCTAGGTCGCATGCCGTCGTGGTCCGGCCAGCTCGACAGAGCAGCGCGCACCGAAGCACGCGCGTGCCGGCGAGCCAGTCGGCCGCGACGCCGAGGCTGCAGGGCGCTGGATGTGCTGCGGGAGGTGGAGGGAGGGCGGCGCGCATTGAAGCACGCGCTCTGGCGAGCCAGCTGGCCACGATGCCGAGGCTGCAGGGCACTGGATCTGCTGCGGGGGGTGGAGGGAGGGCGGTGTGCATTGAAGCACGCGTGTGCCGGCGAGGTAGCCGGCTGCGACGCCGAGGCTGCAGGGTGCTGGATCTGCTGCGGGAGGTGGAGGGAGGGCGGCGCGCGGATCTGGCATCGTCGGGAAGGGGAAGGAGAGGTGGCGGCACTGATCTGGAAGGGGAGGAGATCTCTCTCTCTCTCTCTCCGCATCGGGCACAGCGGGGTGGGTGGGTGGGACATAGCAGGTGTGTGTGGGTGGGTCGGTGGGTGGGTGGATGGATGGATGGATGAGGGATGAAAAGATGGATGGATGTGTGCCATGTCATCGATCCATGGCACACATGTTTCCACCAATGATGATTAAGCTTATGCAATTTTTTTTCTCTTATATATTTTCTCATCCATACAATTAACCTATCCAATATTTGTTGCAAAAGGGCACCACTTCATTTTCAAAAATATTATACCATATTGACTAACTCGGGGAGGCTTCGTTGCAACTCCGGCGACCCCCGACGATATTACATCACAACACTGGCGGCCCGACAATGCTTCATTGCAACTCCGTCGGTCCGGACAATGTTGGATCACAGCACCGGCGGTCCGTGGCGATGCTATGTTGCATCATCGGTGACTATTGCCGCACCACCTTCTGCTGCAACCCCCGGCGACCTTGTGACACCATCCTCGTGTGCATGACCGGTGGCCACTACCCGGCAGCCTGTGGCGCCATGCACCATCGTCGAATAGCGGCCATCCCAGAAATGCTCAATGTCATGGTAGATCAATGGCTTTCAACCCAAATGCTCAATGTTATGGTAGCATTCATGGCATAGTTTGTTCAAATAATCTCACGTTGTGCACAAGGGTGCATCTTGGAATCGAAAACAATGTTGCCTAAGGAATTTTTCACTTTCTTTGGACGAAAAATTCATTTTTCATTTTGTGAATGCCCAAAATGAGTTTTTTAGTGACGGACCTACCATATATTTGTTGTAAAATTGGACCATATCATTTTTCTAAAATATTAGGCCATATTTAATGCACAATTGACCAAATTGTGGGGTTTCAAAAGTTTTGATCCACCTCTGGTGAAAAAGACAAATTTCTACCGATTCAGCAGGAAGCGGGTCAAATTTGAACTGCACCTGCCTCATAGTATGCTCTTTATTTTTTCCAAAAATATTTTATAGGTGCATAGTATCTATTTAATCAGAGAAACATCAAAATTTTTCCAAGATTCAACTACTAGCTAGGAACGGTCATTCCCGCCGTTTTGACCGCATTTTGAAACGGGCATAAAAAATTCAAAAAAAATCAAAAAAATGGAAAACAATCGCATTGTGTCATCATATGTGACCAAGTTTCTAGGAAAAATAACAAACTTGTAATACGACAATTATTTTAAAAAAGTATTCTCAGAAACGAGCTATCACGTGTGGAGATCAATGCCTTTCAAGCCAGATGATCAATCTTATGGCCACATTCATGGCATAGTTTGTTCAAATGATATCATATTGTGCACAAGGGTTCATATTGGAATGGCAAACAATGTTGCCTAAGGAAGTTTTCATTTTCTTTGGACGAAAAAACCATTTTCCATTTTTCAAGTGCCCAAAAGGAGGCTTTTTTGTGAAGGACCTCCCAAATAATTGTTGCAAAATTGGACCAAATCAATTTTCTAAAGTACTAGGACATATTTAATGCACAATTGACAAAATGGTTGGGTGTAAAAAGTTTTGATCCACCTCCCGTGAAAAAGACAAATTTCTGCCGATTCAGCTGGAAGCGGGTCAAATTTGAACTGCAGCTGCCTCACAGGTTGCTATTTATTTTTTCCAAAAAATCATTTCTAGGTACAGAAGTATCTATTTAATGAGAGAAACACCAAAAATATTCCAAGATTCAACCACTAGCTAGGAACGGTCATTCCCGCCGTTTTGACCGCATTTTGAAACAGGCATAAAAAATTCAAAAAAAATCAAAAAATTGGGAAACCTTCGCATTGTGTCATTATATGTGGCCAAGTTCCCATGAAAAATAACAAACTTGTAATACGGCAATTATTTTAAAAAAGTGTTCTCAGAAACGAGCTATCACGTGTGGAGATCAATGGCTTTCAAGCCAAATGATCAATCTTATGGCCACACATAGTTTGTTCAAATGATCTCATATTGTGCACAAGGGTGCATATTGGAATGGCAAACAATGTTGCCTAAGGAATTTTTCATTTTCTTTGGACGAAAAAACCATTTTCCATTTTTCGAGTGCCCAAAAGGAGGTTTTTTTGTGAAGGACCTCCCAAATAATTGTTGCAAAATTGGACCAAATCAATTTTCTAAAATACTAGGACATATTTAATGCACAATTGACAAAATGGTTGGGTGTAAACAGTTTTGATCCACCTCTCGTGAAAAAGACAAATTTCCGCCGATTTAGTTGGAAGCGGGGCAAATTTGAACTGCAGCTGCCTCATAGTTTGCTATTTATTTTTTCCAAAAAACATTTATAGTTATATAAGTACCTATTTAATCATAAATACATGGTTTGGTGGCGATACATCGAGGTTTGGGCGGTGGCCGAGGGCCCCAACTCTAGAGCGCGTTGACATGCGTTCTAGGAGGCCTAGGCATGTCTAGTGGGTTGGCCACTCCCCAGGTAGGTGCTAGGAAGAAATTACAACAGAAGAATATCACGAGGAGACCGACCTATGCTCAAAGATGAATTAGCAGCCAAGTGTTTGATTGGCAGTACGGGAAATGCACATAGCCAATGGGCATGAGTTTTGGCTGAGGATGATCATCTACTAAGAAGAATGTGTTCGCAAATTTTCAGATCAAAAGGAGGATCCTAGGTGGTACTTGATTTGCAAATTACCATATTTGACAGAAATATGAATGTTGAAGCTGGGCTCAAAATAATGAATGGATTGAGCTAAAATTTGGTGGAGGATGGTTATTTGGGCATTGGAAAGCACCGTAGAAAATTGATACCATTTGGACATGCCAAAGTGGTACTTCCTTCACAATGCTCTTCTATGGACAGAAACTTGGAAAAACTAGTGAGAGAAATTGGATAAATGAAATGAGCTCAAATTTGGTGTAGGTAAGTTACATTGGTATGGTCATGCCTTGGTAGATTTTCAGATCATTTGGGTAAGCCTAGCTAGTACTTACTTCACAAAGCTTCTCTCGAGGTAGAAACTTTGGAAATTTCCTGAGAAAGATTTACAAGGAAAATGGAGCTAAATATTATCATGTGGCAGTGATTTGGGTATGGAAGAGTGACTAAAGAGTTTGAGGGTAATAGGAGGGGTCTAGATAACACATAGATGATTTGACTGAGCTGCAATTTTGAGGATGGTGATAATTTGGGCATATGAAGGAACTGTATAAATTTCATGTCATTTCGATATATAAAAAAGGTACTTCCTTCACAATGCTTCTAGGTGGACAAAAACTTTGGAAATTTGCCGAGGAAGATTTGCTAGGCAAATGGATCTGAATTTTGTCATGAGGCAATGATTTGGATAGGAAAGGGTGCCCAACAATTTCGAGGGCAATCAAGGATATATAAATAGCACTTCCTTCACAAAGAGATGTTGTGAATAGAATAGGAAAATGAATATTGTTGAATTATTTTTGAACGAGGGAAGGAAGGATTTTTACATATTTGACGAAGACATGACCCAAAGAATTTATGAGATTTTTTGGGGAATTTTTGGAATGACGGAAATATAGGTTGCTTCACAACCTAGGGCAAAAATTGACACATGGACATGACACATAGGCAAAACTGATGAGGTGGTGCCTAGTCATAGCAATAAGTACTAATGCATCCATGTTCACAACCTCATGACCATTTATATTGGTCGTAATCAGGTAGAAATAAGGTCATGGACCACTCTTGTCTACTTTGTGACCATTTGGTGTAAGGCAATTCAGGGTTTGAGCCCTTCCAAGCGAAATGGCCGTGGATTTATGACCAATTCAGCTAGGGTCACCAAGAGAAGGTCACTAGTTGACATATTTCTTGTAGTGTGCATCAAGGACATAATTCTTCTGTGCAGCAATGAGGATAATCCTCAGATCACGGATCCAGTCCGCATCATTGCTACTATCATCTTTCAACTTAGCTCTCTCTAGGAACGCATTAAAATTTAAGGGAACGGTAGCACGGGCCATTGATCTACAACAACACAGACATGCAAATACTATCAGTTACTAAGTTCATGATAAATTGAAGTTCAATTAATCATATTACTTAAGAACTCCCACTTAGATAGACATCCCTCTAGTCATCTAAATGATCACGTGATCCATATCAAGTAAAACATGTCCGATCATCACGTGAGATGGAGTAGTTTTCAATGGTGAACATCACTATGTTGATCATATCTACTATATGATTCACGTTCGACCTTTCGGTCTCAGTGTTCCGAGGCCATATCTGCATATGCTAGGCTCGTCAAGTTTAACCCGAGTATTCTGCACGTGCAAAACTGGCTTGCACCCGTTGTATGTGAACGTACAGCTTATCACACCCGATCATCACGTGGTGTCTCGGCACGACAAACTGTAGGAACGGTGCATACTCAAGGAGAACTATAAGTGCATCTAGTGCCACCCCTAGTTGGTTTTGGAGTATTGATGACAAACCTAGTTGAGGGACTAATGTGTTTGTGAGAATTGCGGGATAACACAGGTAGAAGTCCCTCATTGATTCGGTTTTCCTACCAGAGATGACCCCTAAAAATGTATGAAGACATTGAAGTCAAAGGTGGTATGTGAAGACATTCACATTGAAGACTATGACAAGAGAATACATCATGCGAAGACTATGGAGCGCGAAGACTTAGTTGTTTCGTCATTCTTTTTCTTCTTCGTTGAGTCATAGAAACCACCGTACTGTTAAGTGGAGTCCAAGTGAACCAGTCAGAATGACTGAAGTGATGCTTAACCAAAATCCTTTGTCTTCGAGCGAAGACTATGAGAGAAACTCTTATCCAGAGTTGGATAAGTCAGCTTTGCTTGTAGCCCAAGTAAAGTTGTCGTGTGTGTGTTTGAAATCTGACCGTTGGAACACGTGTCAGTTCCTTAGTGACCCAGGGTCATTTTGGACAAATCAGGTTGGTTTGCCTAGTGGCTATAAATAGCCCACCCCCTACAACCATAAACGGTTGGCTAATCAGAGTTAGTGTACGGCTTTTGTCATTTGAGAGCAACCCACCTTGAAGCCTTTGAGAGAGAATTCCTTGCAAGGATAAAATCCCTAAACACCCAGAGCCAAAGAGTGTTAGGCATCACTTAAGTCTTCCTGTCTGTGTGATCTGAAGACTTATTACACTTGAGGACTGTGAATCCTCCGGCCGGTTAGGCATCGCGTTCTGAGCATCCAAGAGTCATTGTGGATTGCCGGTGAACGAAGTCTGTGAAGGTTTAGAAGTCTGCCTTGAAGACTTACCAGAGTGATTGGGTGAGGACTGGGTGTCCTTAGCTCAAAGGGAATAAGGTGAAGACACGGTCTTCTGAGTTGAATCTCAGCCTCCCTAACCAGACGTACAGTTGTCACAGCAACTGGAACTGGTCCAACAAATCATTGTCTTCAACGAGTCACTGGTTCTATCCTTCCCATCTCTTTATTTACAGTTGGTCCTTGTGAAGTCACTGTCTGTTTGCATTATCTTTTGTCTTCACTGAGTGACTGCTTGTTCTGATTGGCTTCATACTATCTTCCTACCTGATCTATACTGCCTAGCTGCCTTTAGTCGTTGTGCTTTCACTTCATTGAATACTTGACTATGGCTTGCTTAGTGTAGTCTACCTTCCGCTGCATGGTAATAGGTTTATTTCTATCGATTGTCTTCGAAACTCCCATGTTTCGAAGACTTTCTTAAAAATCGCCTATTCACCCCCCCCCCTCTAGTTGATCACTAGCACTTTCAAGAACACTTGTACCTTGAAATTTAGTGAGGGATCATCTTTTGTCTTCACTGAGTGACTGCTTGTTCTGATTGGCTTCATAATATCTTCCTACCTGATCTATACTGCCTAGCTGCCTTTAGTCGTTGTGCTTTCACTTCATTGAATACTTGACTATGGCTTGCTTAGTGTAGTCTACCTTCCGCTGCATGGTAATAGGTTTATTTCTATCGATTGTCTTCGAAACTCCCATGTTTCGAAGACTTTCTTAAAAATCGCCTATTCACCCCCCCCCCTCTAGTTGATCACTAGCACTTTCAAGAACACTTGTACCTTGAAATTTAGTGAGGGATCATCTTTTGTCTTCACTGAGTGACTGCTTGTTCTGATTGGCTTCATAATATCTTCCTACCTGATCTATACTGCCTAGCTGCCTTTAGTCGTTGTGCTTTCACTTCATTGAATACTTGACTATGGCTTGCTTAGTGTAGTCTACCTTCCGCTGCATGGTAATAGGTTTATTTCGATCGATTGTCTTCGAAACTCCCATGTTTTGAAGACTCTCTTAAAAATCGCCTATTCACCCCCCCCCCCCTCTAGTCGATCACTAGCACTTTCAATTGGTATCAGAGCAAGGTACTCCCTTGTTCTGTGTGATTCGGTTTAACCACCTAGAGTTTTAGCCATGTCGACTGCAGGGATAATCGAAGTCTCCGCTGCGTGCCCAGTCTTCGATGGAACTGAATATCCCTACTGGAAGAATAAGATGCGCATGCATCTTGAAGCCATTGATGTCGACCTCTGGTATGTCGTCAAGAATGGCGTTCCCAAGGCTGGTGAAGGTGTCACCGCTGCTGATGTCAAGAAGTTCGTTCAACTGGACTCCACGGCCAAGAACATCATCTGTGGTCATCTGACCAAAGGACAGTATGGCCGTGTGAGTGCTCTGGAAACATCTAAGCTAGTCTGGGACTGGCTCTCCAAGGTCAACGAAGGCGTCTCAACCCAGAGAGATCAAAGAATTAGTGTCCTTCGCAACCTCTTCAACCGCTTCAAGAGAAACGACAATGAGAATGTTCAGCTCACGTTTGATCGACTCACTGACATCACAAATGAACTTCAAGCCCTTAGCGCTACTGAGATCACCAAGCATGAAGTCGTCAAGACACTCCTGAGATCACTTGACAGCTCATTTGACACCCTAGCCCTGATGATTCAAGAACGTCCTGACTTCAAGACACTCGATCCGTCTGACATACTTGAAAGGCTCAACAGACATGACTTTCATCTTTCTGAGAAAAGAGACATCTACGGTCCCAACTATGGGCGAACTCATGCCCTGAAGGCTAAAGTTGTCTCCTCGTCTGAATAAGAATCTGACAGCAGTTCTGATGATCCTAAAGACACTGGAAAGGAGCTTGCTATGCTTGTGAAGAAGTTCCAAAATTTCACCAAGAAGAAAGGCTTCAGAAAGTCTTCACGATCAAGCTCAAGGAATGATGAAGCTTCTGCTCATGACTACAAGAAGAGAACATGCCACAAGTGCAAGAAACCTGGCCACTACATCTCTGAGTGTCCGCAGTGGGACAATGAGAACAAGAAGAAGAAGAAGAAGAAGAAAAAGAAGAAGAAGAAGAAGAAGAAGAAGAAGAGCAAGGAGTATGATTCTGACGACAAGAAGAAGAAGAAGAAATACTCAAAGGCTTCTTCCAAGCCCTCCTCAAAGTCTTCATCACACAAGAAGAGCTCATCTGGCAAGGCTCGTGCGTTCGTTGGCAAGGAAATGGTTTCAGAGGAGGAGTCCGCTTCTGAGGAGGTGGAGGTGGAGTCTGAGGAGGAGTCCGATTCTGGCGTTGCAAGTCTGGCTACAACATACATTGCCAAGTCCATCTTCAACACTGAAGACAATGGCTTCATCACCGACGCCGATGCAAATGACAAGGACTACTTCGCTCCCACCTACTGCTTCATGGCACGCGGTGCCAAGGTAAACACACGCACTACTCACTATCAAACATCCTATGAAGATGACTCTGATTGTGGTTCCAAACCCAGCTACAAAACACTTGCTAAAATTGCAACTAAACAACAGAAAGCTATGGAACATATTCAAAAACTGTTAGACAAAAGCGATGACCTGTTAGACGCTGAAATGACTCGATCTCAGTCCTTAATTGAAGACATAAAAAATCTTCATGTTAAGTATGAGGAACTTGAAAGTTGTCATGAAACGCTCTCAACAACTCATGAAAAGCTTTCCTATGATTATCTTCAAAGGAAGCAAGATCTTGAGAAATTGAGAGCGGCTCATGAAGATCTTCAAAAGGAAAACGAGTCACTTCGCGCCAAACAGATCAGTTCCGCTCAGGAAGGATTTGAACCACCATGTCTTAAATGCATTGAGCGTGACAACGCTACTTCTGTTGCTGGATGTTCTACTGCTGCTACTATTGCGATATCTTCAACTGTTGATGTGGTAACTAACCCCTCTACTGAGGATACCACTGCTATTGCTGATGAAAATGCTAGGTTGAAGACATTGCTTGAAATAGGGATGTACAAAAGTCTCAAAGGGCATCAGACACTATGTGATGTCCTCAAAAGGAAGATCCTGAACCGAAACCCTAGTAAAGAGGGTCTTGGGTTCGAAAGGAAAATGAATGCTGATGGCTCTTACTAGAAACCTGAGCAGTACCCAAAAACCACATGGGTTGCTGCAAAGGAACCTTCAGTGGATCCATCCACCCTGTCTGGATTCACTTGTACTAATCCCATTTTTATTGATGAATCCTTTGATGCAAACTATAAACTATTTAAGAATCAGAATGGTGAAGTGTTTTCCAGGTATATTGGTACTAACTACAGGAATGGGCCACCTATGAAAAAAGTCTGGGTGCTGAAAAAGTGGTTGGAGAATCTTCCTGTGAATGTCGTCATGACACCACAAGTGAAGAAGACAAACCCGAGACCACAGGCTTCATATGGTCCAAAGGCTTCATACAGACAAAGGACTCACCTGAGTCGCACTAACGCGAATGTTTTGCAGGGAAACCATGCTCAGGCCTATGAATATGAGCGCGTTTCATCAAACCACCATGTTCATAAGACCAAGAACTACTCTGCGTATATTTATGAGTACTATTGTCCACCTGCAAGACTATTTGCTAGGGCTCCAAAGCCAAAGTTCTTAGATGCTGCACTTAGACTCATTGCTTCGAAGCCACCCTTGAAGATGTGGGTGGCTAAGAAAGCTTAACTCTCTTTTGCAGGGAAGGGTCTCCAGCCGAAAATCAAATTCATCTGAAGCTATTGCTGGGGACCTTAAACATCTTGTAGGGCGCAAGATCAAATGCCCAAATGGTCTTATTATGTATTTTGATCCTGAATCGCTTGCTACTTGCCCTATCAGTCCTAACCTCGATCTAAGATTTCATAATCCACTTGCTTGTCAAATGTTTATGCTTCACAATTCTCTTCGTGAAGCCTATCCCCCTAACTGCACTGTAGGGTATGACACCAGCTGCTTCAGAATGGATTATTGATAGTGGGTGTACTAATCACATGACTAGCAAGCGAAGTCTTCTCATGGACTCAACTTTACGTCCATCTGACAAGAGTCACATCACATTTGTTGATACTGGTAAAAGCAAGGTATTGGGTCTAGGTAGAGTTGCAATCTCAAGGGATCAACACATGGATAAAGTGATGCTTGTTGAATCTCTTAGTTTCAACTTAATGTCTGTCTCAATGCTTTGCGATTTAAACATGATTGTGATATTTGGAAAATATCGTTGCCTTGTTCTAATGGAATCTGACAAGTCTCTAGTCTTTGAAGGATATCGGAAAGATGATTTGTACGTGGTAGATTTCTCAGCAGGACCACGGCTTGCCGTATGTCTTCTAGCAAAAGCTTCAGAATGCTAGCTCTGGCATCGGAGGCTAGGGCATGCTGGCATGAGGAACTTACACACTCTTGCAAAGAAGAAACATGTCATAGGCATCGAGGATGTCAAGTTCAAGAAGGATCACTTATGTGGTGCCTGTGAAGCAGGAAAGATGACGAGGGCCAAGCATCCCTCAAAGACAATCATGACAACGACTCAACCCTTCGAACTGCTCCACATGGACCTCTTCGGTCCCACTCACTACTCAACTCTTACTACTACTGCTTGTCTCTATGGCTTTGTCATTGTTGATGATTATTCAAGATATACTTGGGTGCATATAATCCTCTACAAGACTGAAGTGCAGGATGTCTTCAGACGCTTCGCCAATCGAGCCATGAACAACTATGGCGTCAAGATCAAGCACATCAGAAGTGACAATGGCACTAAATTCAAGAACACTGGCCTCGAGACTTATCTTGATACTTTGGACATCACTCATGAATTCTCAGCTCCGTACACGCCGCAGCAGAATGGCGTCGTGGAACGCAAGAACAGAACACTTATTGAGATGGCCCAGACAATGCTCGATGAATACAAGACTCCAAGAAAGTTCTGGCCTGAAGCCATTGATACTGCAAGCCATATCATCAACCGTGTTTATCTTCACAAGCTTCTGAACAAAACATCCTATGAGCTCCTTACTGGTAAGAAGCCAAATGTCAGTTACTTCAGAGTATTTGGTGCCAAGTGCTGGATCAAGGATCCACATCACACTTCAAAATTTGCACCGAAAGCACATGAAGGTTTTATGCTTGGATACGGAAAGGACTCGCACGCCTCCAGATTCTTCAACCTCTTTCACTATAAAGTGGTTGAAACTGTGGATGTGCGGTTCGATGAGACTAACGGCTCGCAAAGAGAGCACTTGCCAAATGTGTTAGATGAAGTTCCATCCAGTCAAACCATCAAGCTCATGGGAACTGGAGAAATCATACCGTCTGAAACTCAGCCTGAAGAGGAACTCATCATCTCTACACCTGATCAACCTGAAGACAATCCTTCTAATGATGACAATGATCAGCAAGAGCAAAATCTTCATCCTATTCATCCTCGTGTTGCAAATGAAGTACAGATTGAGAGAATAATTGATAGCATCAATGCACCAGGTCCACTCACTCGTTCAAGGGCAACACAGCTAGCAAATTTCTATGGGCACTTCGCATTCGTCTCAATATCTGAACCCAAGAAAGTTGATGAGGCCTTCATGGAACCTGAATGGATTCAAGCTATGCAAGAAGAGCTTCAACAGTTTGAGTTGAATAATGTATGGGAACTGGTCAAGTGTCCTGATCCTCGTAAGCACAATATCATAGGCACTAAATGGATATATCGTAACAAGCAAGATGAGCATGGTCAAGTTGTTAGAAACAAAGCTCGTCTCATTGCTCAAGGATACACTCAAGTTGAAGGAATTGACTTCGATGAAACATTTGCTCATGTGGCTAGGCTTGAAGCTATACGCATACTGCTGGCCTATGCAAATCATCATAACATTCTTCTGTAGCAAATGGATGTGAAGAGCGCTTTTCTCAATGGCAAGATTGAAGAAGAAGTGTATGTTGCACAACCGCCTGGCTTTGAAGATCCAAAACATCCTGACATGGTTTACAAGCTCAACAAGGCACTGTATGGCCTTAAACAAGCCCCTCGAGCTTGGTATGACACACTCAAAGACTTCCTGAAGAGCAAAGGCTTCAAACCTGGTTCCCACTCTCTTCACGAAGACATATGATGGTGAACTGTTTGTGTGCCAAATATATGTGGATGACATTATCTTCGGCTGCACTAACCAGAAATACAGTGAAGAGTTTGGATATATGATGCAAGAACAATATCAGATGTCCATGATGGGTGAGCTGAAGTTCTTCCTTGGTCT
The DNA here is from genome assembly GCF_003073215.2 of Triticum urartu. NCBI lineage: Eukaryota > Viridiplantae > Streptophyta > Magnoliopsida > Poales > Poaceae > Triticum > Triticum urartu. Next base: position 613,282,813 of record NC_053028.1, read on the forward strand.
TCAAATACGACAGCAACGCAACGGCATCTTCATATCTCAAGAGAAATATCTAAAAGACTGCCTGAAGAAGTTTGGAATGCAAGAGTGCAAAGGCTACACGACGCCAATGCCAGCTAAACACCATCTGGGTCCCGACGACAATGGTAAAGAGTTCGATCAAAAGGTATACCGCTCCTTGATTGGTTCTTTGCTTTATTTATGTGCATCTAGGCTAGATATCATGCTTAGTGTTTGCATGTGTGCCCGGTTCCAAGCGGCACCAAAGGAATCGCATCACTTAGCTGTGAAGCGAATTCTTCGATATTTGGCTCACATCCCAACACTAGGATTATGGTATCCAAAGGGCTCAGAGTTTGATCTAGTTGGATTCTCGGATGCTGATTATGCTGGTGACAAAGTGGATCGCAAGTCTACATCAGGCACATGTCACTTTCTGGGACGATCACTAGTTTGTTGGTCTTCAAAGAAGCAGAACTGTGTATCTCTCTCCACTGCTAAATCTGAATACATTGTTGCTGGATCTTGCTGCGCTCAGCTTCTATGGATGAAGCAAACACTCAAGGACTATGGCATTCATCTGAAGCAAGTGCCACTCTACTGCGACAACGAGAGGGCCATCAAGATTGCTAACAACCCAGTTCAGCACTCGAAGACAAAGCACATTGAAATTCGTCATCACTTTCTCAGAGATCATGTCATGAAGGAAGATATTGATATCATACACGTCAACACTGAAGAGCAATTGGCAGATATCTTCACAAAGCCCTTGGATGAGGGTGTGAGCTAAATATCTTGGAATCCTCAAATGTCATGTGATCAGGCACACTTCCTAACACTTGTGCATGTTGATGACTTAGATGTGCAACACACGAAGTAACGTATGTCTTCAATCAATGAAGACTTGCATTCTGAGTGTGAATACATTAACGTGGAATTTGACTTCGGAGCGCCACGATAATTGTGCACCGTGTCTGGGTCTAATACTTCCTATACGGTGGGTAACGCCACCACCAAATTCTTCCCTAAGAAGTGTTTTTCACATGGCATTACATTTGCAAAGTCTTCGCTTTCTGTTTATCTTCAATGTTAACATGGTCTCACGTTTATCTTCAATTTGGTTTCTGTCCTCTACAGCATTCACTTATAGCTATGACTTCTTGCTGAATCTTTTGAACTAAGTGAATGTGATTGGACCCTAACCCCTCTATGCTTCTTTCCTAAGTCTATCTATCCAAATCATATGCATTCTATTGACACTGTCAAAATGTCTTCTCTGCATCCTTGTCAGCAGAAGACACAGAGACAAACATTAATCCGTTTTCAATGCTAAATCCTTCCACCTGAAAACCTGAAAAGTGGGAACGACCACCCGACAATCCAGGCGTGCGTGGGAATGTGGAACAACATCCAATGTGTTGCATGATCGCCACGTGTCCTTCAGATGTGAACCGCCAGGGGCACCTGTGTAATAACACTATGCCGTCCCTGTCCCTATAAATACACGCCTCACCCCAGTCATTATCCTTTCTTCCACTCTCGCACAAACCCTAGCGCCACTGCTAGCCCTCAATGACGCCGGCGACGAAGCGCTTAGCTGCCGCGACCTCACCGACACCGTCCTCACGCCGGTCGCGAACATCGTCTTCTCCATCGTCGCCGTAGGTGTCCTCCGTCGCCAAGTTAGGGCATGGAAGATCGAACTGCTCGGCCTCCTCTCCCACTCCGTCTAGCAGTTCCTCGTGTGGTAAATAAAACCTCCTTTTTACAGTCTCTTTGATCCGATAGATTCATCCTTTTCTACCACAAGCAGTTTCTGTTCACACAAGTTGGATCTATTTCATACTGAATCTCATAATATGCCTAGTATATTCACTTATGCTTCACAAAGTAGTTAGATTCCTCACTTGTACTTATTTGTGGATTCGTACAAATCTGGAACCAACTCTCTACCTATGAGTGAATGTCTTCGCACTATGAGGTCAATGTCTTCTAAACTGATTTATCTTCAAAAATCTTCTGAGAATGCATATGACCTCTTCCCCTTCCCTGGCACCTCAAATGCTGTCACAGGTACATGTCCATGGGAGAATCCCTTGGTTCTCATAGTCTGCATTCATTTGCAGAGTTCTTACAGCATCATATAAATTCTCCTGAAGCCAGTTCTTGTCTGACCAGTAGACGGAAGACTTTGACAGCTTTGAAGCCTTTCAGTCTAAACTTCATGGCACCAGAAAAATCTGCAAGGAAGGGTGGCAGACAGCCTCGTGGCAACACCTCAAGAAATTTGCCTCCTGACCTCTATGAGCTGTACAAGACAGATCCAGAGGAGGACTACAATCAGCGGAAAAGCCGAATCCAATGGATTCGAAGATATCGGGCAGAACAATGGTTCAAGTATAGGTTCGTGACCCAGGAGTATGCTGAGAAGAATGCCATCAAGCGACCGTGGGGAGACATCCTATACAGAAATCTTCAACCTAGGTCCAGAGCCAAAGCCATTGAACAAGGCTTCTATCCCTGCATGGTCCGTGGACCACAGCCTGCAGATGCAGACCCATCGTCATTGCTATGGTGTCGTGATGATAATCTATTCAAGCGCAACCTTCAGTTTGCCAGGAACTCGGCCAAAGAAAACAAGAAGTCATGGGGATTAGACTTCAATCCAGGTCCCTCTGCTCCTCGTGCGGACGGCACACGCGAAGCTGAACCCAATCTGGTTGGGCCCTTCTATAACTTAGAAGGTCTCATTACTCACATACAGGTTCAAGGGGCAGTCATGGATCAACCTGCAGACGACGCTGAATCTGACGAAGCGCCTGCACCACCGAAGCCAAAGAAGCTAAAGAAACCTAAGGCTTCGAAGCCTGCCCCTGCACCAAAGGTTTCACGGGCGAAGCCTCTGGCCACTGCACCTCCTGAACACAGTGTGCAGTCTGAAGATCTGTCATGCATCTCCAAGCCCTCCAAAGTGAAGATGCCCATGCAACCCACCAGCCAAGCACTGACCCCTGCTGCTGTTCTGCGCAATGAGAATGACGCCATTGATCTGTCCAGCGATGACGACCTTGGCGATGACGCTCTTGAGCAGTTGATCAAGAGCAAGCAAGAGCCAGAAATCTTCAATGACCTTCCTCTCTTTGATGTTGAAATCATCAACACGTTCATTGATGAGTGGTTTGACAACCCAAATGTTAGCTTTGATGATCTTCAGCTTCCCATTGGCCTCAGCGTCGCCTTCCACGGAGCCATTGCTGCTGAGCTGGCTCTAGCTCAGAAAATTGTCGAGCTGAAGCATAAGATAGATTATGAAAAATCTTAGTTCAAGAAGCATATGGCCAACCTCAATGTTGAAGACATTCAGAACTTCCAGACCATGATGCATGAGCTTAAGGAAGCATTCTGAACCAAACGCGAAGAAGCCAAAGGTTCTCGTGAGCGCATGAAGGATTTTGCCGCTAAATGTGTTCAGGGATACAATGAAGCTGAAAAGCGCAAGGCCTTGGGGCGACCAGGCATCGACCCTAGAATGGCGGCCAAGAAGAAGAAGCCAGCTATGGCAGAACCCGAAGCACCACGGTAGGAAGTACATCCAATTGTCTTCCCAGCCAGTATGACAGGCTCGAAGCCTAAGGTCCCCACAGTGGCTTCAGAACTGAAGAAAACAAGGGCAGCTGAAGCTGAAGCCAGAAAGCGCAAAACCAAGGCCACCACTGATGATACTCCTCCAACTAAGAAACGCAAAACCAAGAAGAGAGATCGGGCTGGTCCCACAGAGCCCCTTGAGGTCGAGACAATCTCAGTGGCTCGTCCTGCGTCTGAAAATCAAGAACGCCAAGTGGTAGTTCATGAGTCTGCTTCCCTAGAAGCTCCTGAAGCTGAAGACAATCCAGCTATTGACCCCACCGCAGCTGAAGACATTGGTCCTCACGACAATGTTGAAGATGATGAAGTCCTTCCTCAGATCGAGCACCAGTTCATATCATCGCCTGTGCTCACGCACAGCGAACTCATCAGCATTGGTCGTCCTCTGACGCCAACTGCTCAGGGTGCATCGTGGGCTGATCACCCACAACGACAAGACACCCCAAGTTCTCCCCAACCACAAGTCACCTCACCCGTGCAAGATGACGATGACTTTGAGGCCCAGCAAACTCCATCTCCGCAACCGTCGCCAGCATTATGCAGGCTTCGCAAAGGACCAAGGCCCCAAGTCACTCCCACTATGCATGTGTCTGAGTTTGAAGCCAAAATCGCTGAAGATATTCCGGCTGCATCAGCCGATGAAGAAGAAGAACCCAGAGTTGAAGCAGATAGCGTTGCTACACCCCCGTCCCACCAAGATGTTGTTCTCGAGGAGAACGTGTCCAACCCTCCAGCTCCTGAAGTGGAGGTTAACAATCTTGAGGCAGCCACCAACATCAACACTGAAGCCAATGACGTTGTCATGGCTGAAGCTAATGTGGTGCCTGAAGCTCATGCGGTACCAGAAGTGCAAGCGCCTGAAGCCACTGCAGCGCCCGAAGCCACTGCTGAAGCACCTTAGGTGCCAGCACCTGAAGCCAATGTGGCCCCTGAAGCCCATGTCAACGACAATGTCAATGCTCCTGTTCCCCCTCCAAGACCTCACACCATTGAGCTGGCATTTGATCGTGGTCAGCCTGTTATGGTCCGATGGCCCATTCTGACTCCTCCACCTGTGGCAGGTCCACAATTTGACTATCATGTCGAGCACCGACCTCCCGTCCAGAAGCCCAAGCCAAGACTTCCACGATTCCCAGGCACTGCAACTTCACCTGGGGTCTTCAATGTGAATGGCTTCGTGGCACATAACACCTTCTTCAACAGCGCCAAGAACCCTTATACCAAACCTCGCATTTCATCAGATAGGTTCTGGAGCTATCAGCAGCGCAGCTACTATTCCTGCGTCTTATACAATCAAGGGCGCATATTTCCACATATGCGTCTCGACACTGAAGCCATAGCTGGCCTGCCCTGCCTTGAAGAAGCGTTGGATTGTTTCAGAGACGCTGGACTTCTGCAGTTTGTCACAGATAAGGAACACTGGAATGAAGAGCTTCTGCTACAGTTCTATGCCACTCTTCACATTCGAGGCTACAACAGGGATCCAAAGACTTGGGTCCTTGAGTGGATGACAGGCAATGTCCATCATGAAGCCAAAGCTCTTGATATCATTGAGCTCACAGGCCTGCCCACTCCTGGTGAATACTATGAGCCAGGTTGTCAACAACACCAGAATGCTTTGGAGAGCATTTTTCAGAAGCCAGAACCCAACATGAGTCAAATGTTGAGCATGATGAAGCCTTTGCCTCACGACGCTGAATACCCGTCTGAATTCGCCCTATAGTGAGTCGTATTACAATTCACTGGCCGTCGTTTTACAACGTCGTGACTGGGAAAACCCTGGCGTTACCCAACTTAATCGCCTTGCAGCGAAGCTTGAAGGAGCAATGAAGACTTTGGTTTTATATATCTTCAATGGCATCAGCTTCAATGCTCAAGACTTCTTCATCAGACAGTTGGCTGCATCTGGCTCTGACATTTTTGATCTAAAGTTTTATGCTCCATGGGTAATGCGCCTTATCAAGCTTCACTCTGCAATCAACCATCAGCCGTCTGTGCGCAATCATCTTGTCTTCTTGCCAGAGGTTGATCTGTCTGTTGAAGCTATTTACCCAGAGCCTGCCAAGGATCCCATTTATCTTCACAATGTTGATCACCAAAGCTTCACCCAGCCCATTGAAGGAGTTCAGGCAGTCTCGCGCGTTTATCCCTTGGCTGGCAACACACGTTCCCCTCGCGCTCAAACTGACGCCACTGGTAGCACCATTGCGCAAAGGCCTCGAAGGCAATCTCATGTTCTAAACGACCGAGAGCATCTCGTCGCGCTACACCAGAAACAGGAAAAACATCACGACTGGCTTAAGCGTCAGATGCAAAGCCTCTTGGTGGATGTCAATCGCATTCGCAATCTTGCCACCAAGAATGCCTTTGTCACTCATGAAACCTGTCGGAGGTCGTGGAAGAGTTTGACATTGCTTAGTGTTGAAGCTTATCTGCAAGACAATGGCTTCACCGAATGATTCAAGTTTGACTCAACTCCTCCCAGGAATGCTCACTTGCGTCGGACTCCCTCCCTTGAAGACTCTGACTATTCGTCCTCAGCTGCGACAGTGAATGCCAGAGTCATTGATGACCAAGATGATGCAACTTCACCTCCTCCAACTTCAGCGCGTGTCGACACTGCACCAAGTTCTTCTACACCACCGGACCTCAACAACGACCCTGCTGCCTCGCCTGCACCTCATGGGAACAAGTAGGCGCTCTATGTCTTCAAACCTTTTTGGTCCTTACTGACAAAAGGGGGAGAAGCATATGAGTTGATAGTCTTCAAGCGGGTCCATATGGGTGGTTGCTTTACGTTTTGCTACTTTTGCCAAGTGCTTACAACTCTTGCTTTTCGATACATTTGGTTCTTTGAGTTGTAACACTTAAACTCTATGGTCGTCTGCTACTTATTTGCTATTCTGTGATGCGATGATAAATTCCGCATGTGTGATGATAAATTCCGCACTTAGGTCATTTTGCATACGTCCATTTTTCATTATGCATATCATTATCTTCGTTACATCGTATCATGCATGATGAATTGTCATCATAGGTTGAAGAGGATCTCCACAAGTACAACCTGCCATGTGCATTTTCATTCCAAGAGCAAATTACTTATATGCACATCTTCAGGGGGAGCCTTTGCAAACTTATGAAGACAATACCCTATCCTTTACAATTTCACATATTTTATTCCCCATTGAAAACTTCAACCAGTTTGTCATCAATCACCAAAAAGGGGGAGATTGTAAGTGCATCTAGTGCCACCCCTAGTTGGTTTTGGAGTATTGACGACAAACCTGGTTGAGGGACTAATGTGTTTGTGAGAATTGCAGGATAACACAGGCAGAAGTCCCTCATTGATTTGGTTTTCCTACCAAAGATGACCCCTAAAAATGTATGAAGACATTGAAGTCAAAGGTGGTATGTGAAGACATTCACATTGAAGACCATGACAAGAGAAGACATCGTGTGAAGACTATGGGGCGCGAAAACTTAGTTGTTTTGTCGTTCTTTTTCTTCTTCGTTGAGTCATAGGAACCATCATACTATTAAGTGGGGTCCAAGTGAACCAGTCAGAATGACTGAAGTGATGCTTAACCAAAATCCTATGTCTTCGAGCGAAGACTATGAGAGCAAATCTTATCTAGAGTTGGATAAGTCAGCTTTTCTTGTAGCCCAAGTAAAGTTGTCGTGTGTGTGCTTGAAATCTGACCGTTGGAACACGTGTTAGTTCCTTAGTGACCCAAGGTCATTTCGGACAAATCAGGTTGGGTTGCCTAGTGGCTATAAATAGCCCACCCCCTACAACCATAAACGGTTGGCTGCTCAGAGTTAGTGTGCGGCTTTTGTCGTTTGAGAGCAACCCACCTCGAAGCCTTTGAGAGAGAATTCCTTGCGAGGATAAAAGCCCTAAACACCCAGAGCCAAAGAGTGTTAGACATCACTTAAGTCTTCCTGTCTGTGTGATCTAAAGACTTATTACACTTGAGGACTGTGAATCCTCCAGCCGGTTAGGCGTCGCGTTCTTAGCATCCAAGAGTCATTGTGGATTGCCGGTGAACGAAGTCTATGAAGGTTTGGGAGTCTGCCTTGAAGACTTACTAGAGTGATTGGGCGAGGACTGGGTGTCCTTAGCTCAAGGGGAATAAGGTGAAGAAACGGTCTTCTAAGTTGAATCTCAGCCTCCCTAACCAGACGTACAGTTGTCACAGCAACTGGAACTGGTCCAACAAATCATTGTCTTCAACGAGTCACTGGTTCTATCCTTCCCATATGTTTATTTACAGTTGGTCCTTGTGAAGTCACTGTCTGTTTGCATTATCTTTTGTCTTCACTGAGTGACTGCTTGTTCTGATTGGCTTCATACTATCTTCCTACCTGATCTATACTGCCTAGCTGCCTTTAGTCGTTGTGCTTTCACTTCATTGAATACTTGACTATGGCTTGCTTAGTGTAGTCTACCTTCCGCTGCATGGTAATAGGTTTATTTCAATCGATTGTCTTCGAAACTCCCATGTTTCGAAGACTTTCTTAAAAATCGCCTATTCACCCCCCCCCCCCCTCTAGTTGATCACTAGCACTTTCAAGAACACTTGTACCTTGAAATTTAGTGAGGGATCATCTTATAATGCTACCGCTGTACTAAGCAAAATAAGAATCATAAAGGATAAACATCACATGCAATCAAAATATGTGACATGATATGGCCATCATCATCTCGTGCCTTTGATCTCCATCTCCAAAGGACCTTCATGATCTCCATCGTCACTGGCTTGACACCTTGATCTCCATCGTAGCATCGTTGTCGTTTCGCCAACTATTGCTTCTATGACTATCGCTACCGCTTAGTCATAAAGTAAAGCAAATATATGGTGATTGCATTTCGTACAATAAAGCGACAACCATAAGGCTCTTTCCAGTTGCCGATAACTTTTACAAAACGTGATCATCTCATACAACAATTTATATCTCATCACGTATTGATCATATCACATCACAACATGCCCTGCAAAAACAAGTTAGACGTCCTCTACTTTGTTGTTGCAAGTTTTACGTGGCTACGACGGGCTTCTAGCAAGAACCGTTCTTACCTACGCATCAAAAGCACAACGATTTTTCGTCAAATGTGTTGTTTTAACCTTCAACAAGGACCGGCCGTAGTCAAACTCGATTCAACTAAAGTTGGAGAAATAGACACCCGCCAGCCACCTGTGTGCGAAACATGCCGATAGAACCAGTCTCATGAACGCAGTCATGTAATGTCAGTCCGGGCCGCTTCATCCAACAATACCACCGAATCAAAGTAAGACGTTGGTGGTAAGCAGTATGACTATTATCGCCCACAACTCTTTGTGTTCTACTCGTGCATATAACATCTACCCATAGACCTGGCTCTGATACCACTGTTGGGGAACATAGTAATTCAAAAAAATTCCTACAATCACGCAAGATCTAACTAGGAGATGCATAGCAACGAGAGAGGAGAATGTGTCCACGTACCCTCGTAGACCGAAAGCGGAAGCGTTTAGTAACGTGGTTGATGTAGTCGAATGTCTTCACGATCCAATTACCGAACGTACGGCACCTCCGTGTTCAGCACATGTTCAGCATGATGACGTCCCTCGAGCTCTTGATCCAGCAGAGGGTCGAGGGAGAGTTCCGTCAGCACGGCAGCATGGTGACGGTCATGGTGATGTGATCCGCGCAGGGCTTCGCCTAAGCACTACGATGCTATGACCGGAGGAGTAAACTGTGGAGTGGGGCACCGCACATGGCTAAGAGAACAACTGTCGCGCTTTGGGGTGCCCCCTTGCCCCCGTATATAAAGGCGGAGGGGAGGAGGCCGGCCACAAGAGGCGCGCCAAGGAGAGGGGAGTCCTACTAGGACTTCAGTCCTAGTAGGATTCGCCCCCCTTTTTTCCTTCTACCGAAGGGGGAAAAGGGGAAGGAGAGGGAGTAGGAGAAGGAAAGGGGGTGGCGCCCCCTTCCCTAGTCCAATTTGGCCTCTTCCCTTGTGGGGGGCGCACCAGCCCCTTGTGGGCTTGTAGGATCGAAAGTATGTCTAGAGGGGGGTGATTAGACTATTTGACCAAATAAAAATCTAGCATTTTCCCATTTTTAGTTCTAGGAAGATTTTAGCAACTCAGCACAAGTCAAGAAATCAACCTACACATGCAATTCTAAGAGTATAGCAGCGGAAAGTAAAACAATTGCATATGAAGGTAAATGGAGGAGTTTGGAGTGTGCAAACGCAATTGGAGACACATAGATTTTTGGCGTGGTTCCGATAGGTGGTGCTATCATACATGCACGTTGATGGAGACTTCAACCCACGAAGTATAACGGTTGCGCGAGTCCACGGAGGGCTCCATCCACGAAGGTTCCACAAGGAAGCAACCTTGTCTATCCCACCATGGCCGTCGCCCATGAAGGACTTGCCTCGCTCGGGTAGATCTTCACGAAGTAGGCGATCTCCTTGCCCTTACAAACTCCTTGGTTCAACTCCACAATCTTGACGGAGGCTCCCAAGTGACACCTAACCAATCTAGGAGACACCACTCTCCAAGAGGTAACAAATGGTGTGTTGATGATGAACTCCTTGCTCTTGTGCTTCAAATGATAGTCTCCCCAACACTCAACTCTCTCTCTCTCTCTCACAGGATTTGGATTTGGTGGAAAGATGATTTGAGTGGAAAGCAACTTGGGAAGGCTAGAGATCAAGATTTATGTGGTTGGAGTGGAATATCTTGACCTCAACACAAGTGTAGGTGGTTATCTCTCAGAAAATATATGTTGGAAGTGTAGGCATGTTCTGATGGCTCTCTCCATGAAGGAAGAGTGGGTGGAGGGGTATAAATAGCCTCCACACAAAATCTAACCGTTACACACAAATCACCAAACTCGGTCAGACCAATTTAGTTCAAAATGTGAGCGTTAGGATTTTCAATGGGACCGACATGTCAACTCAGTGGGATCGATTTTGTTAGGGTTAGGGCATAACGTAATCTCGGTGATACTGATTACACAAACTCGGTGGGACCGATTTTGGTAATGGACTAACAGAGAGTTGGTCAGGCAAACTCAGTGGGACCGATTCGCTCATCTCTGTTGGACCGAAACGTTACGAAAGGGAAACAAAGAGTTTGCATTGCAATCTCGGTGGGACCGATCGCTCATCTCGGTTTGACCAAAACGTTACGAAGAGAAACAGAGAGATTACAATCCCATCTCGGTGAGACCGAGATCCCTATCGGTGAGACTGAAAAGACTAGGGTTTCTGGCAGTGGCTATGTTAAGAGAACTCGGTGGCGCCGGATAGAAAGTTTTGGTGGGGCCGAGTTTGACTTTTGGTTTGAGACATATGTGGACGTGAGAAAGTAGTTGAGAGTTTTTGGAGCATATCACTAAGCACTTTGAGCAAGCAAGCCATTAGGCAACACCTCATCCCCTCTTAATAGTATTGGCTTTTCCTATGGACTCAATGTGATCTTGGATCACTTAAATGAAAAGATGTAGAGTCCTGAGCTTTGAGCTTGAGCCAATCCTTTGTCCTTAGAATTTTGAGGGATCCACTTTTCTCATCCATGCCATTCCAATCATTGAGCTTTCCTGAAATGTTTATCTTGAAATAACATTAGCTCAATGAACTATATGTTGTTAGGAATTACCAAAACCACCCAGGGATAGTTGCACTTTCAATCTCCCCCTTTTTGGTAATTGATGATAACATATAGATCAAAGCTTTGACAAATGATAAATAAGATTGAAAAGCAAGAGCTCCCCCTAAATTTGTGCATTATTTAAAATTTGCTTTTGAATGCAAATGCACAATCGATTAGCATCATGGGTTACTCTTCCATGTCACATACATCTTGGTGGAGAGCTCAAAATTATAGAGATTAAAAGCATGCACTCATCACCAAGCAAGTGAATGATCATATAAGAAATATAAAGGATAGCATCATTCAACCAAACATTAAGGGTAGCATATGATCAACCACATGATCAACAAGTATCTCACAAGGACATAAAGTATCTCACACAAGCACTCAATAAAGAAGTTCAACCAAAATAGCAAGAGAGATAAAAAGAACCACACTCTCTCTCGAAGCCTATGATCTATATAGTTTTCTCCCCCTTTGGCAACAAGTTACCAAAAAGTTCAAAAATGCATAGTGCTAAACGACTCTCAGGCTTGATCTTCGGGAGGTGGTGTAGAGAGAACTCCAAGGACGAAGGCTTCCAATGAAGTAGCTGGAGCTGATTGAGTGGCTGCGGGAGGTGGCACTGGAGCTGTGGCTGCTGGTGCTGACACTGAAGCTCTAGTATCTGTGACTAGCACTGAAGCAGACCTTGGACCTCATGGCACTCTCTTGAAAGCATCAGTAGTGGACTTGCCCTTCTTCTCCTCTGCTTCCTCCTGTAGTTTCTCAACTGCAGTTTGGATCTTAGTTACCTTGACATCCATATCATAGAATTTCTGCTCAACAATCCTCTCCAAGCTCTCCTAGTTCTGAGTCAGGGTGGACAAGCCCTTCTCAATCCTCAGTGTAGCTTGAATCAGATATCCAAGATGATCTTGCTTGCTCTTAAAGAATACCTGAGATGCCTCTTCTACAGTTGGCATCTTTGCAGCTTTCTCTGCCCTTGCCTTCTCTCTCTTTTCATGTGCTTGAGCTGAAGATGGTTCATTTTCATCCATGACACTAGTGTTGTCTTCAAATTCAGGATATACGGGTAGGTGCTCCTTATCCAAAAGATATGTGCTTGTGCCCATCTTTGAGTTGATGAGCTCCTGAATTTGTGGGGCATACCCACAGCTTCTCTTCTGGTCAGCAACAGTCCTCTTGATTGTCTCAACAATCAAACTCATGACCTTGAACTTCTGTGGGACATCAAATATGTGCAGCAAGTTTATAGCATGTCCTCTAATCATCTTGTGATCACCTGACTTGGCTAGCAGTGTGTGCCTTAGAATCCAGTTTATGGTAGGCAGACCAAACAACAAGTAGTGGACAGATCCAAACTTATGTGTATCCAAAGCAGCATCTGGGATCTCTTTGTACATGTTGTCCATTGTGTTGTGGTCTTTCTTCTTCTCAGCATAAATATCCAAGTCATCCTCACTTTCTTTTGGGGCATTGATCAACTGAGCCCAATCTTCAATAGTGGATTGGTACCTAGTACCCTCAAACATCCATACTATCCTTCCATCTGGATAGAAGTGAGCAGTGGAGTAAAACTGCATGATCAATTCATTGTTCCATTTGGTGAGCTTCTGGGCAACAAATGTGTCAACTCCACATGCCTGGAAGCTATCATACACACCTGGGAAGTGATCCTCATTCTCCTTAATGAACTCCCAGTCAACCCATCTCATGTCACACACTATGGGCTTCTTATGAAGTAGAATTGTCTCATAGAAGTCATGTTGTTCCTTAGTGTGAAACCTGTAGTCCACAGCAGTTCTTCTCCTGATAGCATATGGATCAGACTCTCTCCATAACCTCAGTCCTGCATCCTTCCTAATTTTCATGTTTTCTGCAACTGGATGTGCATCATTGTGGTCAGGGATCTTGGGTTTCAGCTTCCTTAGCACTTGAGTTTCATCTTCTTCAGCACCTTCAGGCACTGGGGCCTTGTTCTTTTCCTCAGCAGGAATGTTTCTAGTGCTTCTCTTGGGTTTAGGCTTCTGAGCTTGAGCAGTAGCCTTGGGAGCAACTTTGGGCTTAGATGAAGCATCCCCCGATCTGATTGCATCTCCCATGAGCTTTTGAGCTCTAGGTGCTGGTGCAGCATCCTCTTCCTCTTCATCATCATCTCTCATAATTGATGATCTGCCAAGCACTCTGGCAGTGGTCTTATTGACCCTTTCCTTCCTTTTCTTCCCTTCTCCAACTGCCTCTTCAGATGGCTTGGAGGTTTCAACAGTGGATGCTCTGGCCTTAGACATGGGGACTCTCTTTGCTGGTGCCTTCTTATGCATTCCTGGCTTGACTATAGCAGCTGAGCCATACTCCTTTTTCAACACCTTTTTCTTTGAAGTGGCCTCATCCTCAACAGCCACATAATCTTCATCCTCTTAATCATAAGTTCTCTTCTTCCTCGTCCTGGTAGCTGCCTTTGGCAAGTTACTTGGTGTGCTCCTGCTGCCCTCATCAGAAGTGCTAGAGGGACTAGTGCCCTCACTCAGTTGAATCTGCTCCTCAGACTTGTTCTGGCTATCACTTTGATCAGACATCTTGCAGGCAAACTGTCAGCAGACCCTATGAATAGATTATAGATGAGGTAGAGAAGATGATAATCACAAAGTACAGGAGTTTTGCAAAACAATTGACTCAAAACTTAGTTTTAGTTCTTCACAGAAAGTATTTCGGATCTACCGATTTGTAAACTTGGTGATACCGAAGCATCTTTG